>NC_079565.1:1750000-2090000 GCF_015846415.1 Triplophysa dalaica | reverse complement strand
TTTTTCTGAGGAATGAGATGAAATTATTGCCTGTGATGATGAGCAATAAATCAGTCAGGAAAAGGTTAAATGTCTGATATATTGATCTTAAAGAAAGAAATGATGTTTTGCTGCCATGAAGTAACCAAGAAATAAGAAACTTAAGGAAGTGAAGCAAGTTCATTGAATTATTTACCGTGTTCCTTTGGCTCAACTGCGGTTTTATATTGTAATCATTACATATATTTTTGTTTTTATTTATTGCATACATTTACAACACGTTTAACTTTAATTCTGACTGTTATCAGCAGACATTTTTAGCTGAAAGGTCAGCACTCCTGCATTCATCTTCAGAACCTGGAAAGGTCAAAGCATTGCTCAAAGGTTGATTATAATACAGATGAAACCTAAACAGATAATCCATAGTTAAACAGATTATGACAAAATGCACAACGACACACAGGCGTGTCTCTCTCATCTCATCGAATGTACTATGAAATCTAGATTTGAAAAAGCACATCTGATGTCTCATGTCACTCTCCAGTCAAGCAACATATTTTCTTCTATAGATCAAAGCATTTTACAGCGGCAATGATGATGACATCACTCAGTGGAATGGATTTCATTTTTTAAGGGTCATTTAACCACAATAATTATATATATATATATATATATCTTTTTTATTTCAGTGTTATGTATGATGTTATTCATATCTGTGTATTTATTATTATACACTATTTTTATAATTTAAAATAACACAAAAGGTATTGAAAGTCTGTAAAAAATATATTGTCTTACATACTATACAAACAAATATTTGTAATTTATTTACATAATTTCTCTACCTTTTGTAATAAAGATGAATGATTTTACATGATTTATATGATGTGATAATGTATCAGCATCAGCAACAGGTACTCATCACATAAATTCTAATGGTATTTAATTGGTTTTAATAGAGCATTTATGGTCTCTTTGGTAATGTGTTGGGTTCTCTTGCTGGGATGTTATCTGGTGAATGGGACCAAAATACCTAAAACATACTACAGGAATTTTGTTCTGGTTTAAATGGTAAACAGTTGATGATTCCTAAATCTGCTTGTAATAAAAAAATCAGCAGGTTAGGGGACCCTTGGTTGGCTGAAATTCAAGTTATATTTTTGTAAGTGAATGAAATTTACCTTCCCAAGCATATGTGTATGTTGAAATGCATTTCTGAGATCGTCTCAGCCACCCAGTGGTAACTGTCACTCCCACCGTCACGCAGGATGAGATTATCACTCCATGGGAATCCTGCGTAAAGTGTGGAGATGCCACCGGTCACCCCGCGCGCTGCGGACTTTATTTAGCAACTGCAGTACTCATCAACTTTAACAAGCGATGTTGTTCTAAAGATGTGCATTTTTAATAACTACCAAAACATATCGCAATGCATCAGGCGGTAATAATAGCGCGCGGTTACGCGCTGCGCTAAGCCGCTTTTTAAGTCGCTGCGCGCAGGTCGATGGAAATAGAAACGCAAGCTGGAGATCAGCGCAAACCTGTGTGGACAACTTTTGTGAACAAAATTATGAAGAATGAAGGGATCTTATGTTGTTTTCCTTTTTGGTTAAAGACGCAAACAACGGGACGGAACGGCGCGCAGACCGAATCCAAAGCGTTTCAGGTGCGATCCGACGATGGCAAAGAACGGGTTTTAAAGATGTGTTTTATTCAAGTATTGCCGAATGACGGATGACTGTAGAGACAGACATGCAAGCCAACCTCACCGTCTCAAACCACAGCACGAACTACAACTTCCCAGCCCTCATATTCGGAATCTTATTGATTATTTGTATCATCTGTGGGAATGTGCTGGTGTGTCTGAGCGTTTACACGGAGAAAGCTTTGAAAACCACGACAAACTACTTTATAGTCAGTTTGGCTGTTGCTGATCTGCTTTTGGCTGTTCTGGTTTTGCCGCTGTTCGTTTACGCAGAGGTGAGTTAACAGACTTAATTTTCCTTCTGAAAAAAGCAATAGAAACCATCAGAGAAATTATTACGGATTTAATGGTTATAATGGAAATTGCACTTTGGTCTCTGTGTGTCGTGACTCGTGTTTTGGGTTCCTCTTGGTGGGATGAAATCTGGTGGATGTGAACGAATAGAACACCATTAAATCATACTGAAATATAAACACACTAAAGGAATTTAGTAATGGTTTCAATATGCCTCATGATAAAAATGGAAATCTTTCGAATATGTTTTGCTTTACTCAGCACTCACAATTTTGCATTGTATCTTAAACTGCATGGCCATGCTTAGCTATTCTTCATGACATTTTTTCATCACCTATCACAATGCTTCCCCAATTTCCATAACATTTCGCCAGATCACCTTAACGGTCAATTGTTACCCTCGCGTGAAAACTCTACAGACATGCATTTGGCTCTGTCATGGCTCCTGGTCCCTCCTGCTGAGATGATCTGTGTCTGCTAAACAAGACATCAGAAATACTGCACAATGCACATTGTTTTCATCACCCTGAGGCGCGGACACGAGGTCCGAGATCCTTCCACTGGAGTGCCCAAACAGGCCTCTAAATAACCACAGATGGACGTAGGCGTCAGGTTCTGGACCGAGTTCTGAGCCGGTGACAAGGTCACGGGAAATGAACCAAACTGGGAACGGTAGGCATTTTAGGCCAAGGACACAGGAAATAACCTCATGTGATTCATCCGTGACTTAATTACAATTGCACATGAGCGCCCTTACCGCACAACCACGGTGTCCACTTACGTCGCCAATGTGGGTCGTTGGCATGGGAGAGAGGCCATTACCAAAAAGCAATTAGGAATCTGTCCTCTCCTACAGGCCAATGATTCAAATGCCATTAAATCCTCCTCTGTGATGTTTTATCTCTTTTTTTAAAGACTGTTTTGTGTATCGGCTACTCGCTCTGAGAGCATTTGGTGTGGGTGTGTGTTTGGCTTTGGTTGTTGTGACAACGCCAAGCTGCTAATAGGGAAATTAAGCTTTCAAACACAGTCTGTCTGCTGTGGCCCTCAGGCGGTTCAGGAGAGGTGAAAAGTGCACAATGAAGGGACAGACATATAGATGATGGAAGTATGCCCCCCCCTTACCCCCGTCCTATATGTGGTCTTGAATGACATGACATTACAAATCATTTATATCTGCATTTATACTTTTGAGCAGACATTATGTAGGAGCTTGTTGGTGATTGGTCAACAACATTTTTAAGGCGTCTGTCTGTCTGTCTTAGTTTCAGGATGGAGTTTGGAGTTTGAATATGGCCCTATGTGATGGACTCATGACTATGGATGTGATGCTTTGCACAGCTTCTATATTTAACCTCTGCGCCATCAGCATTGACAGGTGAGTCTTACTGACAACATTACTGTACATTTAAAGTTTAGACACACGTTTCCACCATTTTAATGATTGTCACATGAAGAGTACTGGATTTGGGTGGATAAGAGGAGAAACGTTTGAGTTCATATTGTGATCTTCTATAATATCTACTTTTGATTGCAGACTAGAGAAATCCGAGCTCAGTTTGACACGTTGTTGACATCTCTTCTGAAACTCTAATGGAGACTTTATACAGTACACAGATTTGACCCTGGTGTCTGCACAGCGGGGTGTATTATTAGTCATTCATGATAAGAGGGGCTTCCCGCTATGAGTACGAGAGTGATTAAGCTTCATTTAGATTCTCTCACACACTTTGGCCTGAAGATCTCAGTGGACTGCAGGTCATTAACGTCCCCCTGCAGTTTTTTTACTCAGCAGAAGGCTTAATGAGAGACATGCTCAGGACGACACTCTCAGGACGTAAAACGGCGTGAAATGTGTTATGCAAGAAAAGACAACAAACACTTGACAGAAGCGTCCACAGCATCACAGTGTTTAGTGCAGATGGTTTGCAACCGGTTAATGATTCCAGAGGGAGTTTAAAATGACCTGTGAGGTTTATCTGATGTGAATAATATCGACACGGTTTGATCAAGGTTTGAATCGGCCGTGACATGAGCACATTTTTATTTAATACATACATAGACATAGAAAACATTTACACAAAGAAATTAGTACGAATAAAAACTAAATCACCATTCAGACAGCCAGCGACTTTGTTTTATGTATTTATCGCTTGACTCCCGACGCTGAACACGCCCACTTCCTGTCGCCAAGATCACGTCGCTCTGCCGCTGCTAGTCGCTGGGGATATGAATGGAGCGTAATAGTCAAAATAATGTTTTGATTCAAGGTGTTTTACATTTTCTTCATGTTTAATACAATAAATGTAAAAAAATCATCATGTTTTTCAAACATTGCATGTAGGGTACAGTATATGTCACGCGTTGTAATATGTAAAAATTTTTGTAGTGTATATCATACAAGAAGGTAACCTTTAGGAATAGCACCGTTTGTTTGAATTGTGATATTTTCGTGAGAAAATTATGCCGAACGTCACATGAACAGGAAAACAGGTCTCATCACATCCACCTGTCGGAGGAAGAGTGAACATCAGCATTGTGTAAAAAACAACACAATCTGTCCTCAACCGAACACATCTCAACACATGTTTTGTAACTTTTAACTCGACACGTTAATTTATCACAAAATAAAAAAAACACATGTGTAAAATACCATGACACATTCATACATTCAACACATCCTTTTTGAGAGTGCATGAACTTACAATAGTTATATGTAACGAACTTAGCTAGATGTTTTTAACTTTGAAATTAAATGAACCCTTTAAAAAGAATCTAATAATAAACGAAATTTTCAGGCAGCTTAGGAACAAGAACTGTCCTGTAAATTAACAGGTTTTCCCGTAAAATGACATCTCTTACGAAAATTAGCCGTGTTATTTTCGTGTTAAAAAGTGTACTAACTGTGTTTTTTGGGTGCATTGATTACTTTTGGCAAAAACATGGTTTTATTATAGTAACCATGATTTAACTATTTCATCTTTAGTAAACCCATGTTTTTTTGTAAAGAATGTTTTTCATAGTTTTCTTTTAATTTGCAGTCTTTTTCTGTAATTTGATCATTTTTGATTACGTAAAAAATCTGAAAGTGCAAAGAAAAAAAGTATGTTCATCAATCTGCATATTAAATGGACATTCGCCACGCTCATCTTTGATAACTGGCATCTAGAGTAAACTTAATTAACTTAACTTAAAGACACATTCTCACCCCTGAAGTCTCATTATTGTTACTGTTAAGCATTTTACTTTTTTTTATAAATTTCTAGACACTGACGTTCATTACTTTAATACAGTAGGACATGAATGTGCTTAATTGCCATGAAAATAATGTCACAATGCCACAAAAAAGCTTCTTTATATTGTGTCCCCATTATAGAAGTGATATGAGAGATATTATCAGATCACTGGAGAGAGAGGCATTATCAACCGGGAACTGGGTCAACCCAATTAGTGAATAAGAAATTCAACCAGTGGCTTAGCTGCTGGTGAACACGAGGAGTCCACCAGTGCAAAGAACCGTATCCGTGGGTTTATATAGATTTTGGTATCGCATGACCTTTTACATATTGTTCTGTTCGGTTCAACGCAGGTTCATCGCAGTATCCTTCCCTCTCATTTACAACCGCAAGCACGTGGACCAGCGACAGATTGTACTGCTTTCCGCCACATGGATCTTAGCTCTGGCGGTGGCCTCGCCCGTGATGTTCGGCATCAACAACGTCCCTAACCGGGACCACAGCGAGTGCAAGCTGGAGGACAACAATTACGTGATCTACTCCTCCGTCTGCTCATTTTTCGTGCCGTGTCCCATCATGCTCATGCTGTACTGCGGAATGTTCCGCGGCCTAAAAAAATGGGAGGAGGCACGTAAAGCCAAGCTGAAGAACAGCATGCAGGCCTGTAAGAAGCTCCAGGAGGCCGCCGCCTCCTTGCAACCCCTGTCCGGCCTGCCGCCCCCTCTGCCGCCCGTCATCGACAATGACCTCGCTGATATTTCCCTGGAGGAGGTGGACCAGGATCAGTATCCAGATTCTGACAGCCCGTACCAGGCGGACTGCAAAGACGTAAGTGTGTCCATGCTGGCGTACCCCGGCGAGCGCTGCAGGGAAGATCAGAACCGGAACCGGCAGAGGAAGAGGGCAAAGATTAACGGGAGAGAGAGGAAAGCCATGAGGGTGCTTCCGGTTGTTGTTGGTATGTTGCTTGTGATGGTTTGCTTTACATGAATGTAAACTGAAACTGATTTTGAGAAATGTCTTTTTTTGTTCATACAATGGAAGTCAGTGGGGGCCAATGTTGTTTGGGAATCATATGTTCTGCAGAAGAAAGTAAGTCAAAAAGGGTGGAAATGACACAAGGGTAAATTAATAATTATTCATTTTCATTTCTGGTTGAACTATCCCTTGAGGATATTGAAAACAGATGTGAGAGGCTCTTTTGTAAGATGTATGATATTGCGCCTTAAACCAGCTAATTTGAGTCTTTCACTTGTTGAAACTGCTTTGGCCCTCATTGGCTTATCATTCCTGGTCAATCCTTTAATCCGATTATGACGTAAAACTCACTTTAGTCCAGCAGCGGGATAGCCGTCACTTTAAGGCCGACTCTTATCCTTTTCACTGGTTCCTGTGAGACCTGCCAGTGACGTGAGAGCTCTCATACTGTACAGTACTGACAGTTCTGGGCAACCTTTTTTGCGGCGGGCAATAATTGTCAGCCTGAGTTCAAATTAGATGAGGTGAAACAGAGGGGCAATCGAGGGTCAGGAAATCCATAATGCACATGGATAGGTCAGTTTGAAAATCATCTCAAATGTTCTTATTTACAAAACAAATTCTGTATCACAGCACCATATAGAGGCAAACTATTTATTGTATTTTAAATATTATCGACAATTTTTCAAGAAAAGATTGTATTTTAGACATTTGTGTCCATGATATTTAAGATGCAAAAATGATTCTCTCTTACGCCAACTTTGTTTTTAGCATAAAATTGCAGGTTACTGTACACACATTTGTTGACATGGGTCCATTTTGCTGTGAAATCTTACCTGATGGCTCATTTGCTCAATTTATAAATCATTATTATAAGCTTAAAAATGTATACACATAAATATATATTATACATATACAATATAAGTATATATAAATATTATATACAAAGATTAACGGGAGAGAGAGGAAAGCCATGAGGGTGCTTCCGTTTGTTGTTGGTATGTTGCTTGTGATGGTTTGCTTTACATGTACACACATTTGTTGACATGGGTCCATTTTGCTGTGAAATCTTACCTGATGGCTCATTTGCTCAATTTATAAATCATTATTATAAGCTTAAAATCGCGAATCAACAGTTTTAAATTAAATGTTAACCAAAAAAGTATTAATAATAACAAAAATATATCTAATATAAAATAATGTAATCTAAATAAAACGATAAATAAAAATTTAATATCAAATATATTCTATAAAATATGTATAAAATAATAGTAATAATCAGTCAAATTTTATTTGCATTGCATAGCTAGGCAAAAAAAACAAAGCCAAGAAATACAGCGCGAGTTGAAAAAAAAAAACATTATATAAATATATATATATATGTGTATACTCACATAAGTATATGAAGAATTTGGTTCCAACAGGAGAAATAAAAAATTAAAGTCAAATTAATATCAATCAAACTCCAGTTGGTTTGTTTTGACTTGAGCCACAATAACAAAAAAAACAGCAATAAAATACAATAATAACATGTTAACATAATAAAAAACATGATTTTTTTTAAAATGTATACACATAAATATATATTATACATATACAATATAAGTATATATAAATATATATACTGTATATATATATATCTATATATATATATTTTTTTTTTTTTACTTGTGTTCTAGGCTTTGATTTTTTTCCTAGCCTCTTTTAATAATTAAAATTAAAGATTAAAAAATATATGTATATTTATAATTATTTATAAAAGCATCTCAGAGATTGTTATGTCCATATTTACATTTAAGAACAGCTGCTTGAACTTTATTTCCTAATTAAATTCAGCTCGCACAGAAGGTCAGAACGTTTAGATTAAAACCCTAACAAAGTTAAACTAATAGCAACTCTACAGAAGAGTGACATTCAGATGTCCGGCATGTTCTTTCGTTCCCCTCACTTCAGACGAATGATGGATGCCCACAGAGAGCAGGATGGATAGATTCCTGCTTCAGATTTCACATCCCTCTGATGAGGGCAACCCTCTGTCAACCCCCTCAGGATAAAGTGAATAAAAAAAAACTTTTCAATAGTTCAGAGATTATTCATGCTGAGCTGTGAAACTTCTTTTAGTGACCTCCTGAATTTCCGGAGAATGATATGGACAGGGTCAGATGTTCAAGGTGTCGTGAGATAGATAGATTTGTTTGGATACTTACCTAACAGAACTCAAACTCCGTCAAACTTTTCATCTGTCTGCAGGTGCCTTTCTCTTCTGCTGGACACCATTCTTCGTAGTGCACACTATGAGGGCTATCTGCGAGGACTGTGACATCCCCAGCAGCGTCACCAGCATCGTGACCTGGTTGGGTTACGTCAACAGCGCCCTCAATCCCATCATCTACACCGTCTTCAACACGGAGTTCCGAAAGTTCTTTAGGAAGTTTGTTCCGTCTCTACCCAGCTGCTGCTTGCCTGAACGTGCTAACCTCTGAGAGTTTATGAACAAACCAGACAATGTGATGCTTACATGTAAATACAGCATGTTTAAAGAAATGACTACAGTATAATGCACCAAGATGTTTGCTGCCATTACATTTGACCTGGCTGTATGTTGACTATTTGTAACGCAGGAGATTCCCGGTGTGACATCGTATGACGTAAAATTCAGGAATGAGACTTGCATGTTCTCTTAAAGGGATAGTTCGGCCAAAAATAGAAATGCTGTCATCATTTATTCACCCTCATGTCATTCCAAACCTGACTCTTTCATCTGTGAAACACAAAAGAAGATATTTTGTAAAATGTCTCAGGAAGTCAATGGGGTCCGGTGTTGTTTAATTATTGACATTCTTTCAAATTTCTTCTTTTGTGTTCCGTCAGGTCTGAAAATGATCAAAGATCATACGTAAGGATTTCATACAGCTCCCGGCTAAACAATGTATACTTACACAATTTGTCAAATCATGCATGCAGTTTACACAAGTATGGTACAATTGAACAATTATGTCTATTTGTTGTGTATGCGTTTCATAAATGAGGCCAATGTACGCTTTAAAGCTTCTATGGATTGGTCGGCCATACGATGACCTCTTGTTGCCATAACTGCAGTCTTACATCACATGGAGTTCATCCAGAAACCCGAGAGCCTAAACTGGGGCTTTGGTTTTTTTATCTGAATGCAACTTTCGTCTGAAAAATAAATGTTTTTTTTCACAAGAGATGCATTTTGTGTCGTCTAAATGTAATCCCGTTATCTCCAAAGTTGCTAGCTGACTGTGCATTACATAAAGGAGAATATTCCGTCCCTCTCAATTATTTACAGTCTATCAGCTACACACTACAGGGGTCTTTCCCCCACATGCTGATGACGGTGCAGCAGTTCCTTCCGACTACACGTCATCTGTCCGATGTTTCCCTCATTCTTTATGCCACGTTGGCTTTTTTTATTCCGAAAACATTAAAAAGTAATTTCCTTAAAAGTAGAGGCGTGAGTGACATCAAGGTTAAAGAGAGATAGTGTCCTCCCGTGGCACAGGGGCCAAGTATATTTCCCGATGCTTTTAAAATGAGACACGTCAAAACTTATTACTCTCAGAAAGCCACAGCGGCAGCCGCTGCCTGTCCGGGTTCAATCCGGCCTCTCTCCTCCATGCAAAAAGATGGAAAGCTGTCAAGCAACATCGGTGAGGACTTGAATGAAATGACGTCGCCATTAGTTGGTGCAGAAACTTCTCCTTTAGAGCTCTGAGAATTGAAGAGTTTCTAGTAAATCTTGGACGTTGATGTTTAAAGTAAAACATGATTTTCAGTCCGAGACATTGTTAAAACACGTTTTTAGGAGAGGTCCGCATATGCTTTTATAAAACTTTAATTTCAGGGTCACCACGGTTCGTCAAAAATACTGAGCCACTGAAACTGGATTCATGTTTTGCTGATGGGTTCTCAAGCAACTGCACGACATCTTCCCAACAGAGCCACGAGTGCCATAAACCCCCATTATCACCCTTAATACTGGCATATCTGAATGGACTCGAGAAATGTCAGAAATAAAGACAATCTTTTAAAGTAAATGTCACATCCAGCAGGAAACACTTTGACTGCGATCTTTCTTTTTGGAAGAGAATGAGCTCTCCTGGTCATTCAGCACTCCCGCCGGGGTAGACAATTGAAAAAAGACCAGGTGGTCAATATGAAGGTACACACAAACACACGGGTGTGGTTTTTAACTAACATACAAACTGAAAAAAAATCTTTATCTACGAAATATTCTGTGAAAATATTGTTGCATAAATATAGCGATAAATGTGTATGTATGTTTTCTTAGAACATAAGAGTTCTCCATAAAAGTCAACATGGAACGGAAGTTGCAAACGACTTGTTTTCCGTATCGTGACCTATATTCGAGTTCAACGGCTTCTGAAATGAGATTTATTTTTTATATATATAAAAATGTGGCCGCGAAGCTTTATTTTGCCTTCCCTTTTTGATTTGTTTGTTGTAAGTTAGGTCTGGAACGAAGTCTTAAAATGCGGCCATTGAACAGTGAGTATAGTCCAATCTCTTTTTTGTTGCTTACGTCATGTGGTGAAGAGTTGTTGTTGAGAGGAGCTTTATGTTTTTGAAAGATTTCAAGTGCAAATTAATTAAAAAAAATAATGGTGTGCATGAATACATCATTTATAATAATCACTGCAACACTGTAAAACACTTTTCCTGTTTGATTTCATGACTATAGTAAAAAAATTCTATACAAATATGAATAAAGTATGTTTACTTTACCTACTATAAATAGTTAAACTATAGTTAGATTGCATACTTTAGTAAAAGCATGTTTATTTTTCGTAAAATATTGTCAACCAATCGGGTTCAAGGTTAAGAATTGTAGGTCTTCAAGGTCTTCTCTTTAGTTTTAGATGAAGGTTATGGGTCAAGTTGTGGTTTTTAATTATTTATCTTTTACAGAAAACAAGCAAAGCATCTCGTTAAGCTATGCAAAATCACACCGTTTTCGAAACAATCGACGTACAAACGCGACGCAGCTCTGACGTATGTGGCGCTAACGTCTTTCCCGCCTCAGAAAATTTGAACCGTTCCTCACACACAGCAAACGGTATGGCTTGGGAACATATAAGTATGTTCTTTTTACAAACTTTTTAACTCTGCCAAGCTCAAAAACATATAAGTATAATATATATATATATGTTTTTGAGCTTGGCAGAGTTAAAAAGTTTGTGTTAAAAACGTGAGGTTGAGGAAATGATGACGGAATATTTGCTTCGTCTCAACTTTAAAGAAAGCACGGTAAGGATACTAGACTTCTGAAATACCTTTCAAAGACAAATTAACTTCCAGAATGTCCATATTGCCCTTTTTTATTATTCAGATATAGTTTTTGGACCCCATTAGAGAGCTTTGTGAACGGCCTGACCTTGAAATAAGATCTTGTATCAAGACAGAACGAGACAAGACACGGTTATAAAACTTCTGACGTGACGTCATCTGCTAATGACGACAGAACTCTGAGTTAAGTCTTCTTCTATTCTTTCTTGAATAATTATTTGTACTAAAATGTGTAACTTAAATACCAGATATTCTGCAGTAAAAAGCTAAGTTTTGGGTTCAATTTTAAGGTTACACAAAATAAAAAATTTTAAAGGTTATAGACCGTAAATTGCTCTGAATATGACTGTAAAAGGTGTTCATGTTGCATTTGTGGTGCATCTCCAGTGCCCGTTTCTGTTTTATTTAATTGTCCTGTTCAAATGAAAACAAACTTTGACTTTTGGCTCCTGTTTTGGAATATTGTGAATGGCAGTATTTTGTCTGAATCCGTCGAGTGGCCTTTCTATAATTCCCCCAACAATTTTATTTCCCCGCACATTGATTCAGGTGATTTAAATGCAGAGGTACCAACAAAGATAATAAAAACTTCGTCCTGGAGCAAACTTTCAGCCAGAGGTGCTCAAGGGAAATCTAAAGTGGAGGCTGTGTTTTGTATTTGGATAAACTTTGAATTTAAATTGGTTTGAGCTTTAAGAAACAGGACAATGCACTTTTGTGCAACAAACTTGAATTAGAGGCTGTCTGGTAAAATAGGTCACATCTTAGGAAATCAATTAAAGGAAAGCATTTTATTTTAACACAACACATTTAAGCAGTTGAATGTGCTGTGAATACAAACTCTAAGAACCAACCCAATGTAAAATCAGCAGAAATCTCATTGGAAACCAAGCAGAATAATGCATAATTTCCTGCATGAGATAAAATAATTTATTACTGTGCAACTACATTCCTGTAATGGCCTTTATCACAGCAGACCTCAAAACTAAAATGATAGTGTATATGACCCTTTTAGGCTAACACAGAATTATAAATCTGAAGGCCATGGTTGTCATGTTCAAGTTAGAGATGTTCAGCATTCAGGTCTGTTTAATTTCAGATGAGGTCAACTGTGTGCCAGTCTACAGCTTTCACGGATAAAACCTGAGCTGATCTCAGAAATGTGGCATATTCATTCAAAATGCTTATGATAATGGACTTGTGTGTCCTGCACCCCAAAAACATTGAATAAAGATGCACACAAGCACAGAAACTGGCATTTATTTTTGTTTAGCAAACAAATGAAATATGGCAGCCTTCATTTGAATACGTTTAATAACGCGGTCCAAATAAAGGAATATCAATACATCCAAAAATAAGACATCATTTACACTTGTGTTGTTACAAACATGACTTTCTTCAGAGGCACGAAAAAATATGTTTATGGTAGAAGAAAGATGGTCAAGTGGGATTAGGACCACGTTAATAAATGATGACAAAATTTGTCACCTTCACTGACAAATTTCAAAGTAGGTCACAGCGTGCGAGGAAGCTGCTTAAATAAGGCTTAATAGCTAAACTAAAACACATGAATGGAAACATCGTACAGCGCAGGTCCTGTGGCGTTAGACATTAGACCTTTCCTTTCTCCGTGTCCACGCTGGTAATCTGGGTCTCTTCCTGAATGCTGACGGCGGCACTCGGATGACAGCAGCTCAGTTGATGCTCCTTCCAGTCCTGCGGAGAGACGGGTCCAAAAATAAAATAAGAAGCTCTAACAAGCATGAGATGATGTCGACCGCTAGGCCGGACTTACCCTCCGCTGACAGAAGCCGGAGCAGTAATGAACTTTATGACACCCCGTGCATTCGCTAGAAGCCTCTCGTCCGCAATTCACACACGTGTGCTGAAAGACAGGAAAACATATAAGTGTTACTATTATGTTGGTAAATGTAGAGGGGGTCATCTGTTTTCTTAATACTTAACTGTAAAAAAAATGCTACTATTAAATTCTGAAGCAAAAAAAAACAAATTAAAATATAGACACAAAGGTGTGGAACAGCATGAGGTTGAATTGTCATTCGAAATCAATGATAATTCAGATTAATTATTTCTAGGTGAACTTTTCCTTTAACACAGAGTGGAATATAATAATGAAAAAAACAGAAAGGTTTCGCAAGGAAAATATTGCGCTTTTCTACCCGATCAACCGTGTATTTTCAACCCCCATCTTCTGGCTGGACATTGTGATAGTTCTGCTTCAATCTCTCTCTCTTTCGCTCAGCTGTCCGTCACATCCAACCACCTGCCACGTCCACACAGCAGGTGACCATGTGTGACGGTAATGAGTGTTTCCACAGTTTTGTTCCATCACAATACATCGCACACCAACTACATCGGAATCAGTTTGACATCAGCCACATTTTAAAGCTCATAGCTCGTTTCTAAACCCTGACTTGACCGGACGAGCCACATTCAAAGGCGTTTTAGTTGAGATAAACACATAAATAATGCAGCAATCGCTAATATATGTGTGTTTCTGAATTGTTTCATGTGGTTGAACATGTATTACATTGAAACGTAATTGCTAAAAATCTATTTGTCTTTAAACAAAACAAATAGATTTGGAATGGATTCCAACCCTTTTCTGTTGCACTCATCGAGCTGGACTCGGCGGTTGGTAGCGTTTTCATATGTCATCTTCTGCCAAACTATGGTTGTCAAGGGAATTATCTGTGTCAACACGTACCGCAAAAATCGAAAGACAGCAAACAATGCGAGATGGACCTCTCACTGCCTGCAAAAACCATCTGGCGAAACTGTGCAAGCTCCCCAACAATCACAATTTTAACCATCTACACTTGAAGAAAATTGCTTCAAAGTAAGATCTGTCCACTTGCCTTGATGATAATTTCAGTGATTTTCCCATCGTGTTCATCGCCGAGAGACAGCTGAGTCTGAAAGGCCTGCAGAAAGTGAAGCGTAAGATCAATAAGATGAATCTTAATAAAGTGGTCAAACCAAAAATACTTTATTCATTTACTTTTATTTCATTTACAATTCATTTAATCATCCTCGAGATCCACTTATTGGCCAAGTCAAAGTTCCTAGCATCACAATCTTATGTTTCCACCTTACCCATACACTACAGTACATCCCATGAATCCGAATACATTTTGTTTGGTGATTTGTTTAGTCGTGACAGAGAAACACATTTAGTGCTGATCAACTCTGTGTTCACACGATTGTATGCAACACAAATTCAGAGAAATCACCTCTTTCCGGGCGTTGTTGGTTTTCTCTGGACTGATAACGGTGTGCGGTTCATCCTGACTGGTCTGTTTAGCTTGTGCGATCAGTACTTTGAGCTGCTGGACGTTACTGAGAAGCGTGTTGGCCATCTCCTCCAGGTAAAGCCACGTGTCCTGCTCGTTCGTCTCTAATCCGTTCGCCAGCGCCACCGCTGGCGGGGGTTTAGACTGCACCACTGCCTGCTGGGGCACTACGGCCAGCGCGGGGAGGGTGGTCAACACTGTGGAGAGAGAAAACGACATTTCTGCACAAAACAAATTTGCTGATGACAAAATCTCACAATGGAAAAACATAGTGGAAGTTAAGAAGAATGAAAAACATTTTCCTCTGGGCTGGATGATTCGTGTCCATTTCTATAACCCTGACCCACATTTCATTTTAAAAGCTTGTTGTTTCAAAAGAAGCAAACCAGACAGAACCAAATTGGATAGACAGGGGAAGACAGGCGTACGGTGTGTGTGCTTTTTAAATTCCTTGACTGGAAAAAGTCCCATCGTCCTTTTTAAGATTATAGTATTTTCCTGCAACAGTTTAAGCAAACTGAGCTGTTCCTTTATACAAAACAACTGATGTCTTCCCAGGCTTTGTCAAAACACGCAACTTGATCAGTGGCATGGAACCGGTCACGGTCTCAGAGTCTCTTTACACAGAATGACTGCCCTCAATGTTCACCCCAAACCAAAGTACTAAAGAAGAATTAACACCCTGTTAACTTCTCCTAAAAGAAGACTGACAGATAGATTGAAAGCAATATCTATGGACTGGCGCTGGGAATGGATGAATATAATTTTAAGACGGTCATTCTGCACTCAGACACCTCTGCTACTATAATAATGCATATAATAATTCAGAGTGGAACAAAATGAAGTTTGCAAAACATGTTAAAGTGATCGTTCAACCAAAAGTTAAAATTCTGTCAAAATTTACTCACCCTTTTGTCTCTTCAAACCTTTATGACTTTGCTTCTTCCGCAGAACACAAAATAAGATATTTTGAAAAATGTTGTTAACAGGAGCCCATTCACTTGCATTGATTCTGTGTCTATACACCATAAGTCAAAGGGGTCAAGTGCTGTCTGCTTTCTTCAAAATATATTATTTTGTGTCATACAGGTTTGAACTGATAAAAGGGTGAGTAAATGATGACAGAATTTTCATTTTTGGGCATTAAAAAACTAGATATCTGAAAGCACCTAAATGAAGGAGTTCACTGATATCGAGTGGAAGTTAAAAAATAAAGTATTCTTCAATTAACAGTTATACTGGGATTGGTTTAGAGCAGACTGACCAAGCATGACCCACATCAGAACAGACCCAGAATCCCATCTGTCCTACCACTGTGCCATTTAACAGGAGTCACCCCAACTGGACAGGTTACAAAACAGCAGAAAACTCGTTATTTGAGACACATGCTGGGCTCAGATAGATTCAGGCTCCATCTCACACAAAGACCTCAAAAAATAACACTCCAATTCAGCAAAAGACGAGTCAAAAACAAGCCGGTCCTGGGTTTCAGAGGGGGGAGAGAGTTTTAACCTCTGTCGGCACGACCGAAGACCGCCCACTGTCCTTTTGATGCAAAAACCACATTAAAGGGCAAAGCTTGAATATGATAGAACGGCCTCATGTAATATGTATAGAGCATGTAAATGTCTGCCCATCACTCACTGGTTGTGCTGGTGAAAACGTCAGCAGGGCCGGGGCTGTCAGAGACGATGGCCGTAGCTTCTCCTGAAGCCGTTCGTTCAAAAGTCAGAACGCCCGATGTGGTGATCTGTCCCGATGGAGTGACGATCTGTCCGGATGGAGTGACTGTAACTGAGATCAGACAGAAAGCCGTGAACATTAATCCATTTACTATCTGCCATGGGAGAGTATTTTCCTTTCGCGGTGATATGCTTTGCTATGTATGCTAAGTCGTCACAACTTATATTTAATAATATAAATAACTTTCAGTATCTCCTCACTTAACAAACTCGTGTGTTCACATGGTAATATTGTGTGTTACACAAACGCTTACATGTCGCCCCTGGAGTCAGGGTGATGTTCTTCGGTGTCTGAACGTCCTTCTTCTCTGGGGAAGTTGAGCATTCATTGTCCTTCTTCCTTCTTTTATAAGGGACGAACAGTCTGACGGGGCCCGTCTGTAAGAAGGACAGAATTCGATTCTGGGTCGCTGTTCTTAAAGCAATCTGACATCACAATCACGACGCCAGACAATTTACCATGGTTATGTTCTCCGCTTCGAAAGATCCGTCCTTGGCACACTGGAATAGACAAACAAAGAAAGGATTTTTGTGATGTCGCGGCAGCTCTGTGCACACGTACCATGTTAAGAAATGCTAACATGATGTAAGACAACACACTATATGATTGATCAGATTATGCCAGCGAATCACTCACTGTGGACAGATCATCGCAGCAGGCTGCACACGTGCAGGACGCCGCATGCGGGTTCAGAATGCGCTCCTGCAACACACACATTTCCTTTTGATTGTGCCTCCGGGGGATTTTTGGAAAGGGTGTAATTTTGTGTTACTGCGAGCGTGTACGTAGATGTCCGGTCTGACCTGAATGAGACACTGCAGAGGTCGCCCGGCATAGCGGATGCTCCTCTTCCAGTCTTTGCTGCTCGCCCTACCCGACATGGCCTCAAACTCTGTCGGGGTGTGCCAGTTGTTGTTGTGTTTGATACAGCGTCCTTTACCACCTGAAATCAAAAGTTCATATGCATTCAGCCACGATAGCCTCTTCACGTAAAGATATCGATAAATTTGCACACTTAAAGTCAGGAGGAGTTTTGTGAAGAACATGGCTACGCAGGGAACGACAAGCATGAGATTCAGCAGTCTGTGGACGCCCTCTTGTGACCAGTGTGTACCTGAGCCCAGTCGGTTCTTGTAGAGGATCCCACTTGTGTTCCTGCAGCGCACAGGAAGCTCATTGTCGTACACTGAGGGATCCCAGTTGTACTTTGAGACGTCCTTATCATGTCCCGACATCAGAGGGGTGGTCGGGGTCTGAGGACCTGAGAGAATGTCAGCGAAGAAGAAAAACGACACTTCTGTATTTATTTCCACTTAGAGGAAAGAGAAATATAGAAATAAAACACCCAAACAACACAAGGAATATATCGTCATGAAATATACAAAAATGTGAACTAATATAAATTAAAGGAGGTTTCGAAATAAATAGTTACAGTATGTGTGACCGCAGCTGATTTTTTAGCCAATCGAAGTTAGAGCTGTAATTTTTGAGCAGCACCGTCTTCGGATCAGCTAAAGCACAACCTAAACTACAGCGCTTGACACACACACACCAGGTGTCATTGGTGTTGTGGTACCCTTCAGCCCGGTGGCGTCCACGATGCTTCCATCCGTGTGCACCACAATCAGCGTGGCCTTCTGGGAGCTCAGACTGTCTCCAATCTGAAGCGTGGTTCTGCCTGTCTGCATCAATCACAACATGTCTGTCATTATCATTCAAAATAAGACTAAACGTATGAATGGCTTATTTTGACCATTAGAACTTGGAAGTGTCCCACGGGTCCATCAGATAAAGCGTTTTCTTACCAGCACGTGTTCAGGGATGGAAGCTGCAGCTGTCACGGAGGATGTAAATACAGTGTCCTCTCCGGTGTGAACATCTCCAACGGTGACTGCCGTGACTTCTTGGACACGTAGATATTTTAAAGTTTCTTCATAATATTGTTGTTTTATACACAACTCTTCAAAGTCACTTTTAGCTAATGCAATTTACAATCTACATATTTTTAATCAAATCCCATGAATGTGATATTTAATAGTTTAAAACATTTATTTTTTAACAGTTGTAGTTTGTTATTGATGATACAGGACAACCACTAAGTAGAGCATCACGATAGATGAATAAGTTTTCTGCGTCAACAACACATATTTCATTTATATGCACATTTTAAAACAATGTATGTACACGTGTAAAGTAGCACAAATAAATATCACAATTTATAGAGAAATGACCATAGTACATCATTGTACTTCATTGTTTTTAAATTCACAACCAAACGTAGTGATTTTGTCCATAAAGGATTTCTGTAAGGGTTTGTAGTTCAAAAGAGTGAGTTTTTTTTTTTATTTAAGACGAAGTAAGATAATCCTTTTGTAACGTTATAAACCATAAACTGCAAAAAAGCTCAAATATTGTGTACCGATTGTCATGTTAGTCAGTAAAACAATACTATCAGCCGGTGCGCGTGCATACACTGACCTGCAAACGCGCTTTCGGCATCGTCTTGGTTCGGCAGTGATTCGGCTATGTCGATGTTTCCCGTTTCTCCCATCACAGTCATCGTTGCAACTTCGGCCTCCGATTCGGTATCCGAAACTGCAACCGCTTCCGCGTCGCCCAACTCGAGCGCTTTCGCCGCCGGTTCAGTGGCGTCCATTTCATAACACGAATCCAGCCGAAATAATCCGAAGGATTTTCGGGGCGAGCTGCACGTCTCTTGTGCTCTATAAATGCGCACGTATCCAATAATCGCTCTCGCTGCTTGCACGGAATAGATTAGCCGTTTGTCCAAGTGTGTTAAAAAGAAAATGGTTGCAGGGTAATGGCCTCCCAGTGTCTTTTCTGGGGACGGGATCAACACAGGAAGAAGACCAGGCGGAAATTACCGAACGCACACGGAAATTACCGAATGTAAACGACGTAACACGAAATGACGCTCGTCTACATTAGAAGGGAACGTATTGTTTTAGATGAAACGAGATATGTAGGAAATTACAATGAATACATATCTTTTTATAAATATCAATATTATTGACAACGTTATTGATGATTAACTGCTTATTTATTCTTCCCTATTTATTATAAATTTTTTGACAAAAGTGATACTTATCAAACATTTTTGAACTCAATTAAATTTTTCAAAAGTCAAGTAAATATTATATTTTAATATTATTAATACATTTTGTTGTTTATTATAATAATGTATTTGCCATTTATACATTCCAAACATTGTTATTTAGTATAATAATGTATTTGCAATTTATACAGTCCAAACATTGTTATTTAGTATAATAATGTATTTGCAATTTATACAGTCCAAACATTGTTATTTATTATAATAACGTATTTGCCATTTATACATTCCAAACATTGTTATTTATTATAATAATGTATTTGTCATTTATACAGTCCAAACATTGTTATTTATAATAATAATGTATTTGCCATTTATACATTACAAACATTGTTATTTATTATAATAATGTATTTGCAATTTATACAGTCCAAACATTGTTATTTAGTATAATAATGTATTTGCAATTTATACAGTCCAAACATTGTTATTTATTATAATAACGTATTTGCCATTTATACAGTCCAAACATTGTTATTTATTATAATAACGTATTTGCCATTTATACAGTCCAAACATTGTTATTTATTATAATAACCTATTTGCCATTTATACATTCCAAACATTGTTATTTATTATAATAATGTATTTGTCATTTATACCGTCCAAACATTGTTATTTATAATAATAATGTATTTGCCATTTATACATTACAAACATTGTTATTTATTATAATAACGTATTTGCAATTTATACAATCCAAACATTGTTGTGTATAACTTCATTTCAATCGTTACAAAAATGTAAAAAGATATAAAAAAACAAAAAGTTTCATTCAAGTATTAATAGAAAAAAATGTAAAAAAAGGAAATTATTATAATTTTTTTAACTTTGGATAAAAATCAATTAGGCAAACGAAGCACACAGAGGAAGAGTCTTCTACGGTTTGCGGATCATCAGAGAGGCCAGCAGTAGGATCCGGAAATCTGTTTTCGGATCTGCCCAGGTTCCCGTGAAAACGTCACTGACTGTCCTTTGGACAACCAATGAAAATATCACGGACCACAGCCATGAAAAATTAGGGTTAGGAGCTATTATTTATTATCAGTTTTGGTTCAGTATAAAGTTATTGTTTATTACCTGGCTTCAGGGGTATTGTGGTTCCTGTATTCAGGACAACTGTAAGAGCATCTGGTTCCTTATTCCCAGAACCTTCCGCAGGCTTCCTCACTGTCACACTCACTTCTGTACTCTTAACCAACCAATCCATCTTGTTGCCAAGGTAACACACACCTTTTACACTGAGTGAATCAACTTCCTGTGGTAGCAACGGAGCGAATGCAAGGCACTCTTTCTGCACTCTGATAAAAACATCAAATCTTATTTAGAAATGACTCAACAAATATTACATTGAAAATAGGCACAGTGTGGTTAAGCACTAAAACGCAAGCACAGTGTGTGGAATACTGTATCCCACAATGCAATGTGCTTCTCTTGATCATCCATACAGGAAGTAATAAAGCTGGATTTTAATTTGACGCTGTGATAGGAGAGATTCACCTGAAACCAGTATAGCCGAAGAGCACTGCTTGAAGAAAGCCGCCCATACCGGTGAGAAAGTTAACACAACCAGAGCCATCAGCTGACTCACTCCATACCTACACAAAGAGAAATAAAAGCAATAGCCAGTCTGAACAATATCGCTACTGAAGTATTAGTATGTAGTGGAAAGTACCTGAAATGGTTTCTGGATATTTTTGAAACATTTTTGCAGAAGCTCTTGGGCTTTTTCAGCGTCACCTAGTTCAAGCCAACCAACTGCAAACATGCCCTACAAAGACATTGCATGATAAATACAAACTCCACACACACAAATATACATTGACACACAAAGAAACACGATGTGATGGGAAGGCATACTGCACAACAAAATCAGTTTTGAAAAACACAGCATAGACTGTGTTGCTTGGAGCCTGTTTGTGAACCAAGCTCAGAGGCCTACCCAGGTCATGGCTGGTCCAAGCGGATCTGTGACAGTCTCGTATATTTCTAGATCATTCTGTCTGACCTCTGGGGTCGTGGACATGCCCAAAGGGTATCCGAGCAACACTGTGTCTGCCTGCTTGACATCAGTTCCTGTGGAATATAAAATTCAGTTAAAGACAGCTTTTACTCAGCAAAGCAATTGTTAATAGTATTTCTTTTTCA
This sequence comes from Triplophysa dalaica, assembly GCF_015846415.1. Lineage (NCBI taxonomy): Eukaryota > Metazoa > Chordata > Actinopteri > Cypriniformes > Nemacheilidae > Triplophysa > Triplophysa dalaica. The sequence goes on along the minus strand of NC_079565.1, from coordinate 2,068,139 downwards.
CTTTAAAGTAAATCTAGGATCTCACCGTTTGTGTAGCCATCAAACTCTGGGTGATACTTCAGTTCCGGGTCAAAGGGTATTTTGATCTTGTCAGCAATGTCGTGCCATTCAGGAGGAGGGGTGTGTGATAAATGACTGGCCAACTCCAAAGCAAACTGGAGACTTGACACCAGAGAGAAAGATAAAGCATTATATGTACAATATTATATCTTATATGCAGTTGCTAAGGTCATTGTTTTATTTAATGGCCCAAAAAAAGGTAAAGAAAAACACGAACACACACCTGCACTGGGCGACAGCATTTGTAAACACCGAGTTGTCAACATTGGTGTAGTACTCATCCGGAGGTATAACCCCTTTTGTACGAACAATATAGAAACAAAACCTCACACGGCTTGTATAACAATAATGCATTTTCTGTATCTGCGATGCACAGGTTAAATTACATATTAGTAAATACATCAGGAAAATGATCAAAATGTTAAATGCATTACAATGAAATCACTTTGTTTACCTTTAATATGGTACTCGTCATTGACGGGGTCCCAGGTTACCCTTGAAACCCAGTAGTCGGCAACCCCCCATACCACCTCGCTTCCCCGTCCCACCTTGAACATCTCCAGGTCCTTTGTGAAGCACAAGCACAGATGTTTTAAAGACTTTGCAGAAGGTAAAAAAGAGTGTTGCAGTCTGCTTGACTCTACCTGTGTGAGATAAAAGTATTGTTTGAAAGCCATAATCACGTCTCCATTGATGTGGATTTCTTGCTGGACGATGAGGTCATCTGGACAAACGTCACAACCCGTTACCGCACTTTCCCATGCAAACTTCAACCCCTGAAAAGAAAAAGCAGTATTGGCAGAAAAAAAGTGTGGGATCTATATTCATTATCTTGCAAACACTTACAAATTACTCATTAATGCACAACACTAAAACCACCCACGGTACCTTATAGCCCATCTGTTGGGCATTTGCATGCGCGCCCTCTATTGTTCGTATACGGTATTGCAGAACAGCCTTGGCCAGTTTGGGATAAAAGAGAGAAATGCCAGGAAACATCCATGTGTCCTATAGTGGAGCCAAAGGGTCACACATATATAAATCCAAAGAATATAATTTTCACGAGACTCCGTTATTGTTTTATACAGTCTGATGGCCTCAATCAGTGGTAGTGGGATAACTACATTTTTTTTAAGTAACATGTTACTCTTAAAAGTGATGTTCTACAACAGTGCACCTGTGTGACTCACCTGGTCCCAAAACACGTGTCCAAGGTAATCTTCACCTTTGCCCCCATTTGACAAACCCCCAGGACTGACTCCCCCAAACGGCTCGGCTGATTCGTCTAAAGATGGGAATGCACTAAGAAGATAAAACATGCAGCCAATCAAAGCACGGTTCAAGGTTTCAGGGCCCACAACCTCTATGGTGCTCCCCAACCACAGCTCTGTCCAACTTCTCAGGTGGGAGGGGCATAAGTCACCAGTAGCAATAAGCTCCAAACCAGTATCGTAATTTGATTGGGCGCTCTCGCTGGTCTCAGCAACAGCGACCAGAAAAACCCAGCTGGATTGGCTCTGGTCGGATGGGAGTGTTACAGAAGTTGAGACAGGCGTCCAGATCATGTGAACAAATGGGCGGATTCCTTCGGGAACTTCTGAAGAGTTGGTCTGTCCAAAAATATGCCTTAAGAGAATATGACCTGGGTTAGTGGGGCGGCCCGCTTCACTGGTATAAAATCAGATTCAGAAAAACATTAGTAGGAAGTGAGGACATACCTCCCTTCCTTATAGTCAGGTGCTTTTCGGAAAGTGATGTCATCACTCTGAGGGTTAAAAGAACTGTCCAAGTGAACTGTGATTGGTTGTGCACTGGGCTCCAAACGTTGAAGGTGAACCTCCATGACCAGAAGGTTTGAATGGTGCCGGTGAGTGTACAAAACCTGAGAAGCTTTAGCGTGAAGAGTGACCACAGTGTGAGAGAATATACCTGGTACAGAGAGACAGAGGGCGAGCAAGAGAGAATGAAACATTATTTACATTATTATATTATGAATTTAAAGTTGATGTGCATGATATGAGTCCAACCTTTACGCATGTCTAACTTGTACATATGACTTCCTACTTCGTCTGGCTTCATTTGTACAGCCAGTGGACATGGAATGTCAGCACGGTGACAGGCCCCGCCCTCGCCATTATAAACCCCGCCCATATGCATAATTCTGTCAAACACTCTCCAACCCAGCAGCCCATTGGCGAGTGGTGGCATGAAGCGGAGGTCGGAAGGCAGCGTGTCAGAAGTGAAGATATATGGGTCAACAGGGTGAGAGTTCATTCTTGAGGAATTGTGCTTTCTGTCAAAAGAAAAGCATATAGACGGCATAAGTAAAGGTGGAACACTTAATTACATTTTGTGGTCATGTGATGACACAACTATGAAACAGGAAGTTATTATGGTGAAAAACCCTGAGGTCTCTAGGTATTCTCTTAAAATATCAGAAAGTGTACATCAGTTACTTCAAGTTGTGTCTCAAATGGCAAAGTAAGAAGGAAACATTTAAAATGTCAAATTCAAATAAAAAAATACTTTAAAACATATTTATATGAATAACATGATATACGCACATGACACTGGGATTTGTTTTTTAAATATCATTAAAAAACTAAAACAAACAAACATTAAAAATCGTATCTAATTGTCAAAAACAAATAAACCGAAAATGTAAAATATTACAAAACATTTAAATATTTGTGCTTAATGCGGTGTCAACAAACATTAAAAAAAACGTAATGGTCATCAAACCAGGTATATTTGTGTTTGTTTAAAACATTCTTTAAATATTTATTTGACAAAATATGAAAAGTCAAACTTTTTAATAGTAAAAGAAGTGACGTGAAAGAGTTTTCTCTTCTGCAGGTATCATTTAAGTCTTCACGAAAGAACTTTGTAAAAACCATTAAGTTAACACTTTTACCAATGCAGACAGAAAACAGATCTCATTATCACTCACTTATATCTACACAAAATAGTCTTAGGTTATGATAAATACGTCAGTACTTACCGTTTTGTGTGAACTTGCGCAATCGTCGCGGCTCAGTCAGCCGACTCAAGTTGGGCGGGACTTAAGGCACCGGACGTTGTCTTGCGAGATTTTAAATCATTTTTTTTTTAAATCATTGTATTTTTTTGTAGTGTTTCTCTTAAATTTAACACCTGTCTCGTTATTCAAGTGTAAATTACTATCAGGTGTAAATTAATCTCAAGACCACGGTTGAAGTCCGTGTAGACTTCGTGGTCACGTGGCACATTTGGTGTTACTTTTCTCATCTCTGCGAATGATGGACCAATCAATGACGCTTATGATTGCCCTGCAAAGGCGTCACTGAAGTAGAAAAATATCCTTTATATCACATTTTAGAAATACATTTTTTTTCCAACTAGACATCAGCTTGAATCGGCGTGAATTAGCTTCACACACATTCAGAAATGTAGAAATAATTCTTATGTTTGTTTTGTAGGCTCAATTCCAAAGAGGACGCGCATTCCCCTATGAAGAATTAAGTTTAAATTTTTTAAATGCATATATACAAGTTGTTTGTAAGTGACGGTACTTTAAAATATAAAGAACATTTTAAACCATTCAAAAGGTGTTTGTTGCAATCTTTATTGCTCTTGTCACAAAAGACCAGACCAGACCATCGTAACGCAGCCAGACCGGCAGAAAACCAGCCTAGCATAAAACATAAATTTTACTTTATTCGTTTTATTTCTTCAGGCTTATGCATTTCAGAATATTCCCAAACTGAAGACCATCTTGGGATACTAGCAAATTAACTTAGTCTGGTTTTAAGGTGAAACTTGTAAATCCTACAAAAAAATGCTCGTTTTAAAAATACAGAAGCCAAACAAGTGATGCTCGTTATTTCAAGTTCTTCACCAACTCTAAATATATTTTTTCCAGTCACGGATGCGCCAATAAGAAATTTAGTCATTACAAGTCCTATCATTATGTTATTCAGCCACTAGATGGCACCAAACCCCATTCTGCCTCTTTTGGCACCGTGCCGGAGTTTGGGGTTCCAGACCATGGGAAAAAGAGACGCTATACCCTTATAAGGCCGCAATCCATCCGCTTTTCTTTTCCCCAGACCTTTCCTCTCCGCCCTCTCTTCCTCTCCTTCTCTCTCTCTCTCTCTCTCTCTCTCTCTCTCTCTCTCTCAGGCCTGAGGGATATTTACAGCAGATCTGCTCAGCGTACCTTATTAGGAGCGCTGCTTGTTGTCAGTGTATATGTAGATGAGACAAACAGATCCCAGGATGAGGGCTGGCATTCGTTCTCTAAGGGGTCGTTCAGTTTTTGCAGAAGGTAACCAGAGTCCGGTCTCTGTAGCATCTGTAGGAATCTCCAAAGAGAACTTCTCCACCTCGTATTCTCAGTTATCCTGCTGTTTTTGACCTTCTAAGCGAGGTGTCAACCAAGAACTACATCACAACAGAATTTGAATAATTTGGGCAGATTCTGTTTACACAGTCCAGTTTTACTGTAACTCCCCCTGTCTCTCTCTCTCTCTCTCTGTGTGGGAATGTTAGATTATTACAGCTGTTCTCTTTTTTTTCTGATGATGTAGGACATCTGCTAGACAGAGGGACATTGGGGAGCAATGAGTGATGAGAAGAAAAAATCTTAAAAAACACAGAGCTACCTACCTAAGGAAAGCAATAATAAAATGAGATTGTACGAAAAGCTCAGATCTACAACATTTTTAAACAAATCTAAAAGCCTGCATCTCATTTCGACATCCAGTCTTTGTAAAAGTCAAATCATAATTTACTTTTTACATTTATGCATTTGGCAGACGCTTTTATCCAAAGCGACTTACATCGCATTATGCTATACATTTAAACTTGGGTATATGCATTCCCCTGGGATCAAACCCACAACCTTGCGTTGTTAACGCGATGCTATTACCACTGAGCTACAGGAAAGCTCATAAAACTGGTTATTGTAAAATAAAACATTTTAACGGCCTGGAACGCATCCACGACAGCAAAGAAACAGGCACCAGGCTACAAACACACATTTTATTAAGTGCCAACATTCATTCAATATATTAGAAAAACAACACGTGGAGGAAAATGCAACTGATCTCATGTTACAGTTTATGGCGCGTATGATTTCAAACGAATAATATTTGTACACAACAAACAAAAGACATTACCCTTGCTCACGAAGACAACGACGGATTCACACAACAGTAAAAAATACGAAAATAGAAATTTCCGCATCGCTCGTCATAAGTGTCGCTTTAAAAAAAAACAAGATGCATAGCATAACAGGCTGCGAACCGACACCCTCGCGTGTTTTCCTGCATGCGCAAGAGTCTGCACCCACCGTCACTGATTGTCGCCCCTATCGTTTGTTGCGTTGGTCGATAAATCTGGAGTCAATAACTTGAGTGACACCCTTATATCCAGACCACCTTTTTGTGGATTTTTGGGTCTCAGTTGTGTGTGTTTGCGTGTTGTGCAGACGTAGCGTGCAAAGATGCAAAAAAATACTGCAGAGCTCAGCTGCCCGAGATGTGGAATGTGTGTCGACTGTGTGTGGTCACGCTAATGAGAATGTGCATGGTGCATGCGTCCCGATATGAGTGCGAGTGTGAGAAAAAGAGAGAGAGAAAGTCGAGCTTCGTCTCCTGGTTGGTCTCCTGAGAACATGCATGAAGTTCAAACACGCCACACGCACACGTATTGCAGAAAGGTAAAAGATCAAGTCAAACTGTGACCGGTCCACATAAAACAGTGACATTCTTCTCTGTAGTTTTTCGGGTCTGACGTTCACCCCTCCTCTCGCGCCGCCTTTGGCCCTCGGAAGGATGTTGGGGGAGGGGTGGGACGTTTCTCTCTCTCTTCTCCGCTCTCTATTTGGAGAGTTTGCTGATGACTCGAATCAAAGCTCCATTCTCGTCCTTCAGCCTCTGGTTGTCCGCTCTCAAGTCTCCTAAAACCTGCACGGCAGACACAGGCGAGTTATTTCCCGAGAACTTCCCCTTTGTTGCATTGGCTTGGCGGAAACCGCAAAGAAATAAATATTGCCATTTTTCATTCACCCTTGTTTCGCTCCAAAACTGTATGACTTTCTTTACTCTGTGAAACTCCAAATTAGATGTTTGGAGGAATCTCACAGCTGCTGTTTTCTGAACAATGAAAGGGTATTTTGACAAAAAAAGAAAATGTTAAAGGAATCTTTGTGCTGTGATGCAAGTTATTTAAAACCATTTTGTTCTTTTGGCTTCGGCACATTTGTTGCATGAACTGATTTTTTTCTTTTCTGGAGCTCCTAGTCGCTTTCTGGCTGTGTATGTTGTTTCAAAAGCGTTAGCTGTCAAATTCTTGTCATACAAAGTCATACACGTTTGGAATGACATGAGGGAAACCAGAACTGAACTAAAACTAATTCAGTATAATAACAGTTTTTAACTTCTAGATAAGAACGCGTTCCTAACTCCCAACACTGACGGACTCAAATTTGAAGATGGAAATTATAACTTGTCACTTAATGCACCGCACTTGATCATGTGACACAAACGTCTTACGGTAAACAGGTTTGACTGGTGTTAGCTCTATTTGACAGCTGTATCGCTCTAAGGGATAAAGTATTAAGCAACGTACATTCAAAACATTTCACATTAGTTAACCCCAAAACTGCTTCTGAGCCAACCAGCTTTAAGCACGCATGTGTACAAAGTATTTTGTTCTCACCTTCAATTCCTCTTCCAGCTCTGCGGCACGCCTCTCTAACATCTTTCTCTCCTGAGAGATGGAGAAAGAGAGAAAGCAGGTGTGTGGAGTGACCTCATAAGAACAAAATCACGGAACAGAATTTTGTACGTTTTGTTAACTCACCTTCTTTTCCATCTCCAGCAGAGCGGTGCAGTCTGTGAATCTCTCCTGCCTCTGTTACACACAAACATAGTTACGTTCTCTCACAATCTACTTCTAAGTATTTCAAAAGTACACTAAAGGGAAACTTTTTTATAGTGTCGGTACTATCGAAAATGCAAGTTTCTATAGAATAGAGTCAAATGACGTCAAACATTTTCCATTAAATTATACACAACTACAAATCATTATTAGAAAATGACTTCTGTGAGCCGGTGTATGTTAAAGAGAGAAAAAAGATTGCCGCTTTAAAGAACCAGTGTATGACATTTTGGGCATCTACTGGTGGGGTGTGAATTGCAACCAATGGCTCACTAAATTCCTCCACCTCCCCTTTTTTAAAGCACTACGGTGGCTGATGCCGGACAAAGATGCTGTCACGTTTTCATGATAACGCAAAACACGCAGATTGTACGTTTAGATCTACTGTAGAAACAACATAACACTTCCTTATGCAAGGTCTTTATACACCTCTGAAGTCAGTTATGTTTAATGGATCCTCCAAAACATGACACGCTGGTCCTTTAAATGCCGTTGTTCAACTTTTTAAATTTGATAATATTCATAACAAATATTCTGATGTTGGTATTATTATGACGCTACATCAATCCACCAGATGTTCTTTCATGGGTTTGTGCGCACCTGAGTGGCCTTTTCCAGCTCAACACGTGTCAGTGAAATAGTTCTCTGGGTGTCTGATAACTGCATCTGCAGACGGCGGTTTTCCCTGGAAACATCCTCAAACATCTGAGACACAGACATGCAAATACAGACACGTTACAAACACAAACTTCCACGTAACACACAGTTAAACCTGCAAATTCCTCCCCACCTTTTTAAAGTCCCTGGAATCCGATCCTCTCGTGAGAATACAGTCATTCAAGACTGAATCAGACCTGAGAAATGGGAAAGAGAGATGAAATAGGAAAACCACACGCCACCATCGTTTAACAGAATGAAAGGTCAAAGGTCAGACTTGTACCTGCTGCTCACATGCCTGTCCGTCTGAAAGAGGGAGACAGAAAACAATTCACACTTTGGTCGAAAACAAAGTAAAAGAGAAACAGGCAATGGAAAAGAACAGAAATATCTTACTTAATTGAGGGACTGAATATACAAACTTAATACCTACGAATGCCTCAGATACTTGACGTAATTTAAAAGAAACAATTTAAGAATGCAATGCTGTTTTCTAATCAAAACAAATCGGATCAGTTAATTAAATGCGACAGATTTCAGCATGGATTGTTTTGCGATTCTGTCAAACATTTTCCTGAATTACTATTGTCGCATGGGCGATTTTTAATGGTCTTTTTGCCTGTCAGTAGCCTGAAAGATCTGCTGTCTTTGTACACCAAGTACCTGCATGATGTACGCAAATCACATTGAAATGTTGTTCCGGTTTTGGGGGGGAAAAAACTACGACTATGACTAATTTATGGTCTAAACTTTGTATAACACCATAAGCAGTCCACAAAGAAGCAACATTCTACATAATGGAAGAAAAAAACCTTTGTACACCCAATCATTCAGACTATTCCTGAGAAAAAAGCTGTCACACAGGAAAATGTCAATCAAATAAAAAACAGAGAGAATGCTGATTGGTCAAACCTGTGGGTCCCGCCCACCACTACTCTCCTCCTCTCCACTGGGGTCATTGTCATCGCTCTGAGAACACAGAGAGGTCAAAGTTCAAACACAAAATCTCTGACGAGCTTTCAGTTTAGTCAGATGTGTCTTCAGCTCACCTCCCCTATCCTTCTCCTCCGAGCCCTCTCCCTCCTGCGCTCTCTCACCCACTCCTCACTGTCTGCATCTACCAAACAAGGCACAAACAATTTTAAACTTAGAGATAACCAATCATAACTGTGTGTCATGAAATCAAGATTTAGGGGTGAAACTTCACCTTGTATGTCTGGACGGGGTGCGCCGGGGGGATGCGTGAGTCCCAGCAGATCCGACTTTTGCAAGATAGCGATACGAGATCGCCAGCTCACCTCCTGCACACAAACACGAGACAAAAAGAAGTAAATCGTTTTGTACAGCGGTTCAGTTAGGAGGAAGCATTTTAGTTGAGTTTTAATGATTAAACGCTTCGCCTTTAGTTTGCAGTATCGAAATGCTAGCACACAAAAAAAACAATCAAAAACCGTCAGACAACAAACACGGAAGTTCAACAAATCTCACCCCTTCGTCTCCCTTCTTTTGCTTCCCATCTTTATCCTCCTCGTCCTTCTCTTTCACCTTGTTTTCCGTCTTCATTGTCTTCTCTGCTTCCTGCAGGTCTGTGAGGGTTACACCCTGAAGACCAAACACGAGAGTCACTCAGAGACATCTGAACTCCACGGAACTGTTCAACGCAAACTTTTAACTCGTGTGAGGGGGTCCAGGTTAAAGGTCAGAGTCCTACCACTTCCATCGGTTTGCTCAGTATCAGTGGTACAAGTGTTTGTGTCACCAATTTCAGATTTATCAATCGCTTGTTTTACGGTACAATCATCTAAACATTCATAAAATCGGGGCTGAAAAATATATTCAAATTATTGACATGGCGCAAATGCACTTATCGCAATAGTTTGCAATAACCTAATGACTTTTATACTTTATAGTCATAAGTTTTAGGTCGATGCAGAGAGCAGAGAGACTTGTGAAACAGATGCTCTTGCTTTACCTTAAACAACAGGAAATATGCAAGTTAGATATACAATATAATTTATATACTATAATCAATTTGTAAATATATTTTAGTAATGTTAACTGATTTTACAAATTTCAAGCATTATCGTATCGCATATTGCATCTTTAATATCATACAACCCTATTTAAAAAAGCACACATCTAATAAAATGTAGTCTTTCACATATCATATCATATATTGTATGGCATTATTCTATATTATTGCATATCGGATCTTTAATATCATGCAACCCTACAAAAAAAAGCACACATCTAATTTTTTTTGTCTATTGCATACCATATCGAATTATTCTAAATTATTGCATATTGCATCTTTAATATCATGCAACCCTACTCAAAAGAGCACACATCAAATAAAATGTAGTCTATCACATATCATATCATATCAAATTATTCTAAATTATTGCATATAGGACCTTTAATATCATGCAACCCTACTCAAAAAAGCACATATCTAATAAAATTTGTCTGATCAAAATTGAGACAAGTTTAGATTAAAAAAAAATTGTTTCACATTAGTTATTTATAGAATTTATCCTGTTATAAGGATTGTAAATTCTAAAATACTAAAAAACAAATTATTGTTGGTCAGAACTACAGGCAATAAGATCAGACAAACCTGTGTTGAGCGTCTGGACTGGCGGAGGTGTCTGGACCGGGCTCTTCTCTGAGCCTCAGCCTCCTCATCACGCACTGGAGTCAAATAAGACCTACAACACACAAACCGAAACTTAGTAAAAAAGAACTACAAAATCCTGCTGAATAATTTGTGTAGATCACACACACTTACTTGCGTCTCTGTTTGGCATCTGTATCACCTGTCGTGGTAACGGAGTTGGAGGTTGTCACCGAAACGGCATCCTTCTTATCGGCCTCTTCTTGAGCTGATCTGTAAGAGAGTCTTGAATATTTAAACCCCCAATATACAAATAAAAACAGAGAGAGTGAGACACACACAAACCTCTGAGCCACCAGACTGTTGAGACGGCTCAGTCCAGAGGTTCCTGTGGTTAAAGAGGTCAATGAAGGGTCATCGAGCTTTCTTCCGTAAGATGAGCTTCGAGGTAACAAGGGGTCCGGGTTGTTTGATCGCCGGGTGTATGAAGAGCTCCGGCTCAACAAGCTACACACAGAACGATGGGCGTATGATTTAGAACAGGCGAGTAGAATAGTGGCTATAAAATGGTATCTTGTGTCTCACCTGCTGGAGTTGTCCGGGTTGGTATTGGTGTCTGAAATGCTGAACATGCGTCTGGAGGGAGTGGGCTGCACTCGGGCAAGCCGGGGCTCCTAAACACAGGAAGCAATGTCATTTTAAGACAATTACAGTATATCAATCCTTGTATGTGTATGTGTGATGTTTGCATGTGTATCTTACCTTATTATCGCTCTCAGAACTCAGTTTGGGACTAGATGCCGAGCGTGTCATGCCTAGTTTAGTTTCTGAGCCCTTGAGGGTCTCACCGGATGAGTCGGAGGCCCTGGCAGAGCCCATCGTTAAAGAGCCCTCCTCTTTACGCAAAGACGTCCTCCAGGAACCCAGAGCCTCTGTCGCTGACGTCTGGACAGGTTCACCCTAAAAGCAGACAACACAAGTAAACAAATGAAACTTATGAAAACTTTACAATTCCACTAAAACAACTCCCAGAATAAAAAATTATTTAACAAAATGCCCAAAAAGCTACAATGAAAAACATTTTGTCGGTTTATTGTTGATGTTGAAAATATTTGGACCAGTGATTTTGGACTGATAAAAACAATTCCATACAGTTCCCAAGTTATAAATATGATAAACTAAACATCCCATTTTGACTTCAAACATTCGTTGTATCAAACCATGACTCCCGTTTGAAGCTTAAGCAGTCCTCTCTTCACCTTTTTAGCCTGATTTCCGGCTGTGCTGGTCACCGTAGCGCTCGCAACCGAAGTAGAATTGTTGCGCTTGTTGTTCAAGTTGTTGATCATTTCTCGAGTTTTCGCTTTTTCTAAAAAGACAAGCACAGACATTCAGCTGACGCCATTTCCAGAATACTAGTTGGTGTGGCATCTTATCTTTGGTCACCTGACTCAGCGTCGCTCTCCGATTCGCTCTCTTCCTCTGAACTTGAGCTGCTGGAGGCTTTGGGGGCGACCGCTGTCCTGGACTCCTCGTCCTCTTCTTCGGTGGGCGGAGTTTGGAGTGTGGGGAGCGCGTGCTTTTCTCTCTCGTGAAGCGTGATTTTTTCTTTGCTGCTCATACGAGAAATTGATCTCCTGCAGCCAGTCAATACATCAGAGACAAGCCAGTGAGCTGATAACAGGGCCCACGACTATTTTATTTTTCCCATTCAACACAACAGTATAATTTCTGTTGTGTACCTGAACTGTGATTCATAACAGGAGACAAAAACTATAACGCCCAGCAATACACACTAGTGTAGATAACAAACAGTTATATATGACCCTCAAATGTCTTCATCCTAGTTAAAGATGAATTGCAAAAAATAAACATATCATGTTGGGATTCATCGCACAGGAAGTGATGCGTGAGGTTACCTGCGAGGTCGAGCGGGTGCCGTGGAAACAGTCGGGCTGGTCTCAATGACAGGCGACTGGATCTTCCGTTTCTTTGAACGCATCTTTACAAAAACAACCGCTCTTTTAGTTTTAGGCACAGGTTTTGCAAATTAAATTTTGTATACTATGATATTTGCATTGTATAGCTGTTGCTTGCTTTGTGTGTATTTATGTCAGCTCTATACACACAAACACACACAAACACACTTTCCAAACGTTCTTCTGGCAAAGATAACTGCTTGTTTGCTTGCAGTGAAAGCTGTCTTTGAACACTGTTAGCGGAGAGAAGATAAGATAGCGTACATATAAACACACGCAGACATGCAAACTTACAGCGTTCTGCTTCTTCTGCAGTTCTTCTAAGACTTCGACAAGGTTCTCGTCGGCTACATCGAGTGGAGTTTGGCCCTATGAGACACAAATACACAATGCCTTGGAATACTTAATTGTGACTGGTCAATACTCACATTCTTATTTTACTCGCATAGAAAAACAATCAACAAACTGTCATTTTATATGTCGTAAATAATATCATTAAATGATGACTGTATGTTGAATTATAATCATTTCTGTAAAACATGTGTGAGTGCGTCTGCCTGCTTACCACAATATTAACCGCGCTCATGTCACACATGTGCTCAACAAGCACATTACAGGCCTCCTCCTGACCCCAGTGAGCTGCCGCGTGGAGCGGCGTCCAACCGTCACTGTCCCGACTGTGGACGTCCACCAGACACTGCAGCAGCACCCTGGTAAAGATTTATTTTACTAAGATGCTTTAAAAGTCTGATTTGCATATTTCTTCTTGAGTGCACATCCTTTTTCAATAAGATCAACTTCAAATTTTCTCAGAGCCCGACAGAAATTCACTACACTGGTTATGGTGATTTTCTTATTTCCTACAAAAATAAGTTATACTAAAATCAAATAAAAAAATATGTGACAGGGAGCAAAGTTAGCATAAACCAAGCTATTATTTAGTAGGTGCTGGGACCAAATATTTATTTGCAGTTATTGATCAACTTTTTTATTCTATAACAGCTTAGCCTGTTTTGGAACAAATGTTGGTATGACGTTATTGACATACATCAACTTTTATCATTCCTATAAACCGCTTAGCCTGATGAACACAGTCAACACTACAATTTGTGTCAGAACTAAAGCATTAACTCACACTTAGTGTCCCTATAGTTTAAAGTAGGGCTTAGAAAGAATCTGTATGGCATATCACAGTGCTTTGGGATGTTGGAATTACGTTATAGATAAACATAAACTTTTATCTTTCCTACAATAACCTTTTGATAACAGGGTTGAACGGCTTAGCCTGATGAACACGGTCAACACTACAATTTGTGTCAGAACTAAAGCATTAACTCACACTTTGAAGTGTCCCTATAAGAATCTGTATGGCATATCACAGTGCTTTGGGTCACATAAATTCGCTAAATTGGTTTGGGTGTTTTATTTCTTCTCTAGAAAGCCTATAATTGAATGGGTAACAGGGTTGAAAATTTCGCCTAAATGATGCTATTGCTCAGTAGGTACTTGCAAGTTTGGCAACAAATGTTAGTATGACGTTATTGATAAACATAAACTTGTATTATTCTTACAATAACGTTTTGATAACAGGGCTGAACAGCTGTGCTTGACAAATATAGTCAGTAACACTGGATATTTGTGCCAGAACTGAAGAACTCACTCATTGCAATCTCAGATGTCAAGTTTGAACTCACTTTAACACCTCAATGTATCCTTTAGCAGCAGCTACATGCAGTGCCGTGGCCTGCGTGTTTTGATGAGGGACAAGAGAGCCAGTTCCTGCCATCACGGCCGTGGCATCCTGAAGCATGACTCTCTCTTCCTCTCTCCTGGCCTGCTCCACATCGATACCTGAAAATTCATTTTAAAGCAGCTATTTCATAAATACTTACACACACAGTGTGTACAAAGAAAAAGTTGTATTCACAAGGTACCGGGCAACTACCAATGACCACTTTTATTGAAGCAAATTCCGGGTTCCTGGTGGCTTTAAAGATCCATTTAGGTTCCTTGAATGCGCAGCTTTGTTTAATGTGTTGACGTAATTTCCTTTGAAACAGGAAGAAAGGGCCATACTGGACCATAGGGGACGTATTGAGTGGATTCTTCCCTTTTTAAAAAAGCCAGTAGCGTTAAGCTACCTTTTAGCCTAAGATCATATGTGACCCTGGACGACAAAACCAGTCTTAAGGGAATTTTTTTCGAAATTGAGATTTTTACATCATATTAAAGCTAAAGAAATAAGCTTTCTATTGATATATGGTTTGTTAGGATATGACACTATCTGCCGGAAGAGCAACAGTTCACAAAGCTGGATTTGAGGGTGCAAAAAAAACTAAATATTGAAAAAAAAAAATCGCCTTTGAAGTTGTTAATCTGAGGCACTGTAGCAGGCCATCCACTCACAAAAAGGAACATTTTTATACATTAACGGTACGAACTTTATAAAATATCTACATGGAACATAATCTTTACTTCATACCCTAATGATTTTTGACAGAAAAGAAAAATCGATCATTCTGTCCCATTCAATGTATTTTTGGCTTTTACTAAAAATGTTCCTGCGCTACTTAAGACTGGTTTTGTGATCCAGGGTCACATATGAGAAGCAGAGGAAGGATGTCATAAAAATGACTTATCTGTATTGGGAAAGCAACATCTAAAAATGAAAAAAATCTTCGTTTTTGATTACATGAGGACTTTAAATCTTTGGAAGAAGAAGAGTTTTGGCCCGAGCAAAATGTGAATGTGAACCAGACTGTCTGGCTATATGTGTACACAGTGAAACAGTGAGAAACACATTAAACAGAGCTATCTTGACAATTGAATGCTACAGGCTTTCAAACAAGTCCCTTTTAATAGGCAGATCAAGATCATTCTGTTCTTGAGTGAGTGACACAAAGACACACTCATACCCACATTCAGTCACCCACCTAACAAGTCTTACAGCGTCAGGAGGATGTTTATAAAAGCCGCGGGCAGCTGCAGTATTTTAATAAAGCCTTTGATGTGGCAAGTTCAGGTACTGTTACTCTCAAACGCGAACAAACATGCTAAAAAAAGCTTTTGGGAGAGCGTGTGCATGTGTTTAGTTTTAATTGGATCACACAGTTAAGACACACGGAGTGTTTAAGACCATAATACAACTCTGTCTGAATGAGAATTTGAGAATGAGAAAGTGTCCCGTTCGTATAAGAAAACAGCTAAAAGATTTCTCACCCTGTTTTTTAATCTCGGCTTTCAGCAGTCTCTCCATGGCATCTTCTGTGGCGACGTCCAGAGGAAGTTCCCCCTCGCTGTTGACTGCCCCCACACGCGCCCCGTGTTCTATCAAATACCTGCGACATGGATAAGACATGACTATTAAATAGCTGATAAAACAGTAATCTTTCAACAATTATTGATCAGTGTATACAACTCTTAAATAACAAATCATTTGCAACAACGATATTGTGTGCATTTCCAACTTTACCATTTTATTTGATTGATACTAGTGGTGTCACAAAATCCCATAACTGTACTTTCGATAATAAACGATATTAAGAAGTGTTATTCATTTAATAGTTTACTATTGAGAATACAGCTTTTACCGCCATTTCCCAAATCTGTCTGCAAACTTTTTATCCAAATTATTATAAACTTGCTGTTTTTAAATAAAACACGGTGTCTACGTAAGCAGCTGATTCGAATTTGGGATAGAGCTACTCACTTTGTGATTTGTAGGAAACCGCATGAGGCGGCGGCGTGGAGGGGCGTCCAGCCTTCATTGTCTCCTCGGTTTACATTACTGCCACTTTCTACCAGAAACTGAACCATTTCTGCATTTTCATCAATACAGGCCTAGAGAGAGAGAGAGAGAGAGAAGGAGAGAGAGTGAGAGAGATTAACAAACACAGACAATTGATGTCATACAAATGACATGCTGATGTTGCTCCTCTCATACACAAGACACTGTTGATAACAATTTTAGATTCACACAGTTCTCTGAATAACACTAATGATACAGTCATGGCTTTTCAGCTTATATCATCTTGACATGACTAGTGACATTAACATATTGCATCATGGGAAATCCATGTTTTCCTGTGCTCAGAGTTTCAGGATGAAACAGCTGGCGTTAGCCCAAGGCAAGATAAACGCTCTGCAAACTGATAACACAAACCAATATGTGTTCAAATGTAATGCTCTCAACCTAACGGAGTTCTTTGTTGTGCAAAACAACATTTTTATTATATGCGAACTCTATAACAACTGTAAAGTTTAAGCATTTTGTCTCTTTAAATAGCTCCAAAGTTGCTGAATGTTACTTTTTACAAGTAGCTTGTAATGCAGCTTAATACTTTTCTAATGTCACAAGTAGCGTGGCTCTATACTTTAAAACTGTGGGTATCCATCATTTATAGTAGCTTGAGGTCGCTGGCAAGCGTAACGCTACATTAGTAACACACAACAACCTTTGCTTTACAGTAACAGGGATTCGGGGGAAAAATGTGCCCAACAACATCCTGCATCTGAAGCAAATGATCCTCTCAGAGGACACGGGCAGCCTATAGAAATCTAAATATACACTGCGCTCGTTTTTTCACTTTCTCTATCTCTCTCTGTGTGGACAGAAAACTGTTTCTATTCCTAACCCCGTTCGCATTGTGTGTGTTTGTGTGTGTTTCTGTAGAACAGTGGGAACCTTCTTTACAGAGAAGGTGTGAAGTTCTTGACTGGGTCACTGTGTGTGTGTGTGATTCAGAGCGACTGGCCTTTCCTTCTGACAACAGCCGCTTGTGCTGCATGAAGAATGTTTTCCATGCGCTCACAAGAGAAAGAGAGAGAGAGAAAGACGGAAAAATTACAGAGCAATGACTATATTTAATTCCCGTTACCGAGCAACAGGAGAACAACAGGACCGAGTCGGGATGAGCAACGGCAGAGCATCGTGGCACATGTGAGCGCTCACACCGCTTCAATTCAATATAAACATCTATAAACACTCATAAACTTTTGCCCCACACACAAATGTATATACGTAGGATGAAACGATATTAAAATAAGAATTCAAACGTTTATAAAATGTTGTATATAAATACAAATATTAACATAAATATTATTATGCAATAAAGTGCAAGAGTAATGCTTAATAATATAGTTTGGGGTGAAATGTGTTAATACAATATAGCAAAACTTTGATCGCCTAAGTATTTTTTTTTTAAAGTAATTACGTAATAATATATAATGGACACAACTTTTATCCAGCAAATTCATAGAACTGCCATCTCAACCCTAGAAGAAATCAGTCTTGACCTGGAATAATAAAGTAAAGATCGATAATAACTTGTGCGGCTTCGTTCTATCTGGCCAAGTTAAATGTTATTTGACCAATCAGAATACAGGATCTGCTCAATATATATTGATATATATTTCTTGTTTTGCTGAGAAACCCTCAATTGTTCTAGTGTGGCATTATTCAATACATAAAAAATGCGTGACGGATACACAACTTCTATTCTAACAGCAAAATTACAGTTTAATAAAATGAACCTTGAGGTTGCTTGTCTAAGACAAAATGTTTTAGTTCTTTTGAACTGTTGAGAACACGAAGTTCAGGTTTGTGTGTTTGGTTTGACTCATGATGGTCTTTCTCCTGAGAAACACTTTACAAGTAGGGAAAGATCTGGTCACAATTCTTTTTCCCCGACCATCTGCGTACTGAACGCCTGTTTACTTTAGGACGATTAGGTGGTAAACCATCTTTCTAGCTCTATCTGTGACTGAGGGGAGCATATGTGTTGATGTTTGGTATATGTGTGTGTGTGTGTGTGTAGCAGAGAGGCAAAACAGTGTCTTTAACAGGATGTGACACTGATTCTGTCCAGAGCTAAACACACACACACACACACACACACACACACAACAGAGGGCTGTGTGTTCCCAAGCAAATTTCACTCCGAGTAACGGTCAGTATTCATCAAACTATAATTTCATCTGAACTTTATCCTCTCGTAAATTAAAGAAACAAAGTATGAACTTAAAGCTCGCCATCCAGACATTCAGTAACAAAAGCAGTTTCGTTTAAGAAAGATGACGAAAACATAAAACATAACGTAACACAAATTTTAGGCAAACCAGAGTTAAAATTCGCATTTCAAAACTGCAACTGAACTGTCCTCACTTTTGAGAACGCACACAAACACGAGCGTGTCTGCGTGAAGAAGTGAATACATGTACTTAAAAGGTGAGACATAAGGCCCAAAGCCGCTGTTGCTGCATACCTGCGCAGCTGTGACATCACAATGACAACTGTAACATCGGCAGAGCGCTCAAGCCAATGGCTGTGCTCGATTGACACTCTGTCTAAAAAAGATTTGCATAATTAATAATCTTAACAAGGTTTATAGGGTTTCTAACTCTACCCTTCCTTTTCAAACACACGACTAAAGGAAAACAACTGCACAATATATAACCACTCCACAATAACCATACAATAAAAACAAACACTGTAGAGTGAGAAAAAACAAAGCCTATATCAAAGCCTAAGGTACAACAGGAATTCCAACCATTCCTTGAAACAGCTCAAAGATATGAAGACAGTCTTGCTGTGCCTGTTAAACCTGGATGCTGGTAGGCTGAAATCACAAGTGGGCAGTAGTCACATTAAACATGACAGCTACGGGACAGGCCCGAGACACTCCCCAGTCTTCATTTAAAGGAAAAACACAAACACAAGATGAGTGCCGAGACAGTAGCGAAACAGCCTTTCGCACACAATGTAAAGCAAATATGAAAAGCAAGAAAATGTAAACACAAGTCTAGATGAAGGTCCCAGAACTTCAGGTCCAGACCCAAAACTTTGCCAACAAGGCAACCCAGGACCTCGCTCTAGTTTAAACCATCAGAGCTGTTTCAATTTTATCTCTCTATAACTACAACTCTGACACACAATTTTGTGATATTTTAGCAGTAATTTTACCAACAGATCTCAAATAAACCGCTTGACCAAATGTTCAAACGCAGAATAACGGGACGTCCAGACAAGAGGCGGACATCGCACTTCAAACGGCTTGTTACAAAGTTTCAACGTCGACGCAGATTCGAATGATCGCTTTTGTTACAATGTAACACTTCACCAGATCTGGCGCGTTTGACGCACGGTTCAGGAAGGCGCAGAGAAAAGTTCGTCAAACTTTCGCAAGTTTTAAAATGGAATATCACGAAAGCGCAAACGCGTCACGGACGATCCGGATACCTGATGCAGAGCCGTGAGTCCGTCCACATTGGCGTGATTGATATCAGCTCCCTGTCGCAGGAGCTCCGCCACCTCCTCCTGGTCCCCAGCGGAACAGGCGGCCATGAACACGGCGCCCTGGGCGAAGCGCACTCGTCCTCGTCGGTTTCCGGGAGCGGAGTTCTGGCCCCTCGCCTCCGCCCCGGTCCGATCCGTCTCCGAGCCCTGCCACCGTTGGAGCTGATCCTGGCGCCGCTGCTTCGCAGCTTCGGACCGGGAACGGTCAGTGGCCGCCATCTTCCTCCCTCGGTCTCACCCGGGGAGTTTCTGCTCATCAGACAAGGGATGTCTGATTCGCTGGTTTGAAGATTCGGTCGAACCGATTCGCAAGGCGCGCGCGAACGACTCCTTAAAACGAGAACAAATTCGAATGGTTTCCATTACGACTACCATCAACTGTTTACTATTACAACCATTACATGTTGTAAGTTTGTTACGTTTATTCCAGCAGGATTTAATGGTGTTCTGTTGGTTCCCAACATATTAGCAGAGACCCACAGAGACCATTACAGTCTCCATTTGAAAACCAGTAGGACTCCCAATATAACCATTTGACGCATTCTATACGATGGAAGGAATTTGGAGAAGGATTTCAGTGAATCGGTTCCTTGAAGTGAGCCGTTCGAACGACCCGATTCATTAAAAGATTCGAATCCCTCAACGCTATTAGATCAGAAAAGAGAGGAGGTGAAACGCAACAGGCGGAATAATAAAACGCGCCCTCTGCCGGACGCGGAAAGCCGAGCCGAACGCGCCTCCGCTAGCCAATCGGAGCGCAGCGTCGGAGTGACGCACTCCCGTCCCACGCACTTGAACTTGACTCGTACTTTGGCTGCGTTGTGGCACGGTGTGTTGTGAGTGCGTTTGCACTCATTTCATGTTTCTTTCTCTCCAATTTTCCTATTAATTTGAGAAGAAGAGCTCATAAACAAAATAAATACACTTATATGTAAATGCGAAATGTAAATGTTTACAAGAGTGGTAAAAGCATGTCTATAAAAGTCAGGAGATTTGCAAACATTCCCCAGGCACCTCATGACTGTATCTCCATTTATTCATTAGGAAAACAGACGAGCACTCTTAAAAATAATGATTTTATACAGAAGGAAACCTTTTTGAAGTCTCTATAATGCAAAGAATATCGTATAAATATCAAATGCTGTAGTTTCAAAGAACACAAGTGAGCTCTGTTAATGGGTTAATCTATAATGTATCCTCAATAACATTTCACATACACACAACACACATACAAGCAGGGTTCAAATATAATTTATGAAGTGAATTATCAAAACCTTTTAATATTTAAACGTATAAGTTGATTACAGTACTGAAGGTTTAACACTTTACAGAAACAGCCGTGATCTTGGATTTGCACATTAGGCAGATTAGACGTATTTTATTCGCACCAGGCTCGCACCAGAAACCCAGTCCAAGATTATAAAGTATTTACACGGATTAACAGATTAGATCAGTGCATAATCCGTGTCTGGCAACCGTTTTAAAAAAGAACATCTGAGATAAACAAAACAAATCAAATAGGACACAACTATACAAAAAACAGCGAGACATGCTGGGCAAATCCTGGATGCAAAATAAACCTTCCGAGTCTCGAAACATTCAGTTTGTTTGGCACTGAGTTCGACATACTTTTTCCTTCAAAACATAAATACTGTTGACAGGCATGTGAGACGCATCCAATGACTTTCTGAATTTACAATTTCCACCGATACGACACGCAAAGCACACGCAAGAACCTTCTGACATACATTTCTTTCCGACAACCATACAGAATGTTTTCTGTTTAATGCAAGATAAACACAAACAACCAAATCAGTGACATACCGCCCATAACAAAAGAAATAGATTTTATCCTTCAGTTTTTTATCTATGTTGCGGTTAAAATGTGACGCTACAGCAAACAAAGCTGATGCTCCAGAGATTTTTAAAATGTAGATCTTAACTTGCAATAAATTCAGAACGTTTCTTTAAAATGAAACTGCATTCTGAAAAACAGCCTTTCATCCCGACATTCAAATTGAAAACATCCAGTATCCCAGGTTATGAGTAAATAAATATAAAGTCTCCAGGAAGACATGATTGCATCAAAAGAACCTCGTCGGGTGCGAGATAAAATCAATCTTTACAAAAAGCAAAGCGAAAGAATCCCAGAGTGTTTGATGAAATTTCATTCCGATGATGCACACCATCAGGCCTTGAAATGTTTAAAGTTCAGCACAAGGCCTCACTCTCAGAAGTCACTTCATGGAACATGGCATTGTGGGATATAATATCCCTATTGTTAAGGAAGCAAGCTGGTGTTAGGAGGGTCCAAGTGGGCGCATGGTAAGACCCTCATCAACGTCTTGGAGCTTCTCAGTCATTGAACTGGTGGAGAAAGACCCTCGGAGGTCCAGATTTACGCAGAATAACCCTGGAAGGAGTTGACGCTGATACTGATCCAATCGCAACATGGCATCTAACACAGATGAGCTGCCCCCACTGATCCAACCCGGGAGCAGGCTGGCCGCGCTGAAGCTGGCCGGGACGGACTGGGAATGTTTAAATTCCAGCTGATAGGAAAAGCTGTAATGGGCAGAATACAAATATTGTTTAAATTCTTCAAACCGTCATGTGTTTTTAGAATATCAAGTGAAAGTTTATTTTTGAAATATGCACAACAGCAGTGCTGTTTTCGTTTAATGGTACTTAGGAATAGTTTCGAGAAAAACATGCTGTCTCCTAGTGGGTGAGAGATCTATGCATGTGTGTGTGTGTGTGTGTGCGCACACATGAGTGTTTTCTCACCGTGCAGACACCTGCTGCGACATGCTCCTTCCTGCATGAGTTACTAAACTTTGCAGCAGTTTCACTGTTTGCTCTTTTATCCAGCCCACATCCTCTTGAATATCTGGCAACCACTCCAACAGTCTGAGAAAAAGAGAGAAATATATATAATATATATCAATTTATTCATTGTTCAGTTTCACGATTTCACAGCCTGATGAACAAAAGTGAAAGTTTGAAACTTTCTAATGCTTGATTGATTATGTAACCCACATAACGTATGGGAGACAAACTTTTATACGTACATAAGTATGTGTATTTGTGCATAAAATGTCACCTCTTACACTATAAAACTATAGACTCCATGTCATTTTGCTCACCGTATGTTTTTGTTGCCTTTATTTTTATCTGCCAATATCTTATATTATAGATTTGGCACATGCCATGTGTTCATCTGCCCCCTTCATGTATTTGATACTTTATGAACACTGGTATTTGTCAGAATTACCTGATACTCATCGACACGGCTGATTCTAGAGGAAGTGTGTAGGGAAACAAGATGGCCGACGCCATCCTGACGGGCAACAGGTTGCTTAGTGACTGCGACAGGCTCCGCCTTTCTTTACACGCCTCGAGCAGTGCTGATGAAAGACAACAGATTTATTACACATTTTGTTTATTTTGTTTAGAATATAGGTTGCTCTTAAAAAGTTTCAATAAAATCATGGTTTTATCATAGCATAGGTAAAAAACATGGCAATACCATGAATCTTTCTGATACTGTGTGAAACTATAGTATTACCACGGTGTCAGAATGAATTCTTATACTTTAAATGAACTATAATCACGATTCTGTTATCTATCAGCACCTTGATGTACTCGAGGAGGCAGATGTTCAAAGATGTGTTCCTCGATCCTCGCGAGATCATTGGCCTCTGTTTCTCTCTCACATCTTCTCTGTGACTCTTCATTATGACCTTCATCATCCTCATTGTCACCCTCAGCACCACCACCAGCGATGGCAAGCATCCGGTGTGGGCCGCGATATTGTAACAAGCCTAGAAAACAAACACACACACATGATGAAAAAAGATCTATCTACTTGTGCACACACTGAACATGCAACACAGCATCATTTGTGCATATTTGCAATACAGATATTGTGACCATCGGAGATGTGAGGGATGTGAGCGATTCAAATAAAATCAAACACAACTTCTAAAGATTTAAGCAGAACACTATGGAGGACCAAACATGGAATAATTTAAAATAATAAAAACTAATAACAGCAAAGAAATTAAATTACATTTAGTCCTGATTTGGTATCACCTGTTTTCTATTAATAATTATTTGTGGCTTTATTCTCAACTTAATTTGTTATTCTTTTATTATTATTAAAATGTATATATATATATATATATATATATATATATATATACATATATCCTGTGTTGGTTGCAACTAATTACCAAGTACTTTAATTACTTTTCCCTTGAAAAAGTAAAGTAAGGGTATTTCTCTGTAATTTAATTACAGTTACTTCTGATGCAATTTAACTAAATACTTTGTGTAATACATGTGTAATTACATCCATACTTTAATGTATAATTCTCACATTTGTAATACTTTGGTCATTTAATAATTCTACTTTATGTAGTTTTATATGATTTATTTGAATGAATTAAAAGAGACTATTGCACATGTAATTCGTAACTAGTAATGAATTACTTTTTCAGATTACTTGCCCAACACTGCTCATTACCCATCACTGCATAGCCAAAAAGATTTTTGGGTACCAATGCAAGTGTTGGCCACTAGATGTCACTCAAACACAAATCTCATTTCACTTCCACCAGAAATAAAAACCAATCTTCACTAACACAGCTGTGAGGCTTGTAGATAATAAACTGTATACCATTCACAGTTCATGATATCAGCGGCACCTGCTCATATTCAGAAGTAAACGAAGCGTTTGGTTTGGTGAAATATGCGGATGTATAAAATAACTCCAGAGTGAAATCTGGAGATAAACTCACCATTAGTCTTGAGAAAGTGTAAAGCATCTCTATATCCCTGCTTGCACATATTCTTCATGGCCTGAGGAAGAGGAAAATGCTGACGTGAGCAAGAGGCATAAATGTGATTCTGTTGACAGCCGGTGTATTTTAGGCTAACTGGGAAAATTCAATAGACAGAAAGTGTACATAAATGTGTGTGTGTTTGTACCAGAGGGTCAGGTGGGAAGAGAGCTCTGGTGACTCTGTACAGGTTGGCTAGCGTGAACTGAATGGAGGTGTTTGTGAATCTGAGCTCGTGCAGATTGGTGGAGCTGATGTCTCGTGGGCAGATGTCACTTTCTCCAGAGAACGGAGACACCGTGATGGTGTTTTTCAGTTCGTACTGCGGTAAATTATCACTGATGCCCCCGTCCACATACCGCTGAAATAGAGAGAGAGACATCTTTGACACAAACTATGAACATAACATTAAATATAGATCAGAAATCCAAGTCAATGTTTTACCGAGATGCCACAACACTATAAAAAGAACAGTGAGCTACGGCAGTCACACGCACACAGGCATCATTTGGGATGCTTGTTTGGAACACAAACTGCCAACGCAGATATGCAAACATACAGTAATCCCTGCCAACATACACACACACACACACACACACTGACTCATTCACTCGCTTGCTCGGGCGCAGAGGGAGCTGCAAGAGTCGCCCACTTGGACGACCTGCTGTGCCACGTGCCAGCTGTGTCAACACTGGCTTATGGACACCCGCTCAGTACTACTGATCTGAGATCAGGTCCTCGCCGAATAAGAGCAAACACACACGAAAGCAATATCCTGAATTGCTTCCATTTAATGAGTCATTTGTTATATATCAGAAAGATTATTTTGGTGCGGCTGTTTAACAAGGGAGTCAGATGGAGACGGAGAGAGAGTGGATTATTCTGATGTCTGGACGTTTAGGGCACAGTAACACACAAACACAAACAAACATACTGTAAATGAAAAGTTAAAGTGTATAAGACTGAATTCCATGAGATGTACAGGTTGAATATTACATCATGACTCGAAAAAAAGAGCAATTAAAGATCAACATGTCCAAAATTATCAATGAAGAATGCAAACACATTCCAATAAAAAAAATTACAAATGTAAGATTTCCATTGTAACGTTATTATTTTTATTCACTACATTTAATTGACTTTTTAAACTACATTTAATAATATATTTATTGAAATTAAATAAAAATAGCTATTGCTTGATATAACTTTATAGTTATGAAGAGTTTGGTTCCAAAATGAGATAACTCCATTATGAAAAAAATTCTATCATGTTTTTATAGGTGCTAGTGTGTTAGTTAGCTGTATTTTTTTAGTTATTATATCTTAAATCAAAACAAACCAACTGCACTTTGATTGATATTAATTGGAATGTACAATAACAAACATGATTTGTGAATCGAGGTACAGCAATTTGAATTGATAAGCATTCGAGGAGATAAACGGACAAAAATCTTCATAGTACTAAACGTGCTTCATTTTCTTCCATGCGACATATCATTTCTTTAGATTTTAGGGTGAAATGTGACCTGGACAAACACACTTACATACAAAACCACAAACAACAACACAGGAATACATTAGTACCAGACAAAGGTCAATAAACTAGCAAAGACTACAAAACCGATTAGAGGCAGAACCTGAGAGATTTATATTGATCAAAATACAAATTAATTGTTTTTCTTTCTTCTTTTATCATTTATTTATCCACATGTCTTTCCTGTATGTCTGTCTTTCTTCTGCAGACCACAAATGAAGATATTTTCAAGAATGTTCAAACAACATTAAAGCAAAGATATTAATATTAACAAAGCACTGCTAGTACAATGAATTGGTAGGGATGCAACGCTCAAGCGAAGGAAGTCCCGCCTTCCAGTGAAGCGAGCCAATCCTCAATCAATCGTTGATCTCACAAAAGGTGAGTTTTAGCGCAAATTAAGCGTTGCAAACCCTAAGTTATGGTACAGTTCATCGGAAATATGCTGTTTGATTGTTAACGGATAAAAATATCTGCCCAACATAGGACTGTGGACTTGCTATTAACTGCCCGAATGCGTTGCAAACATGGCCGCCGAGTGGCCCGACTTCCGTAAACGGACTTTATTTAAACACCATTGACTTCAATTGTTCGAACACAAAACACATTTCTCAAAATATCTTCTTTTGTGTTCCACAGAAGAAAGAGTTATATTCAGGTTTTGAAGTCAACAAAAACTCTTATCACATAGCTCAGATCGAAATGAATTATGGGTAAATAAATACAATAGCTGATTGGACACTCACCACACCCTGCAGGGTTGGAGGAATCAGGCCACAGTACACGGGAATGTAAGTGCTGCATATACACGCCTGTGCTCACAGACACACACAAAAAACACACAAATGATTAAAAAATCTGATGTATCCTGAATCTAAACAATATCAAATCTATGTCACACACCTGCACCAGTTCTTCATTACTGCTAAAGTGTGTCACCAGCACATTCTCTCCATCAGTGACCCGAGTCAGAGAGATGCCCAGACGCCCGTTGGCAATTTTGTGAGCGTCGGCTGGCAGCGCCTGATGCATCATGACCCGCAGGATCTTAACCAGGTTGAAGGAAGGGTGCATGGGCCCCAGGAAGCGCTTTTGGGCTTCTTTAGCCATATCTATGAAGTTGGCACCCACCTCTCCTGTCACACGAACAGAGAGACAGCAGGCAATGTTGAAACATAGACAATAAGCAACAGGTGAATGTTATGTGATGGTACACGAGCGGTGTGATCTTTGACACACAATTTCTAAGTATAGATCAACAGAAATGTGTGCTGGCAGCAGATTAAACTGTTATTAAATACCCCTATGGTAAAAAGCACAGCAGTATCACGGTACAGCAATGATGTCAGAGGTAATATCATGGGTGTTTCATGTGTCATGCTAATAAATGGTTACGATATGATCATATTTGTTTTAAGGTTCTACTCATGCCTGTACCAGGGTACAAGAGGACACCTAAAGTACATAGAAAATACCATTTATTACCATGGTGCATGTTTACCCCCGCACTACAACTGTTGAATACAGTTTTACTATAGTAAACCTGAAGTAATGTTTATTTTGGAGGTTTTGTATTAGTTTAAATACAATTACCACGGTTAAACTATGCTTTCCGTACCATGGTACATTTGGGGCAGTCTACTATGTTTTCAATACAGTAACTATAGTTTAAACGTATTAAAACCATGGTTAATTTATTATTATGATAAATTATTAATAATTATTATGCTATTTGCAGATATACTAAATATTTTTCAATATGTCAAAGATTACTTTTTAATCACAGTGACACTAGTCTAGGAAACATTGTATAACTAAAGTACAATGTTTGTTTGTGAATATTACTACTAAAACAAGTTTTATTGATATTTTATTCGCATTTGTATTAATGTAAAGCCTAAAAAACATGATTATTAAGACTTTTTGAGTTTACCCAGACATGCCCCGCCGACAAGTGCAGAGGCCGTGAGCGCGCCTGCGGACGCGCCGTAAACGTGACGCGCGTTCTCCACCAGGAACGGCGCTTGTTCCTGTAGACAGCTCGCGACTCCAATGTGATAAATCCCGAGAAAACCACATCCGGCGAAAGAAATGTTCCACGGAGAGTCGAGAGGAAACATGCTGAACGATTCTTAATGGCAATCTTTGTTAAAATCCTCCCGCGTTTGACACATCGATGTTTCAGATACACCACCACAATATTAACGTATTTAACTGAAACTGACTATTTCTTTTAATGTCCTGAACTCGACATCTATCGTGTTAATATAACTTTGTGTAAAGTCACCGGCGAGTTAGTTTTGTTGACTTCGGCACCGGTTGTTATGCAAGTGCGAGGGGAGGGGCGTGGTGATGTGTTGGAGTGTTGTCGTCGGTGTTAGCCAATCAGACGCTGCGAGCGTAGACCCCGCCCCTCCCCCTTGAGCTGTCATTTGAAATGTTTCCACGAACGTGCGCTGTCACGCGCCCTTGTGTTCTATATAAAAATGTCGATTTATTTGTTGATTTTAAACTCGCCAATTTTATTAATTTATTTAATATACAAATATATTTGGCTTTTATTGTATTTTAGATTTGAATATTTTTTCTTAAATCAGTGTCAATATAACGTCAATAAACGTGACGTAAAAAGGACTGTCGACCCATCCTCTGTATGTTGTTTTTCCCTCTGAATTGTGTTTTCCACCTTTGTACAGTGTTTTACAACATCTCACCAGGGTTCCTCCCAATTGACACTGTTGTAAAAATATGTCCCCCCGGGGGCTTTGCGAGGACAGAATACCCTGTAGAAATGTTTTGATCGCTCTCCTAACTTTAGAAAAGTTTTGTCATCCCTAGAAAGCCCCTTTGTGTGTTTATTAGTGGAACACGGGAAGTGTTCTCACAGTTTGCTCTGGGATGTTTGAAAGTTCACTTTCGACAAAGCTGAAACTAGAGAAAATAATGTGTTTATCCAGTCCGGGAGGTGGAACCACCACAGTTCCACAAATTAAAATTCTGGGGAACTCTCCAACAATTCTTCTCAGGGATAGCAATAGAACATACAGTAATTTGTGATGGTGGGATTGAAACACACTTGTTATGCTTTTATGGGATTTAGTGATTTGCCAAATAATAATCAAAGATACCGATCCTAAAAATAAATACCAAATGCACACAGATGGAACAAATAAATGCATTTACAAACAGTGACATTTACAAATCTCACAGATGTGTTCTGTATAAATTGATTTTATTATTAATATTATTATTACTGTTGTTGTTGTAATGGTTTTTATAAGTGGTCAACTTGTAGAAAGACATTAATAGTCTGTTACTGTTTGTATTGTGTAAGTTGAAGACACAACATGTTGATGAACGATTTAAATGTAACATTATGATTTATATTAATACAAAGTGTATTGTAACTGGTCACTTTTTGTTTTGCTTTAACCTTCATTACAATAAGTCACGTCCATATGACATCATTTTAAAATAACAGCCGTATATGTTGAAAGCAAGATGCGAATTAAACAATCTTTTTTTGAAATCTTTGATATGCAAATACTTTTAGAACACGATGAAAGAGACCTTTCTGTTCCTTAGCTGTTTCTTAAAACATATGTTGTGAAATAACAACTGCAAAACTGAATCCTTTGGCCCACATTTAGACCGCAAGTGCTTTTAATAAACAGCATCTCAAGGAACTCCAAAATATACTTTTGTGGGGTCAATCATGGGCCATTTCCTCTAAACACTGATGTTTAAAAAGAATCAGTTTGTTAGTTGACATGAAGTCTTTTTTTATTTCACCTCTCACTTATACAGCATAACTGTCGGAAAAAAACAATACAAAATATTGTATTGTTATGATATCAGACCGACCCAGTTCATACATTTCTCATGTTTCAAAATAAAATTCTTTGGCTGCTCGGATGTTTATCTCATGCACTATTCTTGTCTTGAACAGAAAATGTATCATGGATTCTTTGCCTCTGGTCTCATAGGGAAAATCCAATGGCACACTTCAGCAGGTGCTCGAATGGAACATGTTCAGACACGCTTATAATCAAACACAGCAACACCAAGAGAAACACTTCATTCTCTCTTGTATAATCACACCAACACATTCAAGCAAACAAATCTGGACTTTACATCCACATTTACAAATGTACAAATCTGGATTTTACAGAAAAAAATGTTTATTTTAAAACACGAGTACAAAGATGCCCTTTCTATTCTATTCTATTCTATTCTTTTCTATTCTATTCTATTGGGTTCATGTGAGAGAGCTCTTTTAGTGTTCGCTGTCTCTTTAAGAGATTCCGTCCCTCCTTTTGCTCAAAGTTCCAAAACTAAATATTTTAAAAGACAAGTGCAAAGATGCCCTTTCTATTCTATTCTATTCTTTTCTATTCTATTCTATTCTATTCTATTCTATTCTATTGGGTGCATGTGAGAGAGTTCTTTTTAGTGGTCGCTGTCTCTTTAAGAGATTCCGTCCCTCCTTTTGCTCAAAGTTCCAAAACTAAATATTTTAAAAGACAAGTGCAAAGATGCCCTTTCTTTTCTATTCTATTCTATTCTGTTGAGAGATTTCTTTTTAGTGGTCGCTGTCTCTTTAAGAGATTCCGTCCCGCCTTTTGCTCAAAGTTCCCGAAACATGTGCGCGCAACACGGAAGTTAACCCATGATATTTCACATGTGTAAACACTTCGTAGAAGTTTGTTTTTAGTTTTCTTCATGTTCATTTTATTGTATTGTTTTAAGGTTGCAGGGGCGTCAAGAAGCGCGTGCTTGCTATACAGCAGTTGTGTAAGTGTTTGCGAGAGTTATGAGAGTTTAGCTGTCACATATTTTTTCTGTTACTAGTTTACATGAGTTAAACTTGCTTTATTTATGTACACGTACGAATTCGTAAATGAATGAAGTTTGGTGCCCTACAAAATCACAAAGTAACTTAGTTATAAGAGCTACGGAACCTACAGTGATTCTTCATTTGTTGGATCCACAATGTGACCTACACAAATGAATATAACGTTTCTTAAACTATTGAAAGGACATCTCTGTATGTGTTCTATGGTTTTACTGTAGTTACAAGAACAACTGTAATGATAGCACATTATATCTGGAGAGAAGGTTATATATTGCCAGGCATCATATGACGTCATATGGTATGCTGTATAATGGTTGATATATTGATGTAGATGGTGAATTTTACTGTTGACTTCCAGATTTGAAGTATTTTTCAATTAACACCTTTCTCTCTCTGTGAATGATGTTTTTTCACTTCTGTAGAGGGACATGTCTGGACATGGATGCCGGGTCTACAGATATGATCCCACCAAAGACATGGAAAGATGAGGATGAAGACGTCAGCTTCAGCACTCGTGCTAGCGGGTGCTGTTTGTAGGAGGAGCTGAAGGACTCAACAGAGAATAGATGGAGAGACTGAATGAACAGGTTGAGGAGAGGGGATGGACCATCACAGATGATGGAGAAAGAGAGGAGGAAAGAGGAGCGATGACACGACCACGGACGGATAGAGGTATGTATTTATGGTATGTCTTTTTTTTTGGGAATTCATTCTTGGTTATTGTCGTTGTGCTGATACACACCAAACACGTCTGTGCAACGTGCAGAAAACATCTTTCATACATTTGTAATAATATACTTGAAGAACGAGTTGAATGTCAATTTTCCAAAATTGGAGCCCTGCTTTTTTGGCCACTGCTTTTGGCTGAACAAACTGTTCAGTTTTCTATTAATTCAAACTATTAAATTAATTATATAAATGAAGTCAATTCTAAACAGAAACCACTATCAAGTGGCATGATTTTGAAAATTTAATCAATGGAATGATTTTGTGTCCGTCTAGATGAAAGAGAGCCGACGACTGGTGCAGAAGTGGAAAGGGTTCATTCACACACCTCACCGGATTTCTGTCTGAACTCAACCAGAGTTGAGCAGATGAACGTTTTTGAAACTCCGATGTTGAGATCGGCAATCGGAGCAGATAACAAAGACCCTCCCTCTCTCTCCTCGGGACTGACGGACACCTGGGCTCCGTCCATCTCAGACTGCGCACCCCCTTCTACCTCTCCTGCTGTCTCGCTCCTCAGCATGTCGTCTTCTTCCTCTTCTCTGCCCTCTCTCTCTCCTCCTCTTCCTCCGTCGGTGGAGCTGGACGGCGGGCTGGTGGAGGGCCGGCTGGTGCTGGATGTGTATCGGGGCGGAGCAGGAGTTCTGCCGGTGTTATGGGAGTGCGTTCCGGAGCGGATGAGAGACCTGCAGTACCTCAGACTGGGCTCAGAGCACAAGGGGGCGCTAGACAGAGCGCTCGAAGTACTGCCCCGACTCAAACACCTGCGCTCACTGGCTATCAGAGGTACACACTCGATCTCTCTTCTTTTAATGTGTTTATCTTCCTCTTACACGATTCTGTCTCCAACTCAAGGAAACTGCTTCCACGACACCTCTGGTGACCCTCTACCCGGTCTCGTCACCTCTCTCCCTCCCTCTCTCTCCTCTTTCCTCGTTCATCTGGATCTCTCATTCAACCGGCTCTCGTCTCTTCCTACCTGCATTCTCTCCCTATCTCACCTTCATGAGCTCTTGCTGTGTCACAATGAGCTGTCGGCTCTACCCGAGGGTCTGGATTCGCTGGTGTCCCTTCAGAGGTTGAACCTGATGGGGAACAGGTTGGTGGATCTGCCCCGGGTGGTGGCCCTCCTCCGCGCGATGGAGAAACTGGACGTGTCCTTTAACTTGCTGGAGGGTCTTCCAGATGAACTGGGACAACTGGAGAACTTACACACGCTGGAGCTGTCCAATAACAGACTCAGGGTGCTACCAGAGAGTTTGGGTAAGGCCGGGACACAGCAACGTTTAGATGCAGACTTTTTGAACTGGTTTAACATTTATTTTCAATGTTATAACTTTGTATGAATAAACAGATTGTAAAATCTGTTATGTCATGTAGTTTGCTCTCTCTCTCTCTCTCTCTCTCTCTCTCAGGTTCTCTTCATTCTCTGAGGCATCTAGGAATTCAGAGTAATGATTTAAGAAGTGTTCCAGAAAGTTTGCGTTCCCTCCCGCTACTTAAACTGGATGTGCGGAACAACCCGCTGGGTCGCCCCCCGACCCCACCGCCCCTCGCCCCTGTGACACCAGGTCAAAGAGCCTTAATACTATCATAGTCCAGTAGTCTTTTAATGATAACTTTTTTTTAATGTGAGAAGCTTTTCAAAATACTCTTGATGGTTTTTTTTTGGATTTCTGTACATTTATCGATTATCAGTGAAGAGAAATTCCATTTAAATCCATTGTTTGTGTTTTACAGTTTCGGAGGATTTGGAGATTCCCGAGCTCCACCTTAAATATGATCAACACAGGTGACCTGAGTTCACTTTCGTTTAAAGGAAACGTCACCCAAACCAATTCTTTCATAATTTACTCATCCCCTGAAAATGTTGTGATCAGATATGGAACACTCTGAAAAACACAAACATCCCTCATTAAAATAATCAAAATGATTATAGAGTTAATACATATATTCTGGAGCAAAATGATAAGCCAATATTTTTTTTAAGCTTTATCAATTGGTAAATCATGACATGTATCTGTAAATAAAAATCAGACAAAACCATATTTATTATGCACTGCACAATGTGTCATGAGACAACCATATTACTATCCAAAATATTTTTTAAACCGTGTTTTGCGTACTTTTTCATGGTAGTATACAGTATACATTGTGTGGTATGCTCGTATTCCATCAGCCAATCTCTTTTCTCCCCTCCTACAGGTTTTCATTATCACCTTCTGGTTGCCATGTGTTTCTTCCCGGAGGGGCGGAGCTCTTGTTTCCGCGCAGATGCACAAGCACAGTCACACAGCTCGAGTGGGCGGAGAGGAGACCGGACCGGAAGTGGGTGTGGCTCGGGGAGCATGATGTCCTGTTGAGCCACCCGCTAGAGCTCCGCCCACATGGAGCCTCGTTTGAGAAGGTGAGACACATTTGAGACTTTTAGTTTGTATAATGTTTGTATGATAAAATGATGACTTTTGCTCACTTCGTAGCCGGTAGAGGTGTGCATACCCTATCGTAAAAGACGCAAAGGAGATGTGGAGGTGCGCAGGTTTGACGGACAGTCTTGGACGGCGCTTCAAACCCAGACTAGGAGAGGCAGTGAGAGACACAGCTGCCGGCCGGGAGGTCGCCCAGCACGGGTGAGCACATGATTAAATCTACAATGATCTGACCATTAACATTTGTTTATCTGTATTTAATACTCAATTTTGTGTGTGTAGTTAGCCTGCTGCAGTGTTACTCAGTTCTCATGGTTTGTAGTCGTCTCTCGTCCTTTCCTGGACGTTTGCTCGGTGTCTCAGTGGGGGCGATGCTGGTGTCACAATTCAACCCGGGAATCAAACTTACCTTCCCTCCGGAGTGCACAGCAGAGACACATACTGTTACACTACAGGTCTGTAATAAATGAAATAGCACATCCTTTCATTACAAATGTATGATTGACCAATCTGATTATTGTATTGCTTTTTATTTTTTGAGCATGAAATGTACAAATGTAAACATAATAAATTCACAGAAATATAACAGTAGTTCAGTCATCTTTATGTTATTACTGATAACAAACTTAATGGAAGATGTGATCCAATTTTAAGGTCCTGCAGGTGTCGCTCTCTGAGGTACAAGATCTGTCCGGAGACCCTCTGGCAAGTGCCAGTCCACTGCTCTGCCTCTCTCAAACTCCCAGCATGCACTTCCTTCAGCCAATCACAGTACAGATTCCTCTTCCACCTGGAGTCACTGGTACAACATCATACAGACGAAGTGCAAACTGACCCAAGCTAACTCAACAAATCATAAGCTTATTAGAGTCTTATTTAAGAGATTTAAACGCAGACATCAGAGCTTTCATTATTTGAGTTCAACAAATGAAGAATGTGTGCCGTGTGCTTTCATACAGTGGACAATGTTTGTAGTCAGGTCTACAAATGTCTAAATGTTATTGCATTTGATCAAATATCAACACAAGTGACACTTGCAAGAAAATCCTATTTTACTATTTCTTAATAAATAAATGTGATTCTGTAAAATACACATTGTGCTGTTTGATTTGTTGATATTGAACAACGGACTATGTGTCATACATGCATATTTCAGGTTTGTGTGTGTGTTTAGGACACATGGTGGACACGTGCCGTCTGCACCTGATGCACGGTGACCCCGCTGCTCACACCTGGACTGACATCACTTCACAGGTGTCCCTCCAATTCACGCACATCTACGCCATCTTCTCCATCACACACTTTTCATGGTGAGAGTCTGCACACACACACACACAGGCAAACACACAAGTCTGTTCAATGTGTTATACGTGTGTGTTTAGGTACTGGCTGTGGTACACCACTAACAGATGTGTAAGCGGGGTTGTCAGGAAGATGTATCACCGGTTGAAACAGTTCCGGGTTCGATTCCTGGTGCTACAGAGGAAAACAGACCCAGCTCAGGTTCTGCTCCAGTGTCTGCCATCTGACAAGGTGTGTGTTTGCGTCTGTGTGTAGGTTAAAGGTGAAGTGTGTGATTTCTGACATTTGTGTGTGTGTGTGTGTGTAGGCTGAAGGCAGGTTGGTGTCTCTCTCTGAGCAATATGAAGGTCCTCAGCCATCAGAGCTGTGTATCCTGCTGGAGGGAGAGCAGTTCTTCGCTGGCTTTGAGAGGGGCATAAATGTCAACGCCGGTGAGCGCACACACAGGCACAAAGAGGCTACACATTATTCGCACAGCTGATGTTTTCAGCACAATGTGTTTTGACTGAATTCACTTGAATGATTGTGTTCTTAGATCGTCCCGACTGCAAAGACGGCCGACTTTCCTTCACATTTTACTCTCATCTGAAGAACATTAAAGAGGTTCACGTGTGCCCGGCCGCCCCACAGCAAGGCACCATCAGAGGGCAGGTGAAATGGGTCCAATGTTAAAAGTCAACTGAACTTTCTCCTGCAAAAAAGCTCATTAAAGACGTGCGTCGTACACAAAATTGAGTAATTTGTGTGTCTCTACAGGTCTCGTTTTACAGGGGTGAAGTGCCTGATGACCTTCCAGAGGAAGTGGCTTGTAAAAGGAAAGGTCACGATGAACAGTGGTTGGCCACACTTCCACTCCGACTTTCTGTAAGACGTCCTGGAGCACATTACAGCTCTAACCCTTGTGTGCTTCCTAGTGTTCTTACGTTTAACAATGAGAAAATCCCAGAATGCACTGAAAAACAGAACACACAGAATGTATTCAGTAGAAAGCGAGAGAGCTTAATTTTCACAACGGAGAATAAGAACTACATAAGCTTGAGATTAAGACTTCTTACTGGAAAATCTAAGAGCTATTGTGTTGTGTGTACACATACTCAGGGTGCAGACTGTGAAGGGAACATCTGTGGTGAGCTTAATCTTGGCGACCCTGAGAGTGGTTATCTCACTGAAACCAACCTGCTGTCCATCTCCTTACGCATCAACCAGGAGTGGCAGAACATCGGCATTAACCTGGGCATGAGCTACGACCAGCTGGAGAGAATCAGAAACCAGCACAGGTGGGAACAAAGTCGACCAGCAGATGGTGCTGTTTCAAATGTACAACAGGCTATAAATCATGTGGAACTGATGCCATGATGCTCAAGAGAGGTTACCAGCCACCTTATTTATGAGCATTCTTGAGAGTAAAGGTGTCTCTCCATATGAGTTATTGAACTGTTAGAAAAGATAAAAATGGAACCAGGTGAAAACCACAAATTCCAGATGAGTTTGGTAAATGACAGATGTGTTGTTGCAAAACTCACTCACAACCTCTGGAAAAGCTTTTCGAATTAGAGAGGTGTTACAGCGTGAACAGAGAGATGGTGGATGAGGAGAATGTTGAGTGTTTGTTTTAATCTCTTTCATGACACCAAAGCCATCTGGGACACTGCAGGACACACACGCATCCATGCACACATATTTACACACACACAAAGTGTGTACTTTTATTACAGAGAATTTATGAATTAAATCAAATTAATAATGTTGCAAACAGTAAAAATGTCATGTGAACATATTCCAGGCACAAAATGTATCCAGTTATTATGGTCTGTTTATAATTTATTTAGTTTTTTTTTATTTCAAGTGATATTTCGCATATGCCAGCATTTCATATTTTTCATTTTATAAACATCTACGTATATCGTTATAATCAAATGTATATACTGCATAACACTCTAAATGAAGCAGCAGTCAAAGTGTAAATGACCATTAAAATAATCATACAAATCACATAATGCCATATCCCTGTTTATCTCCTCTCAGGGACAACTTTGGTGCCCAGGTATCGGCGATGCTCTATTATTGGGCGAGAGGGCAGCAGGGGGCGGGACCTGGTGCAGTGCAGCGGCTAACGAAGGCCCTTGTAGACAGCGGTAGGCGGGACTTAGCGGAGGAAGTGGAGGACATAGTGACTCTCGGGAAAAGGAAGTATGAAGAATCACTTAAGAGAGTCGGACTGGAGGCTTCAACGCCAGTCAACCCGGAAACCAGCTGACATGAGATCGTGAGGAGAATTATGCATCTCTCACGTGGACCTGCGGTGTCCAACTTGTAGGGCAAAATCTACGGTGTGCCAAATGAGCCAAAAATATTATGTGTTTTAGTATTTAAACCTGAATCTGTCATGTTTCACCCCAATGTGAAAAGAATTCCCTGAGGAAAAGCCTGTTAGGAAGTTTTGCATTGTGACGTTTTGTCTTAATGACAATCCAATTAACACAAATCCAACTCATATTCAACACCTCCAGTTGTTTCTTTTGTATGTATATAGATATGCAGAATATTACTTCTTAAGTTATTTTTTTAGATTTTGGAGTGGAAAGCTTTTTTAAAGGTTTTGTGAGAACACTGTGAATCAAATTTAAATTATTAAAACATTGAAATATATAAATAAACAAATAATTTGTCTATGAATCTATTTATGTATAAGCAACGCGTTTTCTTATTTGAAGCTCAAGGTTATCGCGATGACGGCATAATAAACGCTGAGCGCGCAGTACAGAGATGCGTCAGTAGGCGGCGACACAAACGAGCGCTTTCTCCTGCGCGCTCCTCCCGTGCGCGTCGGGCTCCTGCTCCCTCCCTTTTCCTCCGCAGACACACGAACGGGAGTAACACCGGCAGTTTGAACTATTATCACGCTGTCACCGGAGGAGGAACGTCAGATGAAGCCCTAACAAAGCCGTGCAACGGGGATAAATACGCGGCAATCCGGTATGTAGCGCAAATGATTTATTACCTCACGATCATTTGTGGAGATTTTCCTGTAATATTGAATAAATGAATATTTATAACGACGCGATACAAATAGAGAAATTTCATTGATGCGGTATGAAATGTGCATTATGTGAGGAAAATAAAGAGAAATAACGGGAGTTTATTCATTTTATGCGATAAGGCGGATTTGTTCCCGTTATGTGGAGAGGAATGATTTCCCATCGTGACGCGTCTGGAACGCAACGGGTCACCGCTAGCGCACACGTAATACTGTCACGCGTTTTGACGTTTACGTCATATTTAACGTATATTACGGCAGGTTTGTAGTGCGTTGCGTTGTACACCTACAGCCCTGACAGCTTCGTTTGTGATTAAAGGCGCGTTCTAGACGCGTCGCACGCGCCTGCAGCGTTGACAGCTTGCTTTACAATAAGAAGGTAGCGTTCCAGTTTGAGACGTTGATTAGAACGGGATCGTCCAAGTTCGACTCGCTCGCGCACAGTATGTTCCTCACGCAAACATCTGTTTCTCATCACACAACGGCGGATTGATTTGCAGTTTCTTTTCTCCGCTGCTTTGATTTGTTCGTGTAGAGATGTTTGTATTTTACCCCGCCCCCACCGCCCGGAGAATCTGCCCCGGGGGGAATTAGACGCGGATTGTATGTCGATACGGATCCCAGCCGCGAGGATGCAGGACAACGTCAGGTCGCCGCAGCGTGCGCGTTCTCGGTGCGTCGCGCGCGCTCCGAGCGGACTCGGGATTTTCTGAGGATGAATTCCCATCAGTGACCTCGCGACGAGATATTGTACATATTTACTCATTTTATGTATGTTTATTAAACAAGACATTAATAACAAAGTAATAAATAATCTATTAATCATAATAGTTATAGTAATAATTATGGTTGTACTAGGGTTTTTCTAACAAAATTACCATTTATTTAGATTATCCTTATTATTTTGATGTTTTTTGTCAGTGTATATATGTGTATGTGTTTATAGTGATTATGGTATTTTAATAGTGCTATCAGGTATTTAAAGAAATGTCGTGGGAAAACCATGTTGTCATCTTTTTATACGTTTTTTTTATTTGACAGGATCGGTTTTAGATATACTTTTATTCATACTTTTAGTTTTATATACTTTTAATTTATTTCAGGAGCTGACAGATGTTGACTATTCACAAAGCTGTGCCGGTTAAACATAATCTTGTCTTTTAATATTTCCTAACAGGACAAAGGTGACAGATATCAGTTTTCTTGTAAGTCTCAGTTAAATTAAGCCTTTCCTGGGCTCAAAATAATACATTTAAGTATTTAAACGTGACTTCTCTGTAATACAGGTATCTATAGAATATGCTGTATGGACTACTTTATTTCACTCATTGACAATTTACGATATTCACTGCATGGCAGTGTTCCAGTGGAAATAGGCAGTTAAAGGGTCATATGACACAGCTTTAACTAATATTATCGTTTGTTTTAGGTTTAAAACTGCTCTGAAAGCGAACCGTGCTATGATTGGTCAGTTAACCAGTGCGTAGTGATTGGTCGAATACTGCAAGCATGTGACGGAAATGTAAAGCCTCTCACCGTATTTGGAACATCAGGCTTCTTAGTAATTGTACTCACAGATACGCCCACATTACATGCGTGTACATTTTGGCGGTCTTAGTCAAATCATACCATGAACTGACGTAGATTTGTGAGGCACGTAATCGTGCCATATGACCCCTTTAATATAAGCTACAGTTATTGTTCTCTATTGTTGCTCTCTCATTTGCTAGTTGCTTTGTATAAAAGTGCTAAATGTTAATGCAAACGTAAAGAGAAATGCTATACACATCATGTTATAATGTAGTCAATTTATTTTAAATTCTGCCTTTCAGAAGCACTGGCATTGTGTACTCAGACACAACTTTTTTACTTTTGCAAAACTTTTATTAATTCACTAAAGTTAAAGAAAGAGAGAGCAGAACTACAACATGTCCACGCACACATACACACATATGAGGGTAAACCAGCTAACCAATTAACTAGAACACAACAAGCGCTTGTTTGTCGATTTCCTCGACCGGCTCATATTCATCTCACTTATCGTGTTTAACACTTAATAAATCTCTCTCTGCTCTACCGTAAAAAGCACTCATTACTGTCAACTCATTGATTCGTTGACTGCTGAAGCTCTAAGGCTCGAAATTTACGTTAATCCGCTTTCTGTCTGTTTGTCTTTATGGTATGGGTGTCAAACATTGAAAATCTATATGAATCAATTACCATTCTTCTCACAATATACAGTATATACTGTGATTTGTAATTTATGTAAAATAGATGGATGCAGATTACATTTTAGGATTATAATCTAAAGCATATAATATACGACACATACCACGATAGATGGGTCACGGTACAATATATTGCTATATATTTCGATACGATACACATTTGCATATATTGGAATACTTTAATGTATTAATATGTCAAAAGTAGAGCTAGAAATACAACATGCTGTGCCCCACATGTGATTTTCTGCAAGGATAAATGTAAAAACATCCCTTGGACCTTTAGATCAGAGGTTTGGGTTCCCAAACTGTGGATTTCGCAGCTCGAGTGGGTCTCACAGGGGAATAAGGTGCATCACGCAAGTCACTTGGCCCTTGTGGTACATTACAGTTAAAACAATGAACACGGGGAGTATAAAACCTCTGGTTCATCCGTGCTGTAAATACGCTGGTGTCACATCCGTGAAAGCACAATAATGTCATTGTTACCTTTTAGAATAAACTTTTTGTCTAATGCACTACAGAAGTGACCTGGTGGGTCATTACTTGCGAATTTTACAAACAGCATTTATTTGATATAACTCATTACTCCATGACTCATTTTTAAAACCAAGCACCCCCCCACACACACATTATCACTATCGATACACTATCGAAGAATATTATATTATGATATAACATTTATGCACACCCCTATTA
This sequence comes from Triplophysa dalaica, assembly GCF_015846415.1. Lineage (NCBI taxonomy): Eukaryota > Metazoa > Chordata > Actinopteri > Cypriniformes > Nemacheilidae > Triplophysa > Triplophysa dalaica. The sequence continues at coordinate 2,026,960 of NC_079565.1, read as the reverse complement.
TAATCTCAGGGACGGATGTTGAATCAATTGAATTCATCTGGATTTGAAGCACAAAAGGATATCAGAAGGATATGATGACAGCAACAGGTCTGCAGAGAAAGAGAGCAAAAAGAGTAGAGTAGAGGAGATACAGAAGATAGATGAACACTACACTGTTCCCTTCATAAATGGGTCAAATTGAGAAACGGTACACTTCAAAGGCTGAACACATGTGGAGTTGGAACACAGTCAAAGATCTGCTATCAGGGTGTGAGAGTGATGGGTGAGGTTTGGTCAAAGGTACAGAGAGAGAGAGATAGAGCGAGAGAGCATTTTAGTGGATTTTGGACCAGTGGTAAAAAGAAAACAGCTGTTTCCTGCTGGGTCAAACTCTGTTCTTTCCTGTAGCTCAGTGGTAAGAGCATTGCGTTAACAACGCTAGGTTGTAGGTTCGATCACAGGGGATTGCAAATACCTATGTAAAATGTTTAGGATAAAGCAATGTAGGTCGCTTTGGATAAATGCGTTTGCCAAATGCATAAATGTAAGTCTAAATTTACTTTAAGTTGGTAAAGCTGGCTTTTGTGGTCAACTTAAAGCATCATCAGGTGACGGTCTAATTGGTCAACAAAAGTCATTCTTGGCTGTTTATGAGTCATGACCCAGATTTTATATGGGACATTTAGTCATTTAGCAGACACTTTAATCCAAAGCGATTTACAAATGAGACAAACAATAGAAGCAATTGGAACAACATAAGGACAACAAAATGCATAAGTGCAGTAAAACTGATCTCATATAGCCCAGCACACTATATAAAGCTACGTTTTGTTTAGTTTTTTATAGAAAGAGTAGAAAAGAAATAAAGGTCAGTACTAATACTATAGTAATGAGTAACTAACTAATACGTTCTTAGCTGATTCTTAAAGATGGCTATCAAAGTAATGCAAATAATGTATGTGTATTAATATGACCATGATCTGAATGCAGAAGAATTTATTTCAAAATGTTTATACAACCTTAAAAATTCAAAGCACAACAGTGATTTTCTATTATTCTTGTTGAAAGTAGTTCAGCTCCATTTTTTGGGTGTGTTTAGTTTTGTTGGTGGCTTCTAAGCTTACTATCCTTCCTTTTTAAAGCATTTGTATTTTTCCATGACAACGGAGTGGTTAGTTGCATTTAATTTGCATTAAACATAGTTTTTCACCAATTGTCTCAGACTCTATCTGAACACACCAGCGACCAGTAGATCAGATTTAACCAGCAAATAAACAGAAATTACAAGTATAGAACAGCAAACCAGACGCATTTATTGATTTGACCCAGGGCTTTTTTTTTGGCCTGTAGCTGATGGGGTGGGAAAAGTTGTTTGGGTCCACAGCTCTGAGGGTCCCACAATTATTACTGAATGTTATTTTTCTCTCTCTTTCTCTGTCTCTGTCTCTCTCTTTCTCTGTCTCTCTCTCTCTCTCTCTCTCTCTCTCTCTCTCTCTCTCTCTCTCTCTCATTCTCTATCTATCTATACATCTCTATCTCTCTCTTTCTCTCTCTCTCTCTTTCTCTCTCTCTCTCTCTCTCTCTCTCTCTCTCTCTCTCTCTCTCTCTCTCTCTCTCTATCTCTCTCTTTCTCTCTCTCTCTCTCTCTCTCTCTTTCTCTCTCTCTCTCTCTCTCTCCCTCTCTCTCTCACTCTCTCTCCAGCTGTGTGTGTTCTCCTCAGGTCGACTTCACCTTCATTTCTCTCCTCCTCCTCTTTATCTCTCCTTCCTCTGTCTTCCTCACCAGATGTCTCTCATTAATTCCATTCCAGTCTCTCTCTCTCTCTCTCTCTCTCTGTGTGTGTGTGTATTTTTGATATCTTCTGTAACCAATGCTGAAATATTTGGCACCCGTTAATAGGATTTGACTTTGTTTCCATGACAACAATCTTAGTGGTCTTTGTGTCGAGTTAGATTCTGAAGGATAAAACGCTTTACAATGACTTGCCCTTATTTAATAAACAGAAATATAAGGACGTCTTTATAAACTACAACTGATTTCAGTACAGTTTGTTTCATTTCAATAATACTGTTGGTCAAACAGTCAGTTTTTAAGCTCTTTAATTCTGTGTTGTGGAATTCTACGTGTTTGTCAAGAGAAGCGTTTTGGTGGAGTGCGTCCATAAAACTTCAAAGGTTTACATGAGGGTCAGAGGTTGAGAGCAGTTCATTATCTGTTTCAAAGTGCAATGCAATGAAAGTCGCTCGCGCACTCCATAGTTCATGATAGTTATTTCAAGGTTTGCTTCAGTAAACCTCATTCATTCATTGTCATCAATGATTTGTCTTTCTCTTTACAGGTTACAAGATATCTAGGTATTGTGAATCTGTCCGTGCCTGTACCTGTTCGCTGGAGAACGTTCATCTCTGGTAGGATGTATTTATTTTCGTGGTGATTTTAGGACGGTTTGGCAGACAGATGTCTTGTCATGATACACAGGATATTCTGGCTGTCACAAGACCGACCACAAGTAACAAGCAAACATAATGTTTCAGTCTCTGATGTTCCGATATAGACTGAAACTGAAAGAGAAATTTTTATGAGGATCTCTCAGATGGACATTTTTTTGCCGGGGTGCTGCTCTTGTATAGTTCTAGTTATGTTCAATTAAAGATTCTGTCTTTTCTCAAATGTTTTGAATTCCAAATATCAAATGAGGGTTTGACCTGCTGTGAGCGTTTAAAGCTAAAAATGCATGTCATAGCTCAGATATTTGATGAAAATCACATATATTTGAATGTATTAATATCTTGTAATTGCTGAAATTCTTAATGTGATTAAAAATTAAAGTTCTGTCATCATTGACTCACCTTTCTTTCTTCTGCAGAACACTAAAGAAGATATTTGAAAAATGTTTAGTTGACTGGCCTACCGTTCACTTGCATTGGTTTTGTGTCCATATAGAAGTGAATGGGTCCAGTGCTGTTACCAACAGTCTTCTAAATATCTTCTTTTGTGTTCTGCGGAAAAAAGTGATGACAGAATTTTCATTTACAGGTGAACTGTCACTTTAAGAGAGTCACATGTTAGATAACGCAGATCTCTTTCTTAAGAGAGACATCTGAAAAAACTTCAATCTTGAAGAATTGCTCAAGATCATTTCGCAACCTTCCACAAACAACCAAAATGTCTTTAAAGTTGAGCGTTTGAAGTTGGATTAAAGCTCTAGTAATGTCTCTGTTTGCTCTCATTTCTGTCTTTGAGAAACATCTTAGATATTAAAGGGAGCGTCTTTATGATTTTTCTCACTGTAGTTTGACCTCGCTCATGTCTCACCGAGACTATTTTGTGATTTGGTGTTAACTGATAGGAGTCACATTCTGCCAGTCAAAACAGGGCTGGAGTTCACTCAGTTTGAGATCAGATTGTGATGATGGATGGAAGCGAATCACAAAAATATGCATGAATGTTAGGTGAGGGTGGGTTTATGCTGGTTTAGTACTGATCAAATTGGTATAACGGCATATCATTGCTTGATAACAAGAACAATCTTTTTAGTAAATCTGATGTCTTGGTTAAGCAAGGTGAAAAGACTATACTGGTGACCAATGTTGTGTCTTAAAATAAACTGCTGTGCACCAAAACAAATCGATTTACTGAAGTTAGAGACAAGGAGGTCATCCCAGAACAATACTGGAGATGCATGACTCCATACATATAGAAGCCTGAAAAGACGGTTCTCAGTTTTTCTCAAGGTTACAACAAATAAATATTATGATAATAAATAAAACGGCAAATTATGATTAATAAAGTAATCTTGGCATAACTAGTGTCAATAATATAATGTTAAGTAAAAACTGACAATGGATGTATTTATGCTTATTTCACAAGACTGCAAGTATGTGAATGATACATTCATATTTCCCAAACATGTACAGCCTCCTATAATGAAGAGAAGAGCAGAGAGAGAGAATGAGCAGGATTAAATGTGGAAGCAGAGGTTTGCAGTCAGCAGAAATCTCAGGAACAGGAAACGTGTCAGGGGAGTGCAGGAGGCGTGGGAGGGGCTTACGCGGGGGAGAGAAGGTGATTGGCTGAATGAAGGGGAGGAGAGAGAGAAAGAAAGACTGTCTTCAGGTCATTTCAAATTCCACATATGAAAAACACACAGACCACAATCTGACTCTTATTTTACCCTTAAACACATTCTGACCACCCCCCTCTCTCTCTCTCTCTCTCTCTCTCTCTTTTATTCCCCTATCATCTGATATTATAAATGATTTTAAATGCCCTGTTACAATCAGAAATGCAGGATTGAAATGTTAAAATCTCATTACGTTAAGGAAAATGTGTCATTAATGCTGTTTCATATCGACACAACATGAATAATATGCAGTTAGTTCTGAAAGAGACATTTCCTGTGTGTGTTCATATGTGTGTGTGAGCCCTGAGAACTATTTTAGTTCTCTGCACCAGACAGACTGTGATAAGTGAATAAATAAACCGATGAAATCCATGAGACCAAGTGTGAGGAATTTGTGGAGTCAAATATGAAGATCTCACATCTGAATCATGAAACACTCTCCGCTCCTAAACACGGTCTAACTATTTCTTTCGCTGTCTTTTATGTTCATGTCTCTAGCACAAACAAGTCCAAGTCTTGGAGAAATCTTCAACACAAACACACACACTGACGAACATCAGGGATCCAGATAAATGGCTAACAAACAGATCAGGTTCGTTTGCCAATGTTGATTTGAAGTGCTGCGATACGTGTAACGTTACATTCAACTATGGACGGGTTATTCTCACTGGAATATTTCTCATCTCTGCTCATCTTGTGCTCCAGTTTGCCTGCCAAGTTAATAAACGGAGGCGTCGCCGGACTGATCGGTGTTACCTGCGTGTTTCCCATCGATCTGGCCAAGACTCGTCTTCAGAACCAGCAGAATGGATTTAAACTCTACACCAGCATGTGAGTGTGAACCGTCTCTGGATCGGTTCCACATTTGTGGAATGATCTGCCCGCTGCTACAAGATCATCTTTAAGAATCGGCTGAACACATCTCTTCCGTCAGCGCCTGACCCATCAGATCTGACTCTAAAAAACTAACTTATCCCTGTATACTGTGGTTGGCATCGTGAGACCAGTTTTATTGCACTTATACTTGTTGTTGTCCTTATGTTGTTCCAATTGCCTCCATTGTTTACCTCTTTTGTAAGTCGCTTTGGATAAAAGCGTTTGCTAAATGACTAAATGTAAACGGATCCATTGAAATCTAAAAGCAAACTCAGATTTTTGAAGTTCACATGTTGTGTTGTGTTGTGTTGCAGGTCAGACTGCCTTATTAAGACCATTCGGTCGGAGGGATATTTTGGAATGTATAGAGGTAAGTGTGTTTAAAGCTGGAATATGTGACCGTGTTTTGCTTTAAAATAAATAAAATTTGCTTCTTATAATGGTGGAGCTGTCGGATAAGACTTCACGGTGAATATTGTGAAATGTTTGACCTCAACACGTGTAATGATTAGCATGTGAAGTAAACTGCAGTTTTAAGGTTCAAACAGAGATGATGTTTGATAATTTTTTTGTTTTGCTCTTTTATCTATAGAATAGTAGATTATGGGATTCAAACATGCATACTTAGTATGTTAGTTCATGTAGACTTGTAGGCTTTTATGTTGCTTTTTAAAGAAAATCTAAAGTCATATCTCTCTCTCAGGTGCTGCTGTAAATTTAACTCTCGTCACTCCTGAAAAAGCCATCAAGCTTGCGGCAAATGATTTCTTCAGACATCACCTCTCCAAGGACGGGTGAGTGACATGCAAACACACTCACACTATGGGTTCTAATCATTATAAACATGATGACTAATTCATTTAGGAGACTGTGTATATCCGTACACACACACACACACACACGCACACGTGTGCTGACACATCATCTGGCCTTACACACTGCTTGCTTTCATTCCCGTCCACACACACTTTACATTTCTCACCCTTGTGTGAAATATGTCAGGTTACAGTAACATTCAGTCAAAGGTTACCATGGTTCCATTTATATATACATTGTGTTTTTGCTACTACCATAATGTCAATACAGTGTATGATTTATTCATATAGTAGTCAATTAGCATGGCATTGTACAAAAAGTACAAAGGTATTAGTGAAACGTCCTTAAAGTACCACTTTCACAACTGTGCACAACATCAAAGTACCAATTTACCATTTAAAGAATATTTTAAAATACCAAAGTGTTATTTTATGACTAAATGTAAATGTAAAATGTTGTTAATACATGTTAATACAGGAGAATAGGGGTATTCAGGTGTGAATACAGAATTCACACCTTAAGTATAACAATAAAGATACAGAGATCACTTTCAGAACGTTTTTTTCCAGCTGATGAACGTTAAAACACACTGTCAGATGATGTATGACTATTGGTGATGCCATCGCAGGTTTTATGTCTGAATCAAAGACTGTTTTGGTCGGAAAGTGGCTTGTTTACGGCGGGATATTATACATGTATATATGTAAAGCTTATGAGCAATAAGCTTATAAGCAAGCTGGCAAAATGCTTTACAACCTGAACACGAGCGCACCTTCAGCCTTCAAAGAGAGCATCCAGTCTTTGCTGTCATATTTTGGGAAAAAAGACATTCGTTCAGCAGGTCCTCTACATTCATTTTAGCGACTGGGAACACTGCAGCGCAGGCTTGAATTAAACATAACCTTATTATTACCGTCCACACATAGTTACAGTTATTATTATAGTTTTTGTTATAATGTGAACGGCCCTTAACTGTACCACGGTACAGGCACATTCCAACACTGTCAATCATCTCAATCCATTCAGCACATGGAACAATATCACATTGTATTGCACGACACACATTAATATTAAATAGGGGCTGCTGCACACAGACAATACCCACAATGCCCTGCTCAGATGTCTCCAAGATTCCCGGACCACCTGCGTCGCCATGGCGACCGAACCCAGCTCCAGTGAATTATTGACCACGGCTGCCCAGTCAGAGTGTGAATTATTAACAAGCCTCAGTGTGTGTTTGTGATAATGAGAAATCAAGCTCTCTTCTCTCTTTAGACAGAAACTCACTCTGTTACGAGAGATGCTGGCCGGCTGCGGCGCGGGCACATGTCAGGTCAGTATGCATGAGAGAGAGAGTATGATGTAACGTATGTACTATAGTACACATGCTTTCTGTAATGGATCTGACATTTGATCATCCATTAATAGCTTTTATTTATTGGTGCTGTTATTTCCTTTGTTTATGCAAGCACACACACATACACACACATTGTGTTAGAGTTTGAATCAGCAGCCGGTAAGGCAGATAATTGTCTGTAATGGCCTCGGAGACAAAACACAAACGCATTAACCGTACAAACACACGACCATTAAACGTACACATTATACACACCTGAGTACATCTTCCACAAACAGAGCAAAGATTCACCTGCACGAGTGTTGGCAGTGTGTCAAAGTGCTTTGCCATTTTTCTTACAACAGTTATTAGAATAAACTGCTTATCTGTAAAGTAATATAGTTTGTCACGCAGCTTTATGAATTTAAATTAAAGAGTTATTTATATAAAATAGTGATGCAGTCATGTGACGGCTGTGAGCCGATCACACGATATGAATCCAGCGACAGGTGGCACTGTGTGTGCTTTCTGGTTTTGCATACATGGACATAGACACCAATGCCATTGAGGGTTCTTTGTTTAGTTATAGTATAAGTAAAATTAACGTGTCATGTTAACGTGTCATGTTATAAAAGGAGATTGTGTTTCACCTCATGGATTGACAAATAACAGGGTTTCTGGATGCCGGAAGCTGTGATTGTCTTAAAAACAGATAGCTGAATGATAAACTCAATTTATAAAGTTGTTACACAACCAGTTACAACCTGGGTCAGAATAATCAGGGGTGTCACATCTTTTGCCTTTATCACATGTGTGCACCTTTAAATCACGCTTGTTTGTTTATGTTTTGTGTTTCAGGTCATTGTTACGACACCAATGGAGATGCTAAAGATTCAGCTGCAGGATGCTGGAAGGATTGGTAAGCATCTAGACAAGGTTTAAAATGGCAATAATAGATGATGGTGAAACATCGCCCTCTTGTGGCCACATCGACCCAACAGGGTTGACATACAACCACAGAAGAAAAAAACTATTCCATTTCAATTTTTTTGATGAATAGTTTTCATTTCTAGATGTTTTGTGGCATTTCCAGTCCAGTGTCTGTTGAATTCCAAGACAAATTTAAAGAGTGATAAAGTCATGTGAAAAGCTTGATTTGATCAGTTTTCATGCCTCTTGTTATGTTGTCAGTCATTCACATTGTTGTCGGACGACTTTATCACTCCTGAAGTTCGATTTTGTTGAAATACATTTTTTAGCTTTTCATAATGTTTCCTGTTCCTCTAGTTTTCATTTTCTGCTAGTAAATGTAAAAAGAAACAATCTTTTTATTTGACATTTGGGAGAAATATTGTTTTTTACCTAACACATACCTATAAGTAGTACATTTTAAAATCAGAAAAACAGATTTCTTGTTACCAGATACATTAAGCACAGCTATACAGCAATACACAGAAAATGACTGAGTAATCTCTTAGATTAAGTAATTATATAATTCACATGATGCGAGCAAAGTCACATTTATGCTGCTTAGTGTGTAATCGTGTGTGTGTTTGTAGCGGCCCAGAGGAAGCTCATGCCTCAGGCAGAGACCCCCGGGGGTCCGGTCGAGGTGAAGTCTCGCACTGCTATGCAACTCACTCGAGAATTACTGAAGGAAAAAGGCATCGCGGGTCTCTACAAAGGCCTCGGAGCCACACTGCTCAGGTAGAAAAACACATGAATATCCATTTCAGAAACACTCACACAGCATGACTAATTCAAGTCTCCTTTTTTCAGGGACGTCCCATTTTCCGTCATTTATTTTCCTTTGTTTGCTAATCTTAATGATTTGGGAAAGAGAGAAGCTGATGGCCCCGCCCCTTTCTATGTGTCATTCGTATCTGGGTGCGTCGCGGGAAGCACGGCCGCCGTCGCAGTCAACCCTGTAGATGGTAACGTTCTCTTCAATGCCATTTTTTTTGTCAACCGAGAAGGCAATCCCACAAAGCATTGCATTCCATACCATCATACAAAAGTGCTTAATTTAATACTGTATTGTTATGCTTGTAAGGTTTCATTTCAGTTAGGATGTTGCCTCATTAGTCACTGCTTATGTGGGCAAGATTTTGTGGGTATTAGGTTTTGAAACAGGGTGTTTTGCAATCCACAAAGCAAAAGCTGGCTGTTTCATAACTGTTCCTGTTTGAACCGTCTGTGCTTGCTGTGTGTTTGTTTCAGTGATAAAGACCAGATTACAGTCGCTCACGCGAGGTAGTCAAGAGGACACTTACAGCGGGGTGATGGACTGTATCAGGTGATGTGATATTTATTGGCTAGCGAGGTGACCTCATTTCTTTCAGTGGTGACCTTTAGCAGATGCTAAAAAAGATATTTCACACATTTTTATTTATTCTCTTTATCTATGTCTGATTACAGGAAGATATTACACAACGAAGGTCCCGGCGCTTTCCTGAAGGGGGCGTACTGCCGAGCTCTCGTCATCGCCCCTCTGTTCGGCATCGCACAGGTGGTGTACTTCCTAGGTGTGGGAGAGTACATTCTGAGCTGTCTGCCCAAACGAAACAACTAACAGATCATCTCACCGCCTTCTCCTGACCCATCACGTATTGCGCCCCCCAGCCCCCTCCCTCCCTCGCGAGGTTCTCCGTGACCGAAGGATCAAAACGTAACGTGGACCACTTCACCTGATTTTAAGCGTTTGTTGTTGTGGCGTTTTGACGTGTGTTTTTATCTGAATGTGCTGGTTTAATACTGAGAGTTAAGTGAGGCTGTGTTTGCCAAGCTGCCTGGTTCGTCTCCTCTGGTCTCGTGCCGAGACTAAACCACTTTGATTCCTTGATATATATACAATCATTTTTAGGATCATTTAGTCGTGGAAATTGGCAAGACATCGTGAGATGACTGGGGGTGTGTTCTCTCACGACGTTTAATGCGTAAAGTTGAAAGTCAAGACACTTGGAACATTATGCCCTTGCAGGAACATCAACTTGCTGTTTTGAATTTCTAAAACTGGAGGGCATGTAATGTTCTCTGTGAATTTTATTATTTTGCCCCTGTGTTTGCTTGTTATGTTTGTTGGCCAGGTCTTTGGGCTAGGAACAACCTTGAGCTAATGTATGAAAGTGGTGTGTTCCCCCAAATTGACACATATTCTGTGATGGAGACTAAAGGGCATCATTCTGTATAGCAGTTGATGCTGAATCTAAAAGTTAACTTAATGAATGTTATTAAAACATCGCCGAATCAAAGTGTAAAACCTTACAAACAGAAGCGCTCTTAGAAATGACCTTACACTTTTTGAAAGATAATCCTTAGATTAAGTGTTTTGTTTGGCTTGGACACACATGTCCAGACAGGCAGAATTTGTATCATTGAACTCAGTTCATTTATTGTTTGTAGTCAACAGCACAAAACAAAAACAAATGAAATACGATTTATGAAGTTTACTACAGTAAAGTCTATTTACATTCTAATTTACAATCTAATTTTTAGAAATGCGTCGGACTATTCTGCAAATATGAATAATGGGCAAATATGTTATTAATATCCATAGGTAAAACGATATATTTTAAACTGCCTCTTTATTTCAAATCATTCCTGCGTCGCTCAAACAAACCCAACTGAACCTGGAATATATTTCCCATTACTACAATCTAACATTGTTCTAATATAAAAACGCTTTCAATGCCTATAATGCCATTGGGGGTAAAACCTCCAATGGCATTATAGGCTCTCTAGTTTTATCATTAAAAATATGAAGCACATTGGATAAAATATATGATTGAAAAAAAGTTATTGAGCACATAAAATCAGGGATGAAGAGTCATTTGAGATAAACACATAAATTAACCTGCAATTTAATGTTTCAAACAGAGGTGGCGATAGAGAGGCAAACATGACAAATATCAGCTTAAACAGGATTTGTAAAAGCCAAAGTGAAGTGTTTAATGATTGTAAGACCTCCCCTTTGGCTGCGTTTCTAAGCTCCCATGATGCATTGCAGACCAGCGGTGCATCACCGGAACCCCGGAGGGAGATTTGTAATTGTCATTCCAAGCTGAAAAGCACACGCTTATGAAGTGATGGTCCAGACTTTAAACTGAAGTCATATTTATTGATAATCTTGATTATATAGACGTCTAAACACACATGTAGTATATCTCACTATATATTTGTACGGACAGTTTTATTCGGTGTTTGATCGTGTGTGATTATTGTCGATTACTGTAATGTACATATGCAGATGATAGTATTACGATTGTTTTCTTTATGTTTTCGTTTTGTACGTGAAGGCTTATTTGCACACCCCACGTCGTTTGCCTGTCCATTCCTTTTACGGTTATCGGCATCTGGAATCACCAGTTATTGCGGTTTACATTTTTACGTTTGAACCACTGTTGGTTTTGGAAAGCGTGCGTCCCTTCTCTTTCTCAAATGCACTACCAGACGAATCGAACAAAGCGCTTGTAATGCACATTTACGCCGTACGTCTTTATTTGATGCGTTTGGATCGATCCTCAAACAGGCCTTTTGTCAGAACTCAAAAACAACAGTCTTTGTTTCCTCTTACAATATGTGCTGTCACAACACCCGACAGCGGTTACAGTGAGATAAGGTTGCCAACGTGTGTAGTAAAGAGTTCTGTTGGCTCAGGCTCACAAATGCGTTGTGAGAGTCTGTTTTATACTGCCAAACGCTGTCTGACCAAATCCCAACTTCTAATACCTCACCCGTTTAGTTTATCCCATTCTTATTTCTAACATTTTCTTTCCTGCCATTGTTTTAGTACCTCTGTGTAAATGCCTGTTCACACCAAGTACACTCATAGCATCCACACTAGTTATGTTTACTCTAAGCTCACACGGTGCAGTTTCACATTTTGCACGAGTCATATACTGTTTATCTGAATGGATTTCGATCGGCTGTCGTTCATCCGCCGGACAAAAATTGCTCCGACAGTGATCCAACAATATTATTCCTCTGTATGGCTATTGCTGTAGTCGTGGTGTGGACTTCAAACTTCTTTATAGTTATAGTTATCATCCTTGGTGTGAACAGTTCTTACATCAGTATGTGATATTGGCCACATATAGAGTGTAAAGTTTAAAGGGATGATGTTTGTTTGCATGGCTGAATCAATCCTTATGTCTTGTGTCACTGCATTTACCAGTTTCCATACACACTACAAACGCTACTTTTGTCTTGTTTTCCAGTACGAACACCTAAACATTCTTAAACATAACACATTGATTTGAGAAGTAAATTGGCTCTAAAGTCTCGAGAGGTTAGTTGAGCTTGTTTTATACATTAAACTCTTTGTTTAATAGTGTTTAGATATTTGCACTGGACTGGAAGCAAACCAAGTAGAATAACAATTTCTTACCATTTGGATTTAAAGCAGTGAATTTGCCTGTTGCATGCAGTTGTCACTTCCAAATAAACCGATTTGAAACCAGGTTAAGCGGTCAGAAGTGGAGTGACACCTGTATTCCTCCGCAGTGTGTATGTGGCCGCCGGGCGCGTTCTCATGAGTCAGTGTAGCACAGTGCCGATCTGAGCTATCTAATAGGAGAAAGCCATTTAAATGTGCTTTTAGTGCATTCTAACGCTCAATGTTGTTGAATCGGCTCGTATCGTACTACAATTGAATGTAGATTGTTCCTAATGAATATGAGAATAACTATAATGATCATTAGCTGGAGCTTCAGAAGATCACATGGTGCTGTTTTACAAGAAAACATCTCTAGTATTGGTGAAGATTCACCATTTCCAAACAGATGCTCTTATTTATTTTATAAAGGTCAGACGTTGGACTTTACAGGGTCGTAACACATGCAGATGTTTAATGTGAGTGGTTACCTCATCAATGTTTATATGACATTTAAACGAAATGCGATGTCAGATTGAAGCTTTATGCCACATTTGAAGTATCCAGTGAAATCCGAACTTTGTAGGTCCGACCCTGATGACCTTTTTTTGCCTTGTCTTTTTTTTATCAGTTGTTCTTGTTGTTATTCTGATTAAATGTCCTGAACATTCCAAATGCTAAAATGTCTGAATATTTTCATTACTGTGATGATTATTGTCTGTGATTTTTGTGATGATTTCGTTTTTTTATTGTAATTTCCGTCATGTTTTATCGGCTGTGAACTGATGTGTTTCGTGACGGGTCATGTACTGTATGTGTTTGCACGGGGGTTCAGTCAAGTGCACGGGTGTGTGTGTTATGGTGTTGTGCGCTTTGTTTTTTGTCGTTTATGTAACGAACGAGTGTCCAACATTCCCTCCCTTTCTTTTCCACCATCTGTCCTTTCTTTTTATACTTGAAGGAATTAGACAGCAGGTGGCAAAAAAACACCAAATATAGAATCGATTTTACAATAAAACGACACAAGCACAAAATAAATCTGGCACAGCTGCAATATTCACTAACAACCCTTTGATATCGTACAATATTCTGTATGCTAAAGAAGCGAAATTGTAAGCGACGTATCACCGGTTTGTTTTGACAAACCACAGAATGTATATTTAAATCATATAACCAATGTTGATAATAGGAATCAAACTTATTAAGTAGTAAATTAGATGTTAGATATTTGTGATTTCACTCTCTACATAATAAAGAGCATATCTACACTATATATAAAGACCAGCGCATATTTATGCAATAATTAAGAAATAGTCCATAGAAAGATAAATGGGTGGAGCTAAACACTTTTAAAACATGTATATGTCATATTATATCCCAGTGAAAAAGGCATTTTTGTTTTCTTTTGCATTGTGACTCTTAACAATCAAGATTAACAGGGCAAATTTGCTTTTAAGTTATTGGCAATAAAATACTCAATGGACCTTAAAATAGACATATTATGCAAATTATAATCTGTCTTTTCTTACTGGGGTGAAATATGACGTGATGCTTCATGTGCTGCTGTTTACTGACCCGTAGAATTATAAACAGATCCTCCTCTGAGAGGAAAAGTGCAATAACGCACTACAACTAGACAATACACAAGTACGCAAAGTGCACAACACAGCCCTCCTGGAAGACGACGTGAATCTGTATGTCAAGACAGAGCGTATGTGTGTGTGTGTTGTCATGAAAACATCATGTGTGAAACTGAAATACAGCAATCGTATTGATGGTTGTTGTAAAAACTGATGACACACTGATCATGTTGCATTCCTTGTCACGGATTGTTGTTCAATAAAACGACTTTGTTCATGAATTTTTTTTGGCCTGAAATGATTCTGTCTATACGTGACGCAATTATTTTTTAATTGTGTTGTTCAAACTGCTTTCTCTCAGCATCTATATAATTACACTGACTTACTTTTACAACGTAATGAAGTAACCCATGAGATTTAATGGTTCATTTAATTGTGTGCAAAGAGATACGTGCATAAAAATGTTATTAAAAACATTGCGTGTTATCTTTTTAAATGTCCCCGCTGAAAGTAGCAATAGAAATTCTAATAGTTACAAATACGAGTATGAGACATCAGCTGTTTACCATTAAAACCAGTACAAAATTTCTTTACGTAGTTTGTTTTGGGTATTATTCCAGTAGGTTGTGTTATATTGATCTCATCTGCTTAATAACACCGCACCAACAGAACCCAACACATCACCAGTAGAGACCCACACAGACCATTATAGCTTCCATTAAAACCAATACAGCTCCCATTATAACCATTAAACCCATTAGGACTGATAACTGTCCAGGGAAGCAAATGAAGTGATGATGATTGAATCAAAGGTAGATATATCTATTGTAAAACCTCAATTGACTTCCACTAACATTTTTGACAGAAGAGAAAGAAAAGTTTAAAATGTCTATATCTGTTTATTTACTCACCATCATTATAGCCCCCTTCCCGTTTCTCAAGGTCATTATTCTGTGTGCAGTAGTCAGAAGCAGCCACTAGAGGTCACTGTGGTGTTGATATAAATACTTTACAGCCTGTGATGAAAAATTAATGATTTTATCAAGTCACACAAGCATTGCAATATTACCCATTCTTACATTATAAAACAACAAGACCGGTAGCCACTCGTCCGGAAAAAGCATACATTTTTAATCAACCGGGTTTGTTTTTCTTTCAAATAATGGCAACTGGAAGATACATCTTTAATGTGTTTTCTCTGCTTTCGATTTCTAGGAGACCAGACTGGAAATGTAATCCCATTCATACTGTGACAGTCTGTGTGTGTATTGAAATTCAATGTACTTTCAGGGTTATGTTTCAAACTGACTGCATGTGGTAAAATATGATCCATGTTTACTACGGTGAGCTCATTCACTGCATGTTCAGCCATCAGGTCACGTTTACTTTTTACTCGTGACCTCAAAATACAAAAAGCATTAGAGTCATTGCACATTTACAATCACTGAGGTTTCATGTATGTGTTGTGTTATTACACAACCTTCAAGATCTTTAAGAAACAGTTCACCCATCTTTACTCAGCCCCTTGTCGTTCCAAACTTTACGACATTGAAAAAACTGTATATTTTGGAACACTAGGGGGAGAAATGTCATTTTGATCCAAACTACTCCTTTAACATCATCATTAAGGGATGTGCGCTTTAAATCAAGACGGACATGTCATAAATAATAAATAGTTAAAACGCAGCTGCACGCATGGAAGCTTATAGTAAACATATATTCAGCAAACATCAATCCTGAACTATTATTAGCTAAGCTTTCACTGAGAGAGAGAGAGAGAGAGAGAGAGAGTGGTAATGTGTATATAGGCCACTAAATCAATGGGAATCAAGTTTTCTGAGAGGAGAAGACAGAGATATTTATAGAGAGAGAGCGAATGAGACAGTTTAAAGCAGATGTGATGGACTGCCTTTAAAGATCAGTCCTAGAAAACCCAAACACACACAGTTCAGTATATGCCATTATAACACATATATAAATTAAATTCGATGAAATGTCTTAGAATTTAGTATGTCCCCATTTTTCTTTGAAAGGTTTGTGCAAAATCTGATGATATGGAAATATGCCCTATACAGCATCTTGGAAACCGTTTTTTCAAAAGTGACATATAGCACATTCAAGGTATATCTTTTTTCAGCATGTGTGTTCCTTGGGATTCAAACCCATAACCTTTGCTAATACAATGCTGTGCTTGACACAGACACAAAGTAAAATGTTGGTTTATAAACCCGCCCTATGATGAACACAGGGAAGATCTCTCCTCTATTTCTCATGTAATTCTATAATGTCTTTTGATAGAGAAGATGATTTACTGTATAATATATCCACCTCAAAGGCACCAGATGCATTACAGCCGCACGCAGCATTACTGTAATGAGTATCATGCATCAGACTCATTCCAGCTCATTACACGGGTGCATTTACATACATATTACATGTAAAAAAAGAACATGACACTTTATATCGGTAAAGAAGGTCATGTTCGATTTTATAGATCCTCAGTCAGTGGGTGCAATTAAATTGCTGTTGTCTGCAATAAACCATTAATCTTCATACTGTGCTACTTATGGCATACAAATAAGTGTGTGTGTGCCACAGATTCTTTATTTACCTCATATAAATGCTGACTTTAGCAGAAGATAATAAATGAAGGAGCGTGAGGAATTGTGGGTTATTACTGCCAGGAGGCGTGGTCAAGGTTGTTCTTCATCCACACACACCTGCAGAAAGAGGAGAAAAGCCTCATTTACTTCTGAAGTATTTTGTTATTTAACCTCTATAGATGATAACATCAATCAATTATTGGTTTTCAACAAATAGTTCATATATTTATATAAATATAAACACCTCTTTGCTCTTTTATGATGTAAAAACTTAAATCATGCATTCCCTGTTTATTGTACATTAAAGTCCCAGTGAAATTAAAAGTGACAATTCTTATTTTTTCATGAAATATAGCAGCGTTTATAGCAAAAACTTGATCAATGTGGGTCATTTTCTTTTTTAAATTCATGTGTCCTCATAAACTTCAGTTAAAATCTGAAAATGCACTTCCACCCTGAAATGACTATCCATCTCAAATGATGTAAATCAGACGGCTTGGGCGGAGCTTCCGTTAACTCCTCCCCTTAAACTGTCAGTCAGCTGCCAGTTTCAGCCGACAGCTGTTTTACACATCAAATCAATTCGCAATGAAATGCACAAGCCACTCCCATTGAATTTATACTTTGAAATTCCTTTTCACTGGAAATGTGTCAGAATACGGAAGTAAAAACGATCGCAACTTCTGGTCCGCATGGACTGATGTGTTATTTCACTTGAAGCATTAACACTGGATTTGTCACTACAGAGTTTGTCACTACACTACCTAACCCTAACCTTTCTCTCAACAGGTAGTAGTCTAGCTTTTGTTGAAACCAGTAACTTTGTATTGGCACCTAATGTACTATGGCTCCTGTATGAACTTTCGCTTATTGCTCCTAAACGCTTTGTAAGTCACTTTGGATAAAAGCGTCTGCTAAATGTCTAAATGTAAATGTAAAGAGTTTTAACAACAAAAAGACAAGTTTTTCATCAGGACTATGACAACACAATCCACACACACACACACTCACGTCCCGTGTACATGCACTAATGACAAATTCATATTAAGAGCAGCACAAGCCCTCCAGACACAGTTCATTGAGCATCAAGTCACCCTTATGGCAGTTTGTTAAAGATGTTACAGACGATGCTAAAGGTTACGTAAGAGTTTATTGTCTCCATTTTGCTTCTGAGTGTAAATTTACTGGATTTATTCCTCCGCATGGCCAGTTTAATAAATCCTGTTTGCCATTAATATTTCCAAATCAAAACTCGCGGATCATACGTGACACAAACGAAACAAGTAAAATCTGTCTCGACAGACCACACGCATCGATCGCTGACATTTACACTGACACATGAAGACTTCATGTGTCTCAACTATCACAACACTTCCCACATAAATGATCTGAGCTGGGGGCAGTTTGAAAAATCATAAAATAATGAATATCAGACGCATTAGAGGTGAATGAGTAGCACTTGTGAGAGGGACCACGCAAGCCTTTGTTTTGTGTAGATGAATGTCTAGAATCAACTGGAAATAATTTATGTCAAAACCTTCTCTAATGCACACTCCACATAGTTCACCCTGTATACTTCATTCAGAAAGCAATATCTCTATTTCATAAGTCACTCATTTGGATGGACTGGACTTTTAGTGCATGGCTATTAATACTGATGTCTGCTGGGTTTCATTAGCTCTACATTAAAGCCCGCAAGGTTAAAGTACACACATCTAAGATTACAACTTTGAGACTGAGATTCCCATGTTGACGCGCCAGTGTTGAATATTGCATGACAAGTTAGTTGGAGTGCAGAGTCTGCAGATAAAGTCACATCATAAGTGTACAACATAAATGCATACGGTAAAAAACAACTTAAGGTTTGTTTTTCAAGTGCACACTTAAAAAAAGAGTACTAGTTGAAAATAAAATATGTGACAAGGCAAACCTCACCTACAACATATTTACTTTTGTACTCAAACACACAACCTTATCTCAGCGTAATGGCTAACACATGTTTAATAGCGGAAGCATAATATAAGTATGAAATAACCTTAATATAAAAAAGTGTGACATTATATTACAATATAAAAATCTGGAATTTATTATGGTTGCGTATAAACGACTTGGGCGGGTCCATCTCTTTCTCTGACCAATGGCAGATGAGCAAATATTTACAGACACCTGTTCGTTATTATTTGTATAATTTAGTTTGATAAGGTCAATTAACAAGATAGAATCAACTAAAGTAACGGGGAAATAATAAAAAACGATCCGCAATGTCTGAACGCCGCGCCGAAGGATTTTCAATGCGTATCCATTTAGATTTCTTGTTTTCCTCGCACGTTTTCTGTAAATATTGTAAATGAAGTACACGTGTTGAAGGTTTAAATATACTTCCCCCTATAACTTTACAATTAAACCTATTTCCCCTAGACGTAGATTAAAAGCATTTGGCCGAAGTCCTTGCGTTTCAAGTGAGGAAAACTCATACGGTTTCAGCAACTAGAGTGAGTAAAAAATGATGACAGAACACCTCTCAAAGGGTCCGAATTACAAGTGTATTGTTGTTGTAGTGGCACAATTGGTCCGCTAGACGGCGACTCTTTGACACGCAATTCATCAGCTGTTTCAGAGGCGTGCGTGGCTTGCGCAATGAGAGCGCGCACAGAGGTTTATTACGGGACAGGGTAAAAATATGGTAGGTCACTAATCCCATTCGTTCTCTCTTTTATGTTCGCGACGTACCTGTGCGTGCGAACCGGGGGGGTCCGGCGGGGCGGGGGGGTCCGCTGGGAATCGGGATAGTGACCGACCTGCCCCACCTGCGGAGTCTCATTTGCGCCACCGGTGCACAAATTGGATGTTATGCAAACACTGGTTAATAAAGCACAGCCCCCCGGCAGTGTGACACTTGTCTCAGTGGGTACCAGGTGCATCTTCAAGACTCAAAGGACCGTATCAAACATGTTTTAATGGCGCGTTCACGATATTGTGCATCACTGCTATTTAATAACCTTTATTGGTAAAGGTTATAATTGTGCATCGTCAAAGCATTGTATATACTCACACACTCACACACTCACACACACTAACAGGTCCAATGCATTGTCTATCCCAGCCCACCCACCCCACCCGCGGGGCAATGTCTCAAAGCGCGTCACCGTGCGCGTGTGAGGAGGGAGAGAAAGTGTGTGTGTACAGACAACCTGCTCGCGCGTAATTCTGGGAGGACTCTCCGCCGAGCAACGAAACAATAAACACTCACGAAACCGCAAGAGTTTCCCCGGCGGAGTAACAATAACCACTGAAATCACGTCGCCCCATCCAGCCAGAAGTCAATTCGCAGCCATGTATCTGAACAGGGAGGAGGGCTACACCAAAGGTGAGTGCTTTTGTTTATTTGCCATTAAACTTGAAGGAGTATCTTCGTATAGGAGAGCTGAAGCTGCGGGGATGGGATGGTCCGGTGGGGTGGCACGAGACGGCTCGGGATGATCACTCATAGCGAGCTGTTAGGGGGTCAGCTCCCCCTTTCCCCCCCGTGTTTTATCTACGCGCGCACGCTGACTGTTTGACATTGTCGAGCGCTCTTCGGGTCACCGATTGGCATTTGCGTGTCAGTGCTGCGTTGTTGTAGATTTGATAGTGATTCAAACTTTGATTTGAGGTCCCGTGCAAGGTCTTGAGCGACGCGTAAGCGTTTGCTATTTAGCGATCATTTCTAATCGAGTCTGAACTACTTGTTGTGCGCAATCTATTCGCCCTTGACGTATCCTCGCATTGAGGGACTTGAGAAAGCACGACTAAATCACAAGGTCAACGCATCTTTAACCGTGGCTAGGCAGCGTCTCATCTCATCTTTACGCAACGACGTTATACCGTAATCTTTGCGTATCTTAAGGATGATTCCGTGGGCGGTTTTGCTGGTGGCTGTAATTTGTCCCACGTGTTCCCGATGCGCGAGTGCCCGTAAATTCACGGGGTATCCACTACCAATTTGCCCGGTGTCCCTCCCACGGTAAACCAATTAGCTTCGGAATTACGAGCGCAAACCCGTTCCGCTTGTGCCAGCAACACCTGCTGCTGTAGTGAAACCAGGAAAGAAAAATGCGGTAAATACGACGTTTGATGAGGAGGCATGGCAGCGTGGAAGGTAACGAGCGTGGCGTGAATATGACAGTGTGTGTTTGGATAGAGAAGGCGGTCACGGATGAGTCCCCGACTATAATACGAGCCGAGAACAAATCCGTCACCGAAGTGGCCCCTGGTTTAAAAAAGCTCCCACTTTCCCAAGCGAATGCAGATGTCGATGCGAATGATGAACTTATATATTCAACACACGAATTTACACATTTGTCTTAATGTTATTACGTCTTTCTGTCAACCCTTTTATTCAACATCCCCAAGAATTAGTCAGTCAGGTGCCAGATGTTTAGGCGTACCAATTTGGTTATTTGATCGAGACCCACCTTCATCCGTGCGACCCTGTTAGTTGTCCAGATAGTTTGTTTTTGTGAGATCACCTGACGTGATTTCGGCGGTTGGTCAGAGACGCTCTGAATTCTTCGCGCGTATGAAGGTGGAGGCGGGAAGCGCGAGATCGATCTCGAGCTGAAGGGTTCCTCTCTCACACGCTGCCTTATTTTTACTGTTATTTTATCGACGGCTCGTTTTTACGAGTTAATTGATAAAGAGGTATGTTTTTGCCAATACTGTCGCACGGATGAACGCAACTGCGCGTTTGTGAGGGCTCGCTAATTGTGTTTGATTAAAACGACGCAATTGTTGCCTAACAGGATTTTAATGAGGGGAAATAACTCGTTTTGAGAGTCGAACAACGAACAGACTGTATATACAAGGCACAATCTGGAACCTCACAAGACATATTTAACTTTCATGCTTGTTACTTCTTCTTTTAATGACTTTATTTTTTGATTAAGTGCAGATAATGCAGATTTCAGTTTGTTAGGTGAGGAAGTGTGCTTGATGTAATGGATGCTTTCTGTTAAAGATGGAAGCTTCCTATATGCAATCTTAATTTCATGTGTATTTGTTTATTAGAAATGTGTAAGACTATTCGTAATAACACAATGCAAGCATGCAACGGCGCTTAGGGTCCTAGAGGAGACATGAGGTGAACCATCTTCTTTTATGGTCTTTTTTTTAGGTCAATGACTGTCATGCAGTCAAAGATAATCTTACTGAGTAGTTTAGTTAAAGTCAACCTGCGTATAGCTAGGTAACTATTCCCATTTCCTTGAGTACTGCAAGAATACTACCCTGTTCAAAAAACCCAGCATATTCCGGGTTTTGTATGTTTTGATGCTGGTTTAAGCTGGTCCATAGCTGGTTTAAGTTGGTCAAACCAGCAACAAAGCACACCACACCCAGCATACGCTGTTTTTTTCAAAAGGGTAAATCCGCAGTCAGATTGACTTTGAGCATACGAAGATCGTACGGACGGGCGCGATTCCTCCATCTTTTACATTTCTGGGCCGAGAGGTCTTTGATCTTCTATTGTTCTCACGTGACGCGAATTTGCAGGTC
Organism: Triplophysa dalaica; assembly: GCF_015846415.1. Taxonomy (NCBI): domain Eukaryota; kingdom Metazoa; phylum Chordata; class Actinopteri; order Cypriniformes; family Nemacheilidae; genus Triplophysa; species Triplophysa dalaica. Next base: position 2,004,743 of record NC_079565.1, on the reverse strand, counting down.
AGAGGTCACCAAACTTGAACTTTGCTGCAAAATATCGTTGTACGGGCTTACGTTTCCGGTCTGTCACATTTACATGCATATGAATGGAAGTCATGGGTGGGGAATGTCAAGCGTGACCGCGGCTTAGAATTTACAGCACGCTTACAATGCGCTGGCCAAGCATTCACGCATCCCTTTGTTGTGTACTGGCACACTGAATGTTTGACTGATGCAGTTTGGGTCATGATAAAATGTGGATAGATTCAGTAGGTCTTGGCGTGTGTATGGAGAACTGTGTGCTTGTTTGTGTAAATATGAACGTGTTATCGAGGCACAGATGATGACAGGAGGGGCATAATCGGCAGAAATGATTGACAGCTCATGTATTATTCATGCAATCCTGTTGATCTGAAATAGAGAGGTGGAGAGACACAGACGGGGAGAGCAAAAACGAGACAAATTGTCTCTAGCTGCGTCTGCAATGTTCTGCTGAATTCAAAAGTGAAAAGTTACGTGTCTAACCTGCAGAATTTTTTCGCTAAATACCGATTCGTAGTTTAGATTTCAGTACAAAGTTTATTCTGCATCTCCATTGGAAGTCATAGTAGGATTTTTGATTCATACAAGGAACTCCAAAGTTTTGAGAAAGCGTTCCCATTTACCTGAATTGGTGAATTGAAAACAATTCATTTAAAAGATTTCTTGGAAACTCGCTCACTACTAGATGGTCATAATAACTGAACACCATCTAGTGAATGACAATAAACGAGTCATTGCCTGCTCCTAGATATATTACTTTCAGCCTCAAGACTTAAAAACCTTTAAAAGGCTCGATCGAACATGGCCACAGAACCCTTTGGGAGACGGTCTTTTGACCTGTTATTCCTTACAAAATTACTCCCAGTATCTGAACTCGGGAAACCTGGGATAGTAATGGGAAACCAGTACTGAGCTATTATACAGAGGATAAATGATAGAGGAACATTGATTTTAAGCTTTGTAGGATCCAAGCCCACTCTTATGAAGAACAAGAAATTGATTCTGAATTGAAGCCTCTTCATCGTAATGCGTATTAGATGCCAAAATTGGCTGCTAATGAATATCTCTGCAGGTTTCAGAGTCGCCTCCGTGTTCGAGGGGCTCCTCGCGGTTTCTTTGGAAATTATTTTGTCTACGCAGGCCGGTCTCATTCTCCGTACACGATTGATTTTATTGGCAAATGGGAGTGTGGACGCGACCTTGAATGAAGTGCAAAAGCCCCGTGGTTCATGTCATGGCTCTTAAGGCGCATTCTTCAGTGAAATTCAATTATCGTCAAAGAGACTCCATACAAATGAGCAGTGACCTCAAGATGGAGTACATTGTGTTTACAAATTCCAATTTTCAGTTGTTTTAACAAGTCGTGAAGGACGTTCAGAATGTTTTTTTAAAAACCATCAATTAAGAGCAGATGAATGAAATAATAGTTGGCGATTTCACTCCTGTAAAGCGCCGGAACACGGCAACATCAGATCCAACACTCTGATGAGCGATTAAAGGTCTGTCTCAAATATTGATTAATGCTAATTTCAACCCCAGGGTCGGACAGAATGAAAACACCGTTCGAGCGCCTCAGTTCCACTGTGACAAATATTTTCCAGGGTAACTGTGTGAAATGACATCTTCGGTGGCACTTTTTTTTATTCTACAAATCAGTGGCATTAATGTAATTTGTAACGGTCATTAAAATGATTAGCGGGGAGAGGGATGAGCGTGAAATTGAGAATATGGGAGAGAGGTCTGACTTTGCGTTGCATCATACCGTCTAGGACTTGACTGTGTATTACACGCAGGCAATGGTGTACTGCGGTAGATATTCTTTGTGTTTCGAGGAAGAGCTATAACATATTTTTGTAGCTTTAGCATTAACAGAAAATCCACCCGATGCTCCGTCACAGGTGCATGAGTGTACACTGAAAAAAATAGAGTTGAGTCAATTTAAAATAATAAGGCATCCTATCACAAGCACGTTTTTGAGTTAACTCAACAAGTCCACCCGACTTAAAAAATTATGTTTAAGTCATTACCTGTCACAATATAGTCAACTTCACCTTATGAACAACAGAACAAAATCTTTTTTACATAAATAAAAATGTAAGACATAAATCGAGAATATAAATTGGTTTAATTATTGGTTATTTTACTAAAATTGTAGCTTGCTTGTTTTCTGCCTCAAACAAACCCAAACTTTGATCAAATAACTGTTTGAACAGTTTGTGCTGTGGGCATCTTTATTGGTTTTGACATTGTGTCTCTTACGACTCAACATTGAACACACCAACCTCATCCACGGTAACAATCAAAAAACATCATTCATTAAAAGAACTCTAAACACAACAGATAACTAACAGTTACAACAAGATTAAAGCATAAATTATGCCAGCAAGAACAAAAACAATGAAAAACAGAATTGAACATGCTACAGTGAATCTTGGAAATGTTCAAACTCTTGCAATATTGTTTGTTCAGAATACACTGTTTTGTAAGTTGGGCAAACTTTCTGATGCATTTTGGCCAAAAACCAAAGTCCAGTCAACAAAATAATCTTTTAAAACATGTTTAGGCTCATTTTGTTTAGTATATGCAATCATTTGAGTCCTTTAACTAAAAATTCTATGTTCAAGTCACTTATTTATCTTTGTAGGGAGAACATTATGCAAATTGGATTATTTACAGTGTAATGTATTGTAAAGCTGTTTGAATGCTATAGTCAAACTTTTTTAGTATTACACTTCTTGGTTTGTCTCCGTCAAGGAAAAATAAAATTATCTTAGTGAGATTTAATATCTAAAAAAATTCATTGAGTTTGTGGAATATCTCAAAAAGAAATTGTTCCACATTTTCTTTTGGCTTCATCAAAACAGACTTTATATTAAGAGTGTTTGGAGAAAGTTGAGACGTAACCGAACCGCATTTCAAGCAAACAGTGGAAGGGCGTGTCGTTCTTATGTTTGGTTGAAATGCAGTCGGTATTATTGAGACGGAGTGACTGTGAGTCCCCGCTAATGCTTGACTCTGTTTGGATGGGTGAAATTTAAATGGATGTCTGATGGAAAGGGTTGGGCATGGTCGAGCGAGGAAAGAGAGAAAGAGATCATACTCCATTTTCATTAGCAGCGAAATGACATGTCGAAATGGCCTCATGAAAAGTGTTTTTATCTGTTTTTGTAAATGCGACGCTAGCAGGTTTTTTTGTGGTGACCTCTGATTTGCAGCATTTGCGTAATGTGGAAAGAGCTGATGTGAGATTTAACACAAACTGAGACACATTTATTTTGCTTTCACGTTGGGGACATTCTACGGACATGTTTACATGCTGTTTTTATACAACATTTTAACGTTAAAGCTAACCTTCATTCTGAAAGAAAATTCTCAATTATTTCTTATGGAGAGCAAATGGAAACTTTTGCTTGAGTCTCATCTGCATCTCAGATATTTCCTGAGAAAATGAGTCAGAAATGTGTCTGTCATTAGAGTTTGAGAAGAGATGTCAATAATGTGTCAAACTGAGCTCAGATTTGTCAAGTCTGCAATCAAAAGTCAATGAATGTAGATCTCAATATGAACTCAAACATTTCTCATCAAATTTACCCCTATCCAGATTATTTAATCTCTAAAATCTACATTCATTTTACACCTCCATGCTTTATGTGTTTCAACTATTGTCCCATTTATTTTTGTTTCAGGAGAAATGTCTGAGACCTGTTGAGAAAAGTGAAACCTCTGAGCAATAAAATTTGATTCTAAGATAAACCTTTTGACATTTTTAGACTTAGTTTTCACATTGTTTTTCTAATGACGACTGTTGGTGAACCCAGATTTGTCTTGAAGGGACATTACATTCTGAGCAGAGACACACACATGCATGCACGCTCGCACACCGACACACACACAATACTAGCACTATCACAGCAGGAGCTAATTTCAGCCCTTGTGAGAGGTCACCTGAAATAGACGGGTAGATTTTAGGTCATATTCTTCGAGACTTTCAGAGAAGAACGCAGCTCAGGGTAGCGCTTCTGAGGGATGTGGAATTAGCGAGAACAAATACACCGAATGCATCTTGGCATTGCAGCGTGAGATGATTCTCCCTGCGGTTTTCCTAATTCAATTTCGACATACTTCCTCTTGTTCAGAGTTATTGAGATGACCTCTTGATTTTGCTCCAAGTCTAAAAGCATTATTTTGGCCGAAACCCTCCATTTGATGAGAGTGAGTGTATTAATTCAGTCTAAAAGTGGCATAGCAGCACTTAAGATGAGTAGACTTGAGCAGGGTCCAGACTTACTTGTCATTCAGGGAGAGACGGATGGAAGACTCTGTTTGTTCTGTTCTGTTCTCTTGTTTCTTCTCTTTTATTCTCATGTCCCCTTGTTCACCTGACCGATCTCTTCTTTCTCGTGCATTCTACAGCCTTTTTCGTCTCATCTCATGTTTTCTCTTCTTGTTTTTTCTCACCATGCCTCGTTTCATTTCATTTTGTGTCTCTGCTCGTCTCTTCTCTTCTTGTTTCTTGTCTATTTTTCTCCATTCTTTTAATTTCTTTGTGTCTCATCTCTTTTCGCCTCCTCTCTTTTTTTTGTCAGATCTTCTCTCTTCTCACCTCTTTTTGTCTCCTCTCTTCTCCATATCATCTCACTCTTTTCTCTCATCTCATCCCTTCTCGTTTCATCCCTTCTCATCTGTTCCTGTCTCCTCTTGTATCTTCTCTTCTTGTCTCTCATCTCTTCTCCTCTCTTCCAGTCTCACCTCTTCTCACTGCATGCTTTCACGTCTAGTTTTGTCTGTTGTCTTTTCTAATCTCCATCTCATCACATTCTTTCGTCTCTTCTCTTCTGTTTCATCACTTTTTATCTGTTCCTGTCTCCTCTTGTCTCTTCACTTCTCACAAAATACTTTCACGTCTATTTTTGTCTGTCGTCTTTTCTCATCTCCATCTCATTTCATTCTTTCGTCTCGTCTCTTCTATTTCATCACTTCTCATCTGTTCCTGTCTCATCTTGTCTCTCATCTCGTCTCCTCTTTTCTAGTATCACCTCTCCCTCTACATTATGTTCACATCTTTTCCCGTCTTTTCTCCTTTCGTCTCCCCTCCTCTCTCTTTTCTCCTGTCGTCTTAAGTGCATTTCAAGACTCACGGATATTTGGGAAGTTGGCAGGATTAGTATGGCAGAGAGTGTTTGTGAAATAGAGCCCTGGAGTGATACTTTAGTCAAGGTCATGTAGAGGAGAGCGGGCGTGTGTACGAGTCTGAGAATGACGAAAACAGTTGAGAAAACATGTGTGGGGAAGACGATGAGAACACAAAGAGCGAACAAAAGAAGAGGACGTATGCTGCTTGCATTAAAGCAGGAGACGGTTGCGTAAGACACTGCATGCATTAAAGCACGCGCACACACACCAGGGTATATGGTGGGTTTAACTCTCATCATGTAGCTCTATGACGAAAGCCTTTCATCTCTCTCTCTGTCATCATCAGTAAATCTGCTCTCACCCCTCTCTCACCTATGAGTTTACAAACCTCCCTCGCCAGCTCTCTTACGATTTCCTTTTCTCCTCTCTTCTCACCTGTAATTTTCCTTTCCTCCCGTTTCTTTCCTGTTGTTAGTATTTCTTCCCTCTCAACTCCTCAATTTCTCCTTGCTCTTCATCTCATTATCGTTTCTCTTCTCCTCTCGTACTGTTTTCTCTTTTCATCTCCTCTTCACAGAGAAATGTAGCTATGGGAAGAGTGTAAGGGCAGTGTAAATTGACAAAAGAAAAAGAATGTAAAAAAACAATAATGATGGAGGTATGAAGCCACAATCACACGACACATGCTAAGTGTGTGTTTGTGTTACGGCTTGTCATGTTTTGAGCCGTTCCTTTACGGAGCTGTGAAAAGCAAAACAGGAAAAAATCTTGCCTCTCTGGAGAACAGACGGCATCTCTCGAGAACTGAAAACTGTGTGTGTGTGACTCACGCTTTATATGTTCGATATTTGTGTGTGTGATTGTCTGAACAAGACAAAAGATAGGTTGAATGGGTGTGTGAGGTTGTGCATTTGTCAAAGGAATTGATATTGTGTGTAGAGGTGTGTGTGTACTGTATATATGTGCAATGCATGTGTTTTTAGCTCTTCATATATGTAATGTAAGAGCTTAATATATAATGCATGTGTGTGGTGAAACGAAGTCTGAGTGCAGCTGAAGGCTAATAAACAGATAAACGACCCCCCAACAAAAATAATACAAACCAAAACACTATACGGTACACAAAACCAGCATAAAGGAGTAGACGGAATAGATTTCATCCCGAGCAAAGCCAACGATGCAGCAGACTCGGGCTGTATCTTCATCAGTCTGATGTGCGTTTAAATAAAGTCATTAGAAGAGATGCGTGTTAGTGTGCGTGTGTCTGACAATGTGTTGAGAGAAATCTGGCAATGTGTTGAGATGGACAGATTGTGCTGAACAAGTGGCATCTCATCTATCTATCTATCTCGAGAGGGATCGAGAGAAGTCCATCACACCCTTTAAACAACCTCACAGAGTCATTTCTCATTGTCCTTTGTACCCGCTCCAGCGCTCACCTGTTAAATGTTTATCAATAAGAATCACTTGAATAGATTGTTAAATATTCATGAGTTGAATAAATATTCGCCGGGATCCGTGGCATAATGAGCAGCAGGTGGAAGATGAAACACAACCAACGCTCAGAATTCCATCATGTTTGTTTACTGACTGCTGTCGACCTGAGGTCGATCTCCATCTCCCTCCGGGTAGCTTGTTAGAGTTTGATTTTGTGTTTTTGCGTTTCTGAGTTTCTCTGATCAGTTGTGCTGCCGTTCATACGATCTTGCGTCAAGCACCCTCTCATTTCCCACTGTCGGATACTCACGGGTTCATACATGTTGTCTGCCGGATAATTGCTTTCACACGAGTTTATTTATAGATCTTCAGATGCAATAATGACTCCTGACGCTCCAGCTACGTTTTGTGAATAGACGCGGCTCGCATAAGTGATAATGATTTTTTAGCACCCCTGCTGTAAGAAACCAGTCGGCTTATTTAGTCAGTTATTCCCATTAAGAGAGGAAACCTGTCAAAACCATTTAAAGGGATCTTCACTGAAGTACGGGGCTAGTTGTCACACATTGTATCATTTTTATCATATTTTAATATGATCAATTATTTTATTGATAATAATTGATCAATTATTTTAATATTTTAATAATATGATAAAGGTAAGCTTTGTATTTGTACACACCGGTTTTGACCTTATAAGAAGATTTGCCCCACCACTGGTGGTCGTCACTAAAGAAACTAGTTTGTAAATGGTTAAAAGCGTGTTTACAACTTGTAAAAGTATACCATTTTTGATCCTGATTTAATATTAAAGTTTTCTTATATTCTAGAAAATAATTCAAACAAAACCATTTTGATTTCAATCGATGTAAATAACCACGTCTAAAGTGAACCCATTTGTGTAGAAAAACACATAGGTAGCCCAATGTGACAACTTGCCCCGGTCTCTCCTGTGTTTTACAATATTAATAATCTGCTCTGAGATTACCTCAAGGTCTTGCCCAGGAGTCTAAACATTTTTTCTGATTTAAAAGCTTTTGATAATTACTAATATTATTATGTAAGCTGCTGGTTATTATTTCAGGGGGCATGGGGACCCTCTGAAGGATGATGTTGCCCCCTGGTGGTCAGAATTGCGTGATGATGTGAACGACTGATGACTGATCTGCAAAGTGCCATTGTGGGAGAGTGAAACTAAGCACACACACGCAGTCACACATGATCGCACAGATGCACAAGCCCCGAAAAAGACGGCATACAAAATCATTTCTACATGCAGAACGCTTGGCAGGAGTGTGTTTGTTTGCACACTGTGTGTTCACACGCTGTTACCGTCCCCATAATTAAAGTGAAGATAAATAACCGCGCACAGATGTGAGCACAGATAGAGAAGCTGGAAGACCGGCGCAAATATGGGCCAAACAGGCCCGATCCAGGCGAGCGAACACACACACTTGCATGCCTCTGTTTGTTCCTTCACCAGTTGGGCAGCTCGGTTCTTCATCTTCTCGAATTCGTGTTTGGCACCAATTAGGTCCGTGATATCTGGAGAGAGTCGTGCGTTAGCATTCCTGTCCGTTTCAGATTCAATCCAGATTCCGTTCAGATTGAATTCAGATCAAATTCACCTGTTCTCTGTGTTTGAACAGGTGTGGTGAATTCATCTCATGTGTTGATACTGATCTCCACAGCAGTGTTTAGCATCATTTTATACAAACACTTCATGTTTGCCACTTCCCGTACATCGGTGATGGAAACAGGGCGGGACGCGTGTTCCCATTCGGTCCTCATCCACAAAGCTCCTGTTGTGGAGATTTATATCAGATAACACACCCTTATTGCTGAGTATATTTGCGATGGGCTTTATTTGGTAGATGCTCATGATTGTCAGGCCAAAAGGATGTTTACCTTTAACCCAGGATTGTCGTCATGTTACACATGCAGGAAGCCACGTGCACGCCTGAAAAATATCATGGCAAATAATGCGAGAAAGACCTGACGCTGATGTTAAACATCCGTCCAATGATGTCGTATTAACCTTTCATTATTTCTCTTTTGATCATTGTTTTCGTGTCTCTTTAAGGATCTGAGAAGCTTTACGGGAATAACATTAGCCGTGTTATATGTAAACACGTACACGCATGTGTCATCTATACAGCCCTATTGACTAGTCAGATGTAGTTTTAAATATCATGATATTGTCATTATTGTTTATCAAATTATGAGGCTGATAAAATCAGTTGAATATGAACTTCTTAGCATTTCAGTCAGATTTTTGCTTTAATGACAGATTGCATTTGAGCTGGCTTGAACCCCGCAATGATGATTCATGTTTCAAAATGAGCATCTTGTGCGTTTCAGTTGAAGCAAGCAAATGTGACCTTTTGTACAAAGACGTTAACATTATGAGTGTCACTAAATTGACTTCACGGTCCACCTCAAAATCAAAAATCGCCCAAACGACGTTCAACATGTTTTAAGAAAAATAGAGTACAAGACTAAAGGTTAAGATAAAAGCCTGATTTGCTGAAAAGTTTCTCTGTATTTGATGCCTGTTGAACAATCGCTCATTATTTGTTTTGTTGTAGTGTTTGATTTATAACACTCTGGTGGGTGTGAGTGAGGTCCTGTCGTAGAGATTTATCGAGAGAGAGAGAAATGCGGCTGTGTGATACTTTCTCCACATCTCATCATATCATAAAATGAGCACTTACATTACATAACCGCTACACACACACACACACACACAGTGTGTTATTGCACTGCTAATAATATGAGTGTGTTTGTACTGATATAATTGACTGATATAATTCACATATCTAATAATGGGCCTGTGCGTGATGTCAGATGAGCTTCGGCAATCCTCTCTTGTCAGAGGTCAAAGAGCATCCGTCTGTCCTTCATTTTCCAGCATCCGATAGTGAAGTGTGTGTACAGGAAAGGATTAACCATTAAAAGTTGAAGTGACAACTGAATTTATCTCCAGTGTGTATGCGGCCTTTGGGTTGCGAAAGAGCAAAAGTCTTAATTTGCGTTCAATTTAATCTCATCTGTGTCTAGGAGAAAGAAGCGAGATCTCATTTGTGCGAGGTTTAGTGAGACAGATGGACAGACAGACAGCAGTACCAGTGAATGCTCATGAATATTTCAGGACTCGTGGTGTTAATTCATGGACACACAGAGATGATCAGATTAGGCAGCTGATCCGACCGGTTCCCAGTCATCACGGGATCACAACACACATACTTCAAAGGCGCACACACACAGTTACTACATGCATCGACTCACGTTTAGCTGAGCACGACCACTAAAAGGTCACAAGGTGAATTGTTAAGTGTAGGATATTACAGAAGCTGCTGATTGATGAATGAAGGGTTAGTGACGTCCCCATACAGAAATCGGAGAATTGGAAATATATGTAAAACACATGTACTTGTTACTGTATGGATTTCAATAACACTTTAGTGTTAAGAGAATTGCGTTAACATGCAAGGTTTTGGGTTCGATCCCCGGGGAACAAATGTAAAGGATAATGTAATGTAAGTCGCTTTGGATATAAGCATCTGCTAAATGCATAAATGTAAACATATGCTACCGGGTCTAACAATACATCGTGACACAAAAAAATCACGGAGGAAAAAAGTTAATGAATTTTTAGTTTAGAAATTGTTGTTCCCAATATGACACTATTTTATTAACACATTTCAATGTATCGAATCGTGATCTGTGTGTGTGTCATTTCACCCCCTTTGCATATAATAAAATAATCATAAAAATTTGCCATTCTGAGTGAATGACACTTCTACTTCTGTGAAAAACGTCTTGTATGAAGGTAAATATATTGGGTTGTATAAGTAAAAAAACATGTTTTGCTTCATGTTTGTTTACTTCTCGTTTGTTTACTTCAAAATATATACCAATGAATTGTACCGTTAATTACGTTTGTGTTTTGTATTCCTGGTATAACAAAATAATTCCTAATTTTGCAAGTACGATAATATTTTTATTTTATTAAAGTGATAGTTCACCCCCCCAAAATAGATAAAAAGATATGCGCAAAAATAAGTTGACGAAGTGATGTGTATATTTTCATTATATTTTATACATGTGTTCATATACAGCCATAAATCTGATTTCTATAGGGTTGCCAAGCAAGCATGTCATTTGACTATTTATATGAATTCTCCAGCCTGTTGTAGCCAGAAAGCACGTAGATTGTTGGACGGATGATGGTTACCAGGTGGCTGCTGTCCTCCTGAAGCCTTGATGCTCTTCAGGACCTCTCATCTGTTCACTTTCCAGCAGATACACGCCGCTTACAGCATCACTCACACCTAACGCTCCTCGCTCGCTCGGCACCAGAAAACTGCTTACAGAGAGAGAGAGAGACAGATTGGGCACTTCAGGGAGAGAAGTGACACATATGGGCGAGGGATAAATCTTAGAGGAGGAGGAGAGGAGAGCTTGATAGAGAACAGTAACTAGGATCAGTGCGAAAGAGATGCTAGATGTTGGGAGGAAGACGCGAGTATTTCAGAAGTACTTGGTGTATTATTGATAGTGTTTGCTAAAGCACAACATTACTCATTCTTATTGATTTTGAACATACCCATAAGTCAACATGACATCATCATTTGACCTTATCTACATTTTTATGCATGTTCTTTATCTTGTTGTGCATGAGCCATAGATTCACAGTATAGTGAAAAGCAACCAAGCAACCACAGAGCAACCTTCTGAAAACCAATGATAACACAAGCTAAACCAATGTTGTGTGCCAGCCTGTCTCTCTCTCTCTCTCTCTCTCTCTCTCTGAACTGTGAGCGGAACACGGGTTCATCCATGTCTGCTCGTGACCTTGAGCACAGTAAGCGAGAGCTCCTCGTCGGGCGTGAACCACACTTCATCCAGGAGAATTCCCAGATCCTGGACTTGCACCTGCGTCCACCACCGGCGGCTGAGATGAACCTTGCTTCTTCTTTTGTTTCCATCACCAATTAAAGGATCTCGACTTCATTCAGCATATAAGTGCATCATTAGAAAACATGTCTCCAAAATCATTGTTCAGCTGCAGGTTCGATGACTGCTTTTAAACAGAAATTACTTTAATTGTTGAGATGCAGGTTGAGGCTCACTTAAGTGACTGTATTTTAAGAAGAGCTCAAAAACTTATTTCAATGATTTTCAGGTGTTCAGTGGAAAAACGTTGTTTTTATTGAAAAATAATACTTGTAGATATGCAATCGTAATACCGTGACACTGTGTAACCGTGGTAGTTTTGCTCAAGGTTATCACACCGTCAGAATCTCATACCGGCCCATCCCTACACGTGTGTGAGGATAAAGCGCACGAGCATACCATCTACAGGACAAGCTGGATTTTACCTTAATGTAAACAATAGTAATCCTTTACATTGTAGTCTATTTATTTCTTATATTTGGCATGTTTGTTTGCTGCGCTTCCCTCCGTCTATAAAGTAAAATGAAAGTGCATTGTGGACCTTGTGGAATTACAAAACAAATCTTGTGCCGTTGACTTTAGACTTTCGACCTGGTTTGAGTTGGTCTATGGTGCACTCTCAAAATAGCAACGCGCCAATAATGCGCCTGAGACACCTCCAGCACGCCCATGGGCGCACAAATGAGCGCCGATCCATTTGCTATTTAAACAACGCAGGTTAGGACGGAAAAATGAGAATTGCATCGGGCTGAAACTTGCAAAAACACTTGCACTGCGACTTGCGCCGGTTGTACGATAGGGCCCAAAATCACTTACTGAACTAATTTTTAAGGAAAATAATGCACGTCGAAATCAAAAATTGTCTTTTTTTGACTATCTAAAATTATTTAAAATTGACTATCAGTATTATGATCGGACCGCATTATTTTGTTTTTATCAATCAAACTTTTATGCATTGTCTTGATGCGTTGTATTTTGTTCTTTACCTATGTTAGATCAGATTGATGGGAAAGTTTTGCCTAAAATATGTAGGAATCTAATGATATGGTTGAGGATCGCGTTAATAATGAATAAATATAAATGTCTGAGCTTAAAACAAACTTTATTTTAACAAGCATTTCCTACACACCTGAACACAAGGCTTCATGTGAATAGCTCGTTATTTGATATTGGAGTTTTACTGAGAAATGTGTGAGATTAAATACAGTTTTATTGGCAGAATCTGAGCCCAGTTTGAGCTCTTGAGATCTTGGTGAAATGGTACAGGAGGAGACACACGTGGGATTTCTTGGATTGTTGTGTCACCTTGCATTTAGCATCTCAAACATTAAAAGGATGTTTCATATCAGATTCTTTCAAGATCAATTGACATGAGCTCTGCTGTCCATTATTACACAGCTCTCGACTGCATGTCAACAGGTGACTCATTTGTGTCGACATTTCAGGATAACGTCTGAGGCGGTCGATATTGTGCATAAAAGAAACGCAAATAAAAACTCAGTTAAGTCTCTTGAGCAATAAATAATCAATCTTTTCTCTTTAATGTGCTTTGGGGAAAGTAACAACAAAGCACCAGAAGCTTGTTTGCAATAAATCTGATATATCAATATGAGCAATTTCTCTATCTGTCTTTTTCTTCCCCGCACATGCAGAGCTCCACGTAAAACATGCGACACAATATCGTAACATCCGTGTTGGTCTTGTGGTCTCGTCTGCCTTTAGCTCACACGGCATTATTTTGTTCCCCGTCTGGCAACAGAAGCCCTCTGCCCCCCGGCTGTGTCTCTCTTTCCCCCTGGCTGTGTCTCTCTCTCCCCCGGCTGTGCCATCCTAAATCCGGAGAATTTTTTATCTGATCCAGATAGCGGCAAAACAGCTCTCCGCCGTGCCGCACGGATAGCCTTCTCCCTCTCTCTCTGTCTCTCTCGCCCGCTCAAAGAGCTCCTCTGAAGTACTGGAAAGGTCAGGTACGCACAATTCATTCTCAGCTGGATGTTTAGAGCCATTGTCTCGCCGTGACCCGGGAAAGCCGGTTGGCTCAGAGGACAAGCACCTCGGAGAGTCCTCCGTCTTTGTCTGTCTGGGCGTCTGCCTGTGTTGGGAATATACGCAAGGCGCCCTGCTGTGTGCCCGGCAGGCAGATCAGACTTACAGGCTCGGAATGGATTCAGCGTGGCACAGAATGGAAAACAAAATGCCTTTCATTCATGGCCTGGGTTCTATTTTGAAACTGTAGCCTGAAATGTTGAATCATTTTAGTTAAATAAGATCGAAGTTTGCTATACATAAATATCAAAAAGGGAAATCACAGAAAATCGTCTAGCGCCGTTTTCTACAAACTGCACCTTTAATGTAAATTTAAATAATTAAGCATAGACTTATCTAGTTTATATATTTTTCTTTCATAAAACAAGACTCACTTTTCTTGTTATGTAAATGTATCGTAATTTAAGAAGTGTTTCATATTTTTACAGAAAACAAGAGATAAATGCTTAGAAAGAATGTCATTTTTTGCAGTGTTGCTGTGCAAAAACAGTACTAATATTAAAGAATATTGAGTAGTTTTTCAATGTACAGTAAGTTACAGGCAAACCTACTGTACAAAGTTTTAGAGTGCAGTTTGAGACATTGTTAAGATGTTCCTAAAGCTCTAGAGGAAAGTTTGGCTATGGCATGACATTTGCTATTAAATTGTGAGCATGTCACATGTCACATGCACATTTTTGTCCGTGATGTTCCTCTCTGTCCATGTAGCCCAGCATCAGCTTTGCATTTACTTGAATGCATTGGTAGAATTTTCAGGGTTTTTTGGTAGTGTAAACTTTAACATATTTTTCTCTCTCTCTCTTTCTCAGCTGAGCACAGCATTTAGCATTAAAGCAGACCGCCTGTCCAAACTCTCGCTTTGAGACGTCTGGTAATACGAAGGGATTTTGCCGTTAAAATGCAATTGGCTGCGTATACAGTATGTGCGATTTAGAGGTTCAGTCCCTGAAATGAAACAGAATTTTCCGAGGTGCTTAAAAGGCGAACTGTACATTATCAAAAACACAATAGTACTTCAGATGGGAGATTTTTTACAGACAGAAACGGTATCACTTCACAATAAGGCCTCAGTCATAACCATCAGTTAATCCATCAGCTAACATCAACGAACATACATATGAAGAGTTTGGTTCCAAAATGAGAACATTTTCACAATCATGTTTTTTATAACGTTATCATATCTTTATTGTGTTAGTTAGCTGTATTTTTTTAGTTATTATGGCTTAAATCTAAACAAACCAACAGCAGTTTGATTGATATTAATTGGAAAGCTCAAGAAAAAACATCATTTTTGTTTGAGTTATCTAATTTTGGAACCTAACTCTTTATATATGTGTGTGTTTATATGAGTTTATTCGCAAAAATATTCAAGTATATAAGCTTTTTTTGCAAAAGATAACTCAAAAATTCACTTCAAAATAAGCTATTCACGTTGATTTTTATTCACTGGGAGCGAATGTGGAAGTGACTACTCTCTGAATATCCTTTAATATCAATCAAACTGCAGTTAGGTTGTTTTAATTAAGTAATAATTACTCAACCAATACAGCTAACTAACACAATAAAAAAACATAAGAAAAAACATGATTTTTGAGTTATCTGTTTCTGTGAATAAAGTTTTAGATTCTCTATTAAGTAAATGTTGAAATTATTATGTACTACAACTAATAAATACTGTTGAAGTATTGTTTATTATTGAGTAATGCTACGTAAAATAAAATAAAACCTTATGTAACCTAAATGTAATTGATCTCTCTCTTATTCTTACGCATATTGAAATACACCAACTCGAGATTTCATTCTTGAGCGTATTATTCCCGTACGAGAGAACTTGTTCAAGCTTCGTGTTTGTATTCATAATGTGCCCATCTTAACTCACAGTCTCTTGACCCTGAGTGATTTCAGAGGTGAACAGTGAGGTGTATTATTTGGTTTTACTGTAAAGCCGTATTACAGTCAAGCTGTTCTACAATTGACCTGTCGTCTCATGCCGTATAATCTGAAGTGAAGGCTCTTTAACTGACTCCGCTGGAAGGGCATGACAAACATTATAAAATGAGAGATTGCTAAGAAATCCTCAGTAGAAAATGACACCCGCGTGCGTTCTGTTTTTAAAGCCTCTCCGCAGCTGACCTTCTGAATTCATCCTCATAAATGTTGACAGTTATTGAACACATTGTGGCGCTTTCTCAGGTTTATCAGCCAAATGTGATCACAAACGAGAGCCATATGCTTCCATTTTATTATAGATTCCAATTAAATGTCTGTTATGTGAGTGGGCTATTGTGGAGGTCAGAGGTCAATGTTGATCGCGAGCAAATTATTTCATTTTACGAGTTCCCCTGGAGTCTAAATGCAGTGTTAACATATACAGTAGATATATTCACATGATGTTTGTGTCCGGTCAAATTCACACAAGATCTGTATTTACTTTTATAAGCTGCACAGTTTGCTCTATATCACTGAAGAGGTGATGTGTTGTTTCTCTCACTGCTTCGGGTAAATGATCTTCGGGGCTCTGGGCCCATTGTGCCTCTCATTCTGTTTGTCTTTATGTGTTTCCCATTATTACATTGTGGGAAGAAACTACATTAAGGCACCGAGAGGCACATTTGCTCTCTCGTTTTCTAGCTTAGGAGACCTGGGAGAACTCTTCTAAAAGAGACACAAGTCTTTTATAGCAGAAGAAAAAGCCTTAAATGTGAATGTAAGGTTTAGACAACATTGAACTTCCACATTGTGAGGTTCTTCCAAACGACAGAAAATTCAATAAGAAAAGATGTAGGTTGTGATTTCCATCCATTGGGAAGTAATTGCTGGTGCACACTCTTGAAGGGGCGTTGTGACTTGAGACGTGAAGGCTGAAGGTCAGATTTACACACGGGATCTCTCCGTGTATCCTTATTATAATTTCTCTTCTTCAGATTTATGAGTGCTTCCAATTTTAGAATTTGGAAGTGACTACTCTCTTAATATCCTTTAATATCAATCAAACTGCAGTAAGGTTGTTTTGATTAAGTAATAATTACTCAAACCAATACTGCTAACTAGCACAATAAAAAACATGATTTTTGAAAAATGTTAAAAACAGAGTTATCCGTTTCTGTGAATAAAGTTTTAGATTTTCAGATTTTGTATTTAGTAAATGTTGAAATTATTATGCACTATAACTAATAAATGCTACAACTAATGAAGAGCTTCTCTGTGTAACCTTATTATAATTTCTCTTTTCCAGATTTATGAGTGCTTCCTATTTTTAAAGCAACTTTTATCGCCACCGTCCGTCAAATTTATGATTTTTGTGTTTTTTCAGTCACGTGTTTAAAGGTAGAGTAAAATCAACTCCTTCGAAATTTAAGCAAAAGTCTCCATTTGTTCTGTTTAATTTCGTTACTATCTAAGAGAAATAATTAAACTTTCGAAGAGATCTCATTTGTGTTTTTTCTCGTTCCTAGAGGACGTGTGTGTTTCAGACAGATAAAACGAGAACTAGTGACGTCTGGTTCTCACCTACAGGCGATCAGCTGCAACGACTGTAGATATCACATGACCTCTCCTGACACCATTCCCACCGGCACGCAAACGTCTTTTTCATTTGACAAAATTGAATTCAGTTAAGCTGAACAGAACTTCATTCACGGCAAAGGACTTTCCAGGGGCAGACTTATTTTTGCCGGAGAAAAGCAGCAGGCTTGTTCATATATGCTCGATATGACATCAGGTGTGAATTTTAGTCCTCGTGAAATTAACGTTTTTGGACTTTTTGCATGAATATGTTAAGAAGTGTGATGCAAAACACTGACAAACGTCATGTTTAGAAAATAAAAGCATTCAGAACGTACAGTCTCTTACTTCCGCCAATACATATCAACTTTTTGTGTGACATCATTCTGCACTTTAGCTTCTCATCAGTTTCCAGGTATCTGGGGTAAACAACACTGTTGGCTCTTTTATAGGGGAGAGAACCACTCATAATTGGGTCTCAGTGGGTCTTTGTTAATTGTTAATAAAAAAAGTTTATTTTGGGCAAACGTGTGCACAAGGCTGTTAGCGTGCGCTTGTGTGAGTGATGTCCAGAGATGATATCTGCACGGAAAAGAGTGGAGACGCTTGACAAATTGCTCCCAAATGTCAGGGTTAAAGAAATCACGGCACATAAGCGAGAACCTTCATTTGTTCTGGAGAAAATGTCATACGGTCAGCAAGCACCGGAGGAGTTGAAGTAATATCACGCTTTATTCCGAGGCTCCTGAATATTTCATTTTCATCGGCAATCGTGGCTCTACGCGGTAATATATCACTGAATATTGACCGATAAACTCTTGCCTCAGGAAACATGATTTCCTACATTGCTGTTTTTGCACATAACACAAAAAATTCAACTAAAATCAATATTTCATGTGCATTTATCTCTTCATTTCTGGTGAGTAGGTGTTTAATGAGTTGGATAATGTACAGTCAGCTGGTCATTTATTCTCCTTCATGTTTGGGGTCTTTTATTTTTTTTAAGGATAATTAACTTATAAATCCTCTAGATTTGATTTGTTTTTCTTATATTGTCTTCCAAGTTGTTCAGTCTTTGATAGTGAGATAAGGCTGCCGTCCTTCTGAAACCTTGTGTCTCCATATTTCGTCATTTAAATTTTTTGCCATAATTCATTATTATTTGTTTGTTTTGCATAAATCTCACCAATACATTTTTAAAAGTGCTTATCAACCTCCACAAAACAGTATTTTTTCATTTAAAAAGTGCAGTTTCTTTCCATCTCCTAAAACAAAGCGACGTCCAAGGTTTCGGAAGGACATCTTTTTAAGATTCGTTTTACTGTTGTATTGACCTGCTCTACAAAAACAATGCTGGGTTATTTTCAACCCAGCGTTGGGGCAGTAGGGACGAACCCATTCGATGGGTTAAATTAACCTAGAAATAAGTTGAAACAACCCACCTTACCAGCCAGCGGTTGGGTTCGCCCTTTTTTGACCCAGCGGTAGGTTTAAATATAACCCAGAATGTTTAAGACCGCAATAAACAACATAATACACTCAATAAGACCAAATCCTCAGCAACATTTTGACAAAATAACTCAGAAACGGCGTATGAACAGACAGACATCCAGGTGAGATGCACATTCACACACACATAATGAAAAGGCGTGCAGACGACATGTGAGCAGATGGATGATCTAGTGTCGGTTGCGTTTGCAGGTGACTATTTAACTGGCTGTTTTATAGACTTCAGGGGCGGCCAGGACTCAAACGCTGTCGATACGGTGTCTCAGTTCAGGTCTGCGGGGATAGCAGCCCCTTCTGGAGCCCGTCGGGCTATACATGCAAACTTATGATAAAACCTGCTTTACAAGGCACTTGAATTAAATGAAAAGAGAGAGAGAGAGAGAGAGAGGGAAGCAGGTGCTGATTTATCTTCAGTAATTTGTTTATGGCAAGTGAAGTGTGTGTAACCAGCAGTAAACATGTGTGTTGAGGGAATCTAGGACGTGAACCTGGAAATGTCACGGTTTGTGGAGCAGATGAGACTCGTAGGCCAAATGGTCTCCTGTCCCGGTGGAAACAGGCTTATGGTGGGTAGATGGTTTTACATGGCTTGGATTTGGTCCAAACTGGTCATTAGTTGAAGATGGTTTTGGTGGATTGAAAGCCGGATTACACACCCACAAACATGTGTTTGACTCTCTCTGAAACAGCATTACAGACCCATCCTCCTTTATCTTCCCGCTCACTTCTTTATCTCTCATTCTGTTTCTATCATTGTTCTCTTGGTCTCGTCCCCGCGGGGCCGGAGAGTCGGCCGGCAGTTGTTTATCTGTTGCCCTCCATCTTTATGGCTTTATCAAGGAACGACGGAGCGAGACGGAGGGCGAGCGAGAGAGAAATTATAGCGGTAGATGATTGTAAATTGTTAAATGAATAGAGTATAGCGACGGGAGCGGACCTAAAGAGAGGGATGACGAGATAAACGAAGAGGATGAGCGAACGGAGGAGAAAGAAGAGAGAGAGTGGGCGAGTCAGGCTGTAACAGATGACCATGAGTTGAACATGAGCGTTTATGAAGATGACAGAGAGAGAAGACATCTGACCTTTAAACCATCTGTGATCAGAGAGCTAATGGACAAACTCATTATTTAAGAAATCATCCACACTGACAAACACTCACACATTCACACATAATGACATGAGCTGACTGTCTGTGTGTCTGTCTTTATGTGTTTGATTTATCTCGATTTGTGTCTCTGTTTGTGTGTTTGTGTGTGTATGTTCCTCTGTTTATATGTCTTATCCGTCTGTCTGTTTGTATGTATGTGTGTCTGTTAGTGTGTGATCTGTCTGTGTGTTCATCTGTGTGTCTATTTGCCTCCGTATGAAAAGTTTGTGTGTCTTAGTGTGTGTTAGTGTGTGTGTGTGTGTGTGTGTGTGTGCATATCTATCTCTCTACTTGTCTGTGTGATCTGTCTGTCTGTCTGTCTTTCTCTTTGTGTGTGTTATCTGTTTGTCTGCCTATGTTGTGTGTGTGTGTGTGTGTGTGTGTCTATCTGTCTGTCTGTCTGCCTCTGTATGATAAACTGTTTACCTGTCTGTCTGTCTGTCTGTCTACCTCACTGTGTTTCTGAATGTGTGTCTATCAGTCTGTTTATATTTACCTGTGTCTATAGATCTGTGTGTTTATCTGTCTATCTGTCTGAATGACCAATAACCATATATGTATTGTGTATATAATAAAATCTTGTTCATTATCTCTGTTGCTTACTCCAGTAAACTAACGGTTCTGTTTAGCGTGTTGACAATATAATTAAATGCTCTCCTACTTGTAAGTTTCTTTGGATAAAAGCATCTGTCAAATGAATAAATGTAAATGTATGAAAAAGAGTTTGTCTGTGTGTGTGTCTGTATCTCTACCTATCTGTGTATCTTTCTGTCTGTAGGTATGTGTGTCTTTGTGTATGTTCATCTGTCTGTCTTGACACATGTCTCTATATGTCTGTTTATCACTCTGTCTGTGCAAAGGTTTTTATAAGAGTATTTTTTTCTAACTTATTGATAGTTTGAAGTATCTTTTGCAATATGATGAACCTTTAGTGAAACAGAAAGATTTTAATATTAACAAGATGCGTCACTTAATAACTGTCACATAATAACTGCCTGGAGGCGCGTTGCAAAACGGGCGCCAAGTGGAAACGTAAACGGACTTCGGTTAAAGGAACCACTCAACCAAAATGGTTCTTCTTTGGCATCATGAAGTAACATCCAAACTCAGTTATGTGGTCAGATCTCACGAATCTTCGGTTCTTAGTAAGTTGAAGCTTGTCTGCGTTATCAGCTGAAATGATGACAGAAGTTCAACTTCATCAACACACAACAGCCTATAATCTTTATCTATTCAGAAGTGACATCATGAAGCAGATATGACAGAGAGAGTCAGCGCCTTTTGTCTGCGGTGATGGCCGCTATTGTTTCAATAGTCTGTTCATCTTACCAATGAGTTTTAGGAACGTGTTGACATTTTTACTGAGAAGTCTGGGGAGAAAGAGAGACAGACAGACAGGCAGAGAGAGACAAAGAGGTTTTCTGTTTCATACAATTCTAAGTTCATGCGATGTAAATCTCTCTTTTGGTTTAGGCCAAAGCTTTTACCTCCACACTGTCTGTGTGTGAATGTGTGTGTTTGGCTGTGGATATTTGATACTGTATTGAATTAGGGAAAAAGCTGAAGAATGAATGAGCGACAACGACTGATGCTGAACAGATGTGTTTGGGATCTTACCGAGTAATAGCGATGGACTTTCTATCTTCTGCAGAACACAAAAGAAGATATTTTGAAGAACAGTGATAACCACAACAACTGACTTCCATTATATGAACACAAACCCCTGAAACATTTCTCAAAATTTCTTCTTATGTGTACAACAGAAGAAAAAGCCTCGTACTTGTTTTGAACCATGTGCAGGTGGATAAATGATCACAGAATTGAATTTTTTACAGCTGTTTCATTTACTGATGCCCGTCGCTGCGTTTACAGAAGCGTGCTTCCTTTCTCTCGGCTCACACACACACGGTGTTAAATCTGTCCGTCAAACTGCCGGTACCATCACACATGGGACGTCGGGGTCACGTGACTTGCGGAGGAATAGATTAAATTATCGTATCCATGACAACAGGCCGATAGAACCGAGCGGAAGCATGGTCCAGCACGGCCACAGGAGGAAAACTGTTGAAAGGTTGAAAATGATAGCGGTATTACGACTATTAAAGTGTTCAATCATCTTACATGTAATTAATATTTCATTCAGCCTGCAGCAGGGGTCTAATTATTTGATTTACGCACCTTTATTTAAGATAATACCCGTTAATGACTGTTAAAGACAACGATATTAAAGTGGACAGAGATGCTGCAAGTGGTTATGTAATGGTGCCGTCTCTGTCACACGCTGTTTTAGTCCTGGAGCGAAACTTCGAGTCGCTCACCCCCCCTAGAGCAGAATTCCAACATTCCGGGTCATTGGGTCGCCATAGCGATTCGTGCATCAGATGTTGCTGTTAACCATGGTGAAGACAGAAAGTAGGCAAACGTTTTTGGCTGCTAGTCTGAATAAATAACAATAAGACGCATTGCTTGGATCACATCATGACATTTAACATTCACATTTTAAATTAACCTTTTGTAATTGAAAAGTTTTTTTTCTTTAAAAAATGAAACAGAATTTGAACATACAATAAAACTGCTTAACTCGAAGAGAATTTCTTTAATCGGTTAGGCACAAAATTGAAAAACAAAGCAATGAAACATTGTTGACGCAGGTCACCTATTGGTAGCTCCAATAACAGGATCAAACTAACAAAATCGTATCAATTCGTTTTTTACGAGGAGGCTAATTCAAATGAATTTGTACGATCTTGTTTTAGTACGACTTTTTTTCGCGCCATGGGTTTAAGTGTTGCGTTTTCTAATAATTGTTACGTTTTTGTATGATTCACATCTTATGAATTTATTCGGATTAGCCACCTTGTAAAATAATTACACGTTTTTGATAGATCAGGTTGGAATAAACAGATCGTAAATAAAATCTTGTATCGTTGTATCCCAATATACCATGCCACGATATATATTGTTACTCCCCTAGCAAATAACCAAGAATATTATCTTTTTTGTTTGACTCATTTTAATAGTAACATTGTCCCTTAGTGGCTTTGTTTGGCCTTCTTGACAGGAGGAAAACAGGCAGGAAACATCATCTGAAATTATGCATGTCGCGTTTGAACTTGCATCACCTGCGTAAAAGCAACACAGCTTTAGAAGTCAGACGTGTGTTTTAAAAGCTTTAAATATTTCAGCAGAACGTCACGAGCAGGTTACGTAAGAGCATCACAGCCGGGCGTTCTGTATATTTGAGCACCAGCAGGATGTTTTAGTGACTCCATTCAGGAGAGCTTTCAGGTGGATTGTTTCACGTGCGTTCATTTCTCCCTCTTTATTCTTAAAACACAATTTGGTCCATTATCAGATCCTCAAGTCTGATAAAGTGAATTACAGCAGCAAACTGAAATATCGTATGACCCACAAATGACAGTGAAAGACAGAGATGGACTGGAAGCTAGTTAGAACTTCAGTTTGAAAGTGATCTGAAAATATTATTTTGTACTTGTATAGAGGTTCATTTTCGCAATTAGCAAAGTGGTTTACATTTACATTACATTTATACATTTGGCAGACGCTTTTATCCAAAGCGACTTACATTGCTTTATTCTTATACATTTTACATAGGTATTTGCTATCCCCTGGCATCAAACCCACAACCTTGTGTTGTTAACGCAATGCTCTTACCACTGAGCTACAGGAAAGCTGGTTTGGATAAGAATATATGAGTTTGGTTCCAAAATAAGAATTTAAAGTTTATTAAAAATCATGATTTTTTTATTATGTTGACATGTTTTTATTGTGTTTTATTGTGGTAGTAAGCTGTATTTTTTTGAGTATTTATCGCTTAAATCAAATCAAACACTTGGTTTGATATTAATTTGAATGCACAATAAAAAACATGATTTTTGAAAAATGTTATTCATTTTGAACCAAAGGCATACACGTTTAATTTCATCGGACCATTTTTCCTCTCTTAATTCGTCTGTGTTATTTATATACTAGCTATAAACATCTAACTTTAGCTTGCTCAGCAGAATGAAGATAGTTAAGAAACCAATCATAGTTTATTCACAGCAACACCTGCTTTAGCAGTAGAATACACTTGAGATGTGTTATGGATTGTAACACACTTCATTAAAAGGAAGGAAGGAGGCGGGAACCGGCAAACATTCAAAACATTTAATAAATTAATATAACAGCCGGCGGCCCCTCACGGACGACCGCCGGCGAACAAAACATGAACATAAATATAAATACAAATACAACCATAACATAAGTTTGGGCCCGGTCCTCTCTCCTCGACGGTCCGGTCGCTCGTTCCTTTTATATGCTCCCATCTCCTACGTGATTCGAGGCCGGTGTGCGCACAGCTGGCGCTAATTCACAATTACTCACCGGACTCGAACCACGGTCTCGCCCCGCCTACACTACATGGATGTAGTCTGACAAATTCTGGGATGCAAACTGCATCAACTTGAGCTTTTGTATCTTTATATTGAAAAGCATTTGCATCTTCATGCATTGAGTATGTTTTGATTTCTTAGAATTGAACAGGCTGTTTTTTGTTAATGTGCCTTTAAGATGGGATAACATCTTTGTGTGTAAAAACTGAGCTTGGATAGGTGGTTTTTAACAATTAAAAGACATTTAAGATCTGAACACTATAACGGCAGAACTTTTATATCATTTTGACCACAGAATGAGTTACTGTATCAGGACTTTTAATGCAGCGGAGCTCAAACTATACTGCCAGTAAATGATCAAGAGTCGAAGTGTGTGTGTGTGTGTGACACTAATGCACTTGAGCTATAATCATCTTCTCATACCTCTGATAAGACTAATACACTCAGAGTCTCACTTAGAGCCGAAGAAGAAACACAGACATGCACTGGAAGATTTATTGCTCATTAGATGCTCTCCCATAGCTCAGGAAAGTTTTATGTTTCACTTAAGTATCAACTTTGTGTCATTCTTAATGTTTTTTGCTTCAAATAAATTGTAGACACAGCAGGGACAGCTGGGGTTTTGGTAGAGTTTGAAGAGAAATGTTTGAGTTCATACCGAGACTTTTGGTGGCAGACTTCAGTAACTTGACTGATCTGAGCACAGTTGGATATGTTGTTGTGTGCTCTGCTCTCCATTGAGTATCAGCAGAGTGTCGGTCACATTTTATCCATATTTTACATCCGTATAAATCTAAAGGAGTAGTTCACTTCAACATTTACCTCCATTCACTACTATGGAAAGTCAATGGGGGCAAATCTCAAAATGAACTACTCTTTTAATGCATGCAATTACTTTATTAATGTATTAACATTTATTATATTTTATATCATTCATTTTAGGGTAATGAATGATGTACATAAAAATGAGAAAATGTGTTTGAATGCCACTGTGTCAATGGAAAGTTGCTAAAAGAACTTAAAGGAACAGTTCACCCAAAAAGGAAAATGCTGACATCATTTACTCAACCTCGTACTACATTTCTTTGTTCTGCTAAACACACAGGAAGATATTTGGAAGAATGATAGCAATTTTCAGTTCTGGGACATCATTGAGAATCATTGACCACCATAGTAGAAAGTTCACTCTCCTAATTTCGTGTTCAACAGAACAAAACAAAATATACTTTTAATATGTTTTTTACAACTATAATATATTTTCCCAGAACTAATATATTAGTAAAACATATATTAAAAGTATTTAGATAGAAATGAGATATTTTGAAGAATTTAGGAGAGCAAACTTTGACTACCATTTAAATGTTTCCTACTATGGTAGTCAATGATGTCCCAAAACTGAAGATTGCTCTCATTCTTCCAAATATCTTCCTTTGTGTTTAGCATAAGAAAGACATTTATACAGTAAATGATGACAGAATTAAAATTGTTGGCTGAACTTTGGCTTCATATTGTCATTTTACTTTTAAAACATAAAACAAAATCTTCCTTTATGTGAATTTCTTTGTGTGTGTTAAAATCGAATAAGGTCATACTTTCATTTCACACAAAGTTAAACCTGGCAGCTCAAATTATAAATCATTATTATAAGCTTAACATTGTAAAGCAAGGTTGGGTAAGAATAATTGTTTAGAGTTTCGAGGGATGCTGAATTATTATTGTGTTTTATATGTGTCGGGTCTGTGCATGGCTGTGTGCTTTCT
This sequence comes from Triplophysa dalaica, assembly GCF_015846415.1. Classification (NCBI taxonomy): domain Eukaryota; kingdom Metazoa; phylum Chordata; class Actinopteri; order Cypriniformes; family Nemacheilidae; genus Triplophysa; species Triplophysa dalaica. The sequence continues at coordinate 1,978,839 of NC_079565.1, read as the reverse complement.
GTAATATTACAGCCGCACTTAATACATCACAGATCTGAATCGCACAAAGCAGCCAAATGGAGACGCAGAGGGAGCGTTATCTTCAGACAGAAAACAATAACCAAACTCCTCCGTATCTCTCTCTCATCGCTCGCTCTGTGTCCGTCTGGTTCGGCTAACTGTGCACTGTTTAGGAGGCTTGAGTGCCGCGTGTGTGTCCTTCACCAGGGACGCTTTCTCTTGTTGAGATTTCATCACCCCTATTTTTCTCCAGGCTAGAGGCTCAGAGACGCACCTTCATCTCTCTCCCGGGGGTCAGCGGCGATTACACTGGCGCACACTCTGATAACAGATAAGACTGTGTGTGTGTGTGAGAGAGAGAGAAATAGAGAGACACAAACACAAATCGCTCCTCTGTGCGTCTCTATGATAAAGGTGAAGGTTATTTAAAGACTTTGAAGACTGAGGCCGCCTGACTGTCCTAAGCAAGTACGACGTAAAGTTTTCAGCAACACTTTTTTTTCCCTTTCTTAAAGCTAAGTTCCCTCTATAGCGCCATCTCTGTCTGAAGCATAGAACTGCAATTTATTTCATGTAGGTTTTGGACCAATGAGAGTGAGTGCACATTTGTTTGTTTATATGCCAGCTGTGGTCACAATCAGTTCTTTAAGCAGAGAGACGGCCGTATCACAGACAGCAGGGATCTGTCTGTCTCTCTGCACCCAGCTGTGCTGCTATCTATCGAGTGTACACAACAACCGGCGGGAGAATGAGTCCGTCACAAGTCCAGCATCTGCTGGTTTCAGAGTGTGTAAGTGTAGGTTGAGTCAATTAAACTCTGGGACTTTTTTTTTTAATGGACAACACACACCTGAAGCTTTTGTTTGTGTGTGTTTTCACAGGTTTTGTTTGATGATGTGTTACATTTTTTAAGTTTAATTTAGAGGCGCAATAATCGGTCGGTGAAAGCGTTTTTTCACACAATCAGTTTAAAAACAGCCAATGATCAGAGCCAACAAATTTGTGCTTTGTTTATAGAAAATGTTAGGAAACATCACCAGTTTGATGTTCAAATTTATTAGTCATTATATGAATTAATAATTAACAGGAATTATTTTCAGGATTTCTTTTATTCAGTGAGGCTGAAATAAAACACTTCACCTTTAAAAAGACGTTATTGTGACATTTACAATTATTGTTATTATTATAAAGACAAAACTCAATCGAATAACATTTTAATTAGAGAAAGTGCTGGCAAACAGTATACTTCCTATTTGTGAGAACAATAAAACATTTTTTTTTTGCAAACATCCATTCCTACACACACACTCACACACACATGTTTGTACAGCTATCTTTATGAGGACATGCATTGATGCAATGTAATCTCTAGCCCCTAACCATCAGAAGTGATTACCTGACCCTAATCCTCACCCTAAACCTATCCTAGACCTAATTATTACCTAAAACCAGGTCTTGACCCTCAACCAGCCCTTTAAAGGGGTCTCAGAAAGTGAGGACCGGCCAAAATGTCCTCACTTTACTCTCTTAGTCCTGACTCTGCTGGTTTAAATCTCAAACTGGTCCTCATAAAGATAGATGTACAAGTGCACCATACACACACACACACACACACACACACACACACACACACACACTGACTGCATGAGTATGACATGTTGTCTGAGCTCACAGGATGGGTCTTAACTGTTTCTTACTCTTACTGACCCTCTCTCTCCTCAAGCGTTCATCCGTTCATCCCTCCGTCTCAGCCCACACCTCCATCAGCAGATGATCCATTCATCATGTACAGTCACAACTCTTTAAAGGTGCACTAAACTGACGTTGTACGAAAAGTTGGTCGTTTTTGCACGAGTTCCCTACCACTGAAACAGGGTTTTACACCAGCGAAGCTGCTGACTGCATTCATCAATAATTCAACTCTGTTACCAAAGTTATTGTGAAAAAGCATTTTTCATTTTTATTTTATGAGCATTTTAAATTCATCACTAAATATAAAACTTAGCTAGCTAGCCTCTTAAGTGGGGCTTATTTGACCTTATTATATATAAAGTGGCAAGCATAGTTATTATAGTTTTGATTTTAGTTTTATTTAGTTTAATAAAACAAATTAGTTAGCTTTTATTTTTCGATTTTTATGTTAGTTTTAGTAAGTTTTCAATTTATAAATTATTTGTTTATTTTTTTGTTTTGCTATATAACATTAATTTATTTTATTCATTATCATAATTTAAGTGGTCTAAACTTATTTCAGGGCATTTTTTTTTAATCTAGTTTAAGTTTTTGCAATAATTTTTAGGTCAGTATTTGATTTGATTTTAACAATCAGAAACGTTTTCAAAAAATGTATTCTAGTAAAGAAACCTTGCATGTAGATGTTAATGCTTTTTTCTACACAGACTCGATTTCATGCGCTGATGCATTGAGATAAACGCTTCATACAGTACATAAGCATGTGAGCTTACATGCGTCCGGCTGCACGGGCTTGATTTCATGCGCTGTTGCATTTCAGATCATGACGAACGCATGGCCGCAGGGTGCGCTGTTACGGGTTGTCTACTGTCACGGCACAGAAACGGTTAGAGTTTAGTTAAACTGTTAGATTGACATGTTAACAGTTACCTGCATGATGTGGTGTAATGACACAGATGGGAAACACTGTTTCGGGTGCTGTGGTTTATGAGGATGCATGTCGAGGATGTCAAGGACTGCAACGTGTCTGTCAAACAGTCGCATCTGTGTTGCATTTACTGTACATGAAACTCAAATTTTAATTTCACATACACATCTCTCTCCTCTCTGTCTCAAGATTCACATTTCTTTCTCTTTCTCTATGGCTCTCTGTAAGGGTCTTTTTTTCTTTTTGCTCATTTTCTTCTCCAGTCACATTTATTCCCCCTAACGTGAGAAATATTGATTTATCTGGAGAACTTCATAGACTTTATAAACTCTTCAGAGTAAATGTCAGATTGCTCTCGTTCAGATGGATATTAACCCCTCTTGTGCGTGTGTGTGTTACAGGCTCGATCTCTTTGACCGTGCTGTTGGTGTCGTTGGCTGTGACGGTGTGTGGCGTTTGGCTGGTGGCTCTCTGCGGCGTCTGTGGATGGTGTCAACGGAAGCTGGTGAGTTACGTGCACACCGCTCAGAACACCTTAGCAACAACCTGGCAACCCCTGGAAACAGCCATTATGGTGTATTTTTTTTAAACATCTGTATACATTTTTGCCTTTGCATTCGTAAATGCTTGAAATCACATGATTTTCATTAACAATGAGCTGGAATTTCCACATCACAACATCAGATCACGTTTAAGTATCAATGATGACCTTGAGTGACCTCAGTGGTTATCAAAGAAAAGAGTCACCATACATTATAAAATACATTTGTACATCCCTTTGTAATGTTTATAGTCCTATTATGAATTGATATTGAATTCAGTCAAATATTCTTAACCGGGACAACTATGTGTGACCTTTGAACCTTCACAGCTGGAGTCACAAGGTCACATATATCGCCATCTGAACATGCTTTTCTGAACCTTTCTGCCTGTCGTCCTCGAATATGATTTATACCACTTTATAATGTTATAGTGCAGGATGAGCAATAATCATATAGGAACAAGCATCAACGTTGTGTGAACGAAGGTTATGAAACAGGAAGTGATGCAGTAGTTTTTGAGCTCTTGTTTTTATTTGAAGAGGTCTGTAACCTTGTGTTTGTCAGCTGACAGTGTGACCTGTTTCTCATGCGTCTGCTTCACTGAATCTTACACGGCCTGCCGCTGCATGTAACGTTATGGTGAATGACTCAGTTAATGTGTGTTGTGTGTGTACGAACACTGTACGATAGCAGAAAGTGTGTCTGGGATGGTTTTGCTGCCCTCGTAAAGGTGAATTACGTTTGTTCAATCGGACCACTCTTAAAAAATTCACAGCGTCAAAAATCTAAAAAAGTATACAAAATAAAATAAACAATAAATCAATGATAAAACAAGTACAAGGTTCATAGAGGGAATAAATTATGTTTTAATTCAACTCTGTGAATGCCAGAAGGTTTGTTGTCTGTTCAAGGTTGGGTCAAGTATTTTGTCATTGTTGAAAATTGGATGTTCAGATTTTCAGAGGAAAATGAGTGCGCAAACTTCTTTTCAACATTAATACAGTGTTGCTAGAGCATTGTGTGTAGTTTTTAAAGCGATTCCAAAATCTCTCAGATTTTCTGGTCTCTATACAGTCCGCTCATTCCTTAATATGGAGCTTTTTTCAGCACATGTTTTATATTATTATTAAAGGGAAAGTTCAACAAAAAACCTCACCCTCATGTGGTTCAAAACCCGTAAATAACTGCGTAACACAAAAGAAGATATTTTGAGAAAGGTGTCAGTGGTTTTGTGTTCATACAATGGAAGCAAATGGGGTTCAATATTTTTTAAATATCCTCTGTTGTGTTATGCAAAAGAAAGTAAGTCATACAGGTTTAAAATGACATGATGGTGAATAAATGATGAAAGAATTTCCAAAACCTTCATTTCTTGGAAACTGTCTCTTTAAGTGTATTATTAGATTTAGGTTAAAAGTCACAGTAAATAATTCACGTGCATATTCACGTGTTTGTGTGTGTTTGTAAATAAAGAGGTTTTCACCTTATTGATGCATGGGTTTGGAGCAGCGGCAGTCAATGCTGAGGTCGAACCCATTCCAAGGCAATAAAAAAGCAATAAAATCTGATCGAGTCCACTTTAAAATCATTCATCGAAAGGTGCTCGTTTATAATAGAGGTGACTGTGAATTATAAATTCACTTTTAGATACATTTCGTATTTCATTACATTCGCTAAATGAAAACTCAACCATCCTTCTCACGTAAGGAGTTACATTTCAACACTTGTCAAACGTATACAATGAATTAAAATCTCTGGAGGTCGATAAAGGCGAATAGAGAAAGTTTGAGAGATTGGTTGACCTTCTCTCCTGACATGATACCAGGATCAAGTTTGTGGTCTCATTCTTTTAGCCACGTTGCTTTCGTCACTTGATGTAGGACTAGGACTCTACCGCTAGAGGTGAGAATCAGCGCACGTGACCTCTGACCTTCAGAGGGAGGAGATAGGGCATTGATGGAAATATGAAAAAATGAATGGAGCGTATTTAGGGTCCGCGGTGTGGATGGGATTTCACTTCAGCGTTAGACTGCGGGCGGATTCTCAGACAGGATAGAGACAGTGAGATATGGATACATCATCCTCCGCTCATCCAAGGGTAAACAGGACAACGGAGATGCTTCCTGTATCTGTATATTTTATCATGCCTTGTTTTTGATCTACTGTATTAAACATGCCCACGTAGCCATTTTCAGAGGAATGTTATGTTGCTCAGATGTTGCTTTTTCATGGTTGAGGAGAAGATTTCTCAGTTGGGTTTCAATCTCAAAATAAAAATAGAACAAATGTTCAAATCTAAAAAAAGAAATGTAGCTTGTAGAGGTAAAATAATCTGGATATGAGTAAATTGAATCTTTCATTATCATCACTTTTGGTAATTTAACATACGGTCCAGCAATCGTGTGATGAGGAAAGGTGTTTGTTAAAGATTTAACCTTCAACCCTCCCGACCTCCATCCATACAAACATCCTTCATCAAAGAGACGTTGAATCTCTACAGATTCCCAATTTAGAACATGAAGGATTTTTAACCGCTGCATACATGCAGATGAAGATGTGAAGGTCTTTTGTTTCTTCACGTTTTCTGTGAGAATCTGAATGGATTCAAAATCCCATAAAATCTCAAGGTTTTGTGGGTTTTATTCGATGCTTATAAAAAGCAAAACCATTTGACTTCCTGTTTCCTTACATCATCACAGGATAGAGATTCATTTGTCAGGAGTTTAGTTTCAGATTCCAATCAATCGCTCTATTCCCTTCATTCCCGTTATCGTATGATTAAGCATGATTTTTTTTGTGTGTTATTCCAAAGAAATAAAAACATCTTTGTATTTATTCTTTCACATATAATTTTTTTTGCTCTGCCTCTCGAATGACTTCATCAGGGGTTATTTATTTTAAAGCCGTCAGTATGCTTTTCATACTCCAATTCTTTCATAACCAATAAAATCAGATATCGTTTCATATCGTGAGTTGTTTTTAGAATTGAGTTTTTTTCCTTCAGGAGAAAACGTTTCTCTTTTTTTGCGCCATGAGTCAGTTGGACTTTACCGTTCCCCTGTGTAATGACTGGATTTCGTGAGGTCAACCAGATTGATATTAAATCCTTAATGAATTTGGGATGCTGTGTGTGTCTGAGATCATTACATCTTGTCCTGGGATTGGAGAAGACCTATTGTTACCTTCGACACTTTTTTATGTAGTTTCAGGCTTATTTCGGTGAGGGCATATTTAGGAAGAACAGATAATTTGTTGTGGAAATGATGTGATGAAATTGAATTTTCCTGCAGAACTTCTCCACTTGATTGGTTGTGTCACTTTACATACTATTCACTCTAAATAGTATGTAAGATTAGAATTAGTGCATGCCACATGGTAGTATATAGAAACAGTGCTGATGTTCTGTATAGTACTTCAAAAAATATATAAAACCCTATATTACAGAATGTACTGATTAAAAACGAGTGTGTGTGTGTTTGCGGTGCTGAATGTTTGATATTGAGTATTTTTTGTATTTGTAGCGTGAGTTTGTGTGCTATGTGGTGACATCAAAACAAGCAAACACACCAGTGCTGCATTTACCCTTTAACCCTCTTTCTTTTTAATTGACTACATTAGGCTGCATTTACAACGTTTTAGTGTTAATAGCATTGAAACCTTTGGGAAACGTTGAGCTGACTTTATTTAAACAAGCACTTTTAAAATCAAATTATATCATCATTAGTTTTAAATGTATAAAAGTTGTTTGGGAGAGCAAATGTTGGGTGCAGCTTTTCCAAACGTTGTAACATTTCACAAAGTGAAATAGTACATTTATAGCAAATAAAAATAAAATAAAAACTAAAGACACAGGAGGAGTTGTGGAGCTCGTGTGACAGATGCACGCTGAGCCGGTCTCAGACACCCTCCATTGACTTTAGTTTTTTTAGATCTCGGTGCACAGGTGCGGCTATTGACTAAAAATCTGTTACCCGTAGCTGTAGATCTAAACATCTCAGCCGCCTGATTTCAATGGAGGCAGAAGTCTTTGCGTTTTAGAAATAGACTCCGATACTCTTTTCTTGAGAGTTATCATCAACTAATGAACATGCAAATTTTGAGAGAGTGTTGCATGCGAATAGCATCCTGGAAAAGCAAGAGTTTGAGCACAAAAGCATGAAGTGGAGAGAAGATTAAAGGTTCAGGTGCGACTGCGGGGGAGCAGTTATGAGTCTATTGCGGCTCAATTCATATTTATTGATTATATCTTCTATGAAAAGGATGGCGCTGAATTTACTTAAAGGTCTAGTATTTACTTAAATTTAATTTACTTAAATATCTGCAAAATGATAAAGCTTGAAGTTCAGTGCGAAGTGAGGTATTTTCTTTAACAGATTTCGACTACAGAGAATGGCTGGAACCAGACTACAGCCCTCTACTTCCCGGGTTAATGATGTCACTATTTTTTTTAAACTCCGCCCACAGGAATACACCAAAAAAGGGGCGAGGCCTTCCTAAGAGAAGAGGAAGAACCGCTGGAGTAGTGTGCGGTTATCAGAGGTAGTAAACATTTGACTGAGCTGCGCGCTTAACTACTTTCACTTTCATCACAGTCCTACAACTGGTAATAAGAATTCAGCTACACACATTCTAAGATAACCAACGGTTTAAATAACATCTTCCATGACTTTAACATCGGCTGTGAAATCTGTTCTGTGTAATACACTGATATTGTGTGTGTATGCGCGCATACCTCATAAACACTTCTATGAATCGTCCTTTGAAGTCCTGCTTGCAAATGTCTCCTGGTCAATCTGCTTGTTTTATTATCCAACTCGGGTCCAATATAAAAAGGCAAAACTAACGCTTCACTTATCAGTGTTAATTAATATAACCGGTCTGTCCCAATCAGTCCAGTCATTTCTCTCGCCATAGAAGGAAAAAAATGCGATCTTTAATAAAGATTGAAGTTTGCACATGCACTAGCAGACCTCCGTTACACTTCGATCGATCTGCACGAACAGGCAATTTGGTTTAATCATTTGTAAATATAATGTCATACATGTTATTAAAATACATATTTAGTTCTATTTTTGTGTAATAATTGTACCTTTTAAAATTATTGGCTGCATCTGGGTTTCTATGTGTTATAAGTTCGGAGCGGTTGTTATCTGGGAACTGGCCGATCAGAATCAAGCAATCCAACGAGCCGTGTTATAATGAATATTATTATTCTATTCTATCCTTGACTGCTCTTAGCCATTCTCTTCTAAACTATTCTGTTTTGTTGAAGTATTGTGTATAAAACAATGCTGATTAAAGACTTTGAAATTGAGAAAAAGAGGGAGTGTAAGTGTATGTGTGTGTGAGAGAGAGAGAGAGAGAGAGAGAGTTTGACCGCCAAGCTGGAGTGAGATGAATACAGTTGGAGAGCACAAACAGAAGATGTGCCCAGAGAAGAAGAATATATGAAGAAATTCACATCAGACAGAGCGGCTCTTTTGAGCTTTCCAGCCATTGATGGAACACTTCATAAAGAAAGAGAGAGCGCCAAAAAGAGAGAGAGAGCCATGTGTGTGTATGTGGTCTGAGAATGTCTGTTTGAATGAAGCTTTTCTCTGATGTCTTTGCCTTTAGCTGTGTGTGTGTGCTTGCGTGAGTGTGTGCGTGTGTGCCTTTGCTCAGAGCGAGTCATGCTACTGAATGCACATTTCTCTCTTTTCCTCCTTCCTGCATGTCACACACCCACCAATGGCGTCTCGATTTCTATACGGACCCCCGGGAATGGTTGTCACTCACATCCCTTCTGAGCTTCACAGTTGGCGAGCTGTGGCTTTCTTCTCTCGTCTCCATCATCAGCTTCCATGTCTTCTGTCTCGCTTTCATCGTCGACTTCTATTTCAAACCCCGCCTCCTCCAGCCCCCTTCGCTCTCTGTTTTGTCTCACGCTCTCTTCCTGAAAATTTCATGATCCGGCTGAATGATAGATGAGTTTTCTTTGATAGCTTATTCTTGACTGTCAAAAGCTGAGACTACTCTACTTACCCTGAGACAGCCGCGTGTAAGTACACTGTGTGTGTGTGTCTTTGTGCGTGTTTTTACAAATCGCACATTATGCACAGCTGAATGTTTAGTTTACTGAATGTAGTTGCAGTAATTTGGACGGGTGGACAAATGCATGTTTGGTTGTATATTCAAATGTTTCAGTATTTTTGTCTTCCAGTCCTCAAATAAAATTCATTCAACAAGACAAAAAAGCAAACAAATTGAAAAGTGCTTTAGAAATAATTTGATTGCGACTTTTTTGCTATCTAAAGTGAAACATTATTAGGTGGATTTGGTGTCAAGGTAATACCATGTTTTTCATTTAACACTGTCTTTCTCTTAGAAGTTTCTGAAAGCACCAAGGTCAAGCATCACAGTATAAATCAAAGTTGCCAGTATTACTATGTCTACTACGGTCACAATATATTTTAATTTAAATGCATGTGTTTAAAATGTATTACTGTAGCATAAATAAATTGAAATTCTCTGAGCTTTGGATCATACAAACGCATAATAGTCGGTGTGTCTTTGCGTATCTGCATGTATGAACACAATCATGTTTGTGACACATCAAGGTCACGCTGAATATAAACTGTGACATAACCTCTCACATGTATCGAGTTAAATATGTAAGCAGCCTTTAAGGGCACATCGCTGTTTAGTCATGTATTTATACATGTGTTTCATGGATCATCCGGCATGTCTCTCATCACATGTCTTTAATAGTGTGTTAAGAGCCGCGATTAATTGACGTACAGTATTGATTTCAACGTGCTCTGAGGTGGTCATTACATTTAGTGTCTGTGTGAATCACAGAGAAACAACAGCAGTACCGCCGTGTTTAAATTATACCATCACATGCCATACTGTATATAATGTACTTATAAACATATTTTCAGAGCTTTGAGTTGGAAGAAAAACTGCTTGTTGTTACTTTTGTTAAAGGTTGTCTTCAAGCTTCTACAGTTACATTGTGTATCACATGCTAAATTGTTACTTTATGGTTTAATTACGAGAAGATACATGACGTTTAAATGCAGTAGTTTCATCATAGCTTACAACGGATTGTCTCATAACGGTTCTGCCATTTTCTTAAAACAATGTTGTGTAGTAGACGGGGAGTTTTTGTGTTATTTTGTTGGTGTTTATTGATTTGTGAGACCTTTGGGACTTACATCATGTGTAGACTTGTTTGTACATTTCCCAGGAGTTGGTCAAATTTGACAAAACTTCCCTTGAACACATCTACTTTTGTGTTTTTCTAACTCTGTAGAGATTTTCTTACAGAATATTTACTGTCAAGTTTACATAAATACAAGGTAAATGTGTGTGTGTGTGTTGTACCGTTGTCCCCTCTGGCTGACTGACTCATGACTGTGTGGCTCTATGAATCAGGGACTGTCCTTTTTCGTTAAAATCAGTCTCTCAGACGCTGCAGTCATGATGATATTGAATTTAGATATTTGAAAAATTTATATTCTGATAGAAGATCCAGATTAAAGACATTTTTTTATGTTTACATTAACTGGCCCAAGCTGGTCTAGAAAGTTGATCAGATGGTCTACCAGTTACTAGACTTTACTTCATTTTACCGTAGTAAATCATTTTATTTCTGTGACTTTGTGAGAAAATAAAAGTGGGATTTTATGCTTTGAGAATGTGTTCTATAAAACACATTTGGATGAAGAGAGAAGTTAAAACAATAAAAGGGGATTGGTGCAAAAAACAGCAGAGGTAAAGCAAAATTTTGAATATTATATATTGTGTTTTTTACTAAACCTTATTCTTGTATATCATGTACTTTCTTCCTCCTTATTTTGTTGTAATTCTTGAGATTTTAATCTAAAAAAAGTTTAAATTATTTTTTATTTTATTCGTAATTAACATAATTTTATTTTAATGTATTCTGTGTGTCGTACCGGGCATTTCACTGCATTTTGTACTGCAGTGCCCATAAAAAAGAAAAATCTCAGATAGACATCAATGAGATCCAATGGATAGCGAATGAAAACTCTTGCTTAAATCTCATCTGCGTCTCAGACATTTCTCCTACGAAATAGTCAGAAATGTCACAAATGTGGAAGAGATGTCAACAATGTGTCAAACTGAGCTCAGATTTGTCTTGTCTGCAATCAAAAGTCAATATTATTGAAGATCTCAATACGAACTTCTCATCAAATTTATACAAATCCAGATCATTTTACCTCGACAATCTACATTCATTTTACACATGTGTTTTATTAATAGTGTTTTGTTTCTCATTTTAGGTAAAACACATGAGACTAAGTTGATACTTAAATGAAACACAATTGACCACTCCATTACATCTCCTGAGCTATTAAAAAGCAACATCTAAGCTTTGAGTATAAGTGTTTGTGTACCTTTACGTGACCAGTAAAACTCATATCAACTCATAAAACCAGAGAGAAACTAACGAGTGAATGCATTTTCTGCCCTTGCTCCGGGAGCTTTGTGTATCCAGGACAACCTCCCATCCAATCACAGAGCCAACAAGGCAGCATGTTTAAAACTCTCGTCCCCCTTTGCTGTGCAGAGCTCATGATATTCCTCCTCTCTCTGATATACCCTGACACACGCTCAGAGATGAGCCAGGCTGAACTAGCTGAGCAGTAGAGGAGCCAGCGAGAGAGGCAGGACGCCTGCCCGGATGATAGCCGATGGCAGAATAGAGATGAGATGGAATGAGACAGCGAGAGCCCTGGGACAGATCTCGCTGTGAGGAGTTTTTAACTAGCTAGGGCGTCTCCACGGTAACCGCTTCACACAGATGGGTCGTGGCTGAGTGGACGAGAGGGAGCGTGTGCTGCTTTGTCCGAGGAGATTTTCCATTCCCTCTTTCCATTTTGGTGTAATCTTTAAGTCTTTAAGTTACATCCATAATAGTCTTCTATCATCATGTGCAAAACTTCCAGTTCTTTTAGCTGGCTGCAGTTTCTCCTTCTGGGGCTGCACTACTGTCAAGGTTGCCAATTGTAAAAGTAAATAAGTGAAGAGTGAAATTTTGTAAAAGAAAATAAAGTGTTGCCAGAAGGTAGATTTTACACTTGTTAGTTTGATGAGAGATGAAGAAATCTCAAAGGTAGTCTATATGTTTTATTGGATGGTTGCAAATGTGCATACTGGGGGGTTTCTAGTGTATTCTGGGTGTTGGCTAGCGCAGTTACAACAATTGGGTGTCAAGCAAGGTACCACGTAAAGCAACAGAGAAGGTGATGACCTACTACAGTAGTGAACAAAAGCGATGTTGAAAAATGAATCTCTTCACTCTCTATTTAAATATATTTTTATATACATATATTGCCAATATTTGCGAAACATTGAATACAATATGGGCAAAGCTTATTGACTCTCAAGAGCAATGTGAATGACTGCTGTAGTCAAAAACAAAAGCCAATAGACAATAGTCAACTTGCTTTATTATCCATGAGCCTTTTGTTATTCTCTTCATGTTTTGTATATTAGAACAAACACATTTTCTTTAATACACTAGTTGGCCACTTTTGCCAAATGACTTTGTCAAATAAATACTTTACCCAAATAAAGTTTTTGCTACTTTGAGTACAAAACATCTGTGTTTTGATGGTTTAAGCAAACCTGAGGGGCCATTAAATGCAAATATTGTACAAATACAGCTTTAAAAAAAAATTCAACTTTTCTGAATGTACTACTTTCAGGTTTTTGTTCAGCTAGAATGGTTGTTTTTGTTTCATTTTGTGAACTACTAACAACATTTCTCCCAATTTCTATTGTTTCTATTTGCTGAAAATGAAAACCTGGAGAAGCAGGTGAAAATGCTGCAATATAGATGAAAAAGTTTAGATTTACTTTAAGCAATCCAACACTATTGTACATGTATTTAGGAAAAGTAAAAAATATCATTTTAATGTGATAAACTGGATTTTATATCACAGCTTTCATGTGTTTAGTCGTGCCGTCAGTCTTTCACGTTGCTGTTGGATGACTTTGTGTCACTCCTGAGGAATCACTTTTGGCAAGTACAGTACATTTCTTAAAAAGGAACTTATTATTTAACACATTATTTGAACCAGTGATCCTTGTCTCCTTAAATCTAAAATTGAACCCAGGGCCGTGTCAATGTGTTCTTTATAAGAGCAGAGAGGCGGACAGCACTGACTTGTATAGAGGGTTTCCACAACACCACCTACTCCTCACACGACACGTTCTGTCATTCTGTCTTTCCTTCTCACCCACATGCTCTCTCTCTCTCTCTCTCTCTCTTTCTGGTGGCCTGTAACGCTGTGGAAAGCTAAATTGGCTATTTCCATGTAAATATGAGGCTTGCGTGTGGTTTAATTACTATGGAGATGACTTAGGACGGACCGTGTGATTTGAGCAATCAGAACCAAGCATCAGGGAGGAGAGGAGGGAAGGAAGGCTTGAACATAACAGTAGACGTACTAAAACTGGACAGCCCCGGATCAATTGGGTTATTGGGAATAACCTTTGCCTTTCCGTTGTGTTGTTTGTTTCCCCAGGGGAAGAGGAACAAACCAGGCGTGGAGTCCGTGGGGTCACCTGATTCAGGAAAAGGACGAGGAGAAAAAAAAGCCATCAAGTAGGTGCAGGGAATTTCATTTCGTTACTTCGAAAAGATCGTCGGGTCATGATCCGAACTCAGGAAAATGCTGCATGTGTGTTGTGAAAAATCATCCCAGATGTTTTGAATGCCGTGATTGCTGTTTAATTCACCGACGTTTAGCAGTCTGTACTTGTTTGAAAATGTGAAAGGCCATTCATAATGAGAGCGTCGCTCCCGGCTGTTCGCATCCTGCAGCCGCTCAGAGCGATCCGGCTCTCTGACTGATAGTGAGTATGACGCGTGTGTGAGAGAGAGGATGAGGAAATCTTTGAGGTTGCAGAGAGCTCAGTGGGATGTCGCGAGACGGCGGGTTTCGATTGTGGATCGTCTTCATCTGTTTTGCATGTTTCTTGTTTATGGGACACTTGTTCTTGGTTGGTTTGATGTCTCTCTTGTATTGTGGTTTTGTGATATTGCAGCTGTTGTTTTGGACTAATGAATGCTCTACGCTCGCAGGTGCTTGTGTTTTGTTGTATCTGTACTTTTACATTTTTTACTTTGCTCGTAGTTGTGCAAACATTGTGCAAATGTATTTTTTTCTGAAGGTGTTGTTGAAATAACCTGCATAACAACTTTCTCTAAATAACTCTTCCCAGGAAGTTTTGGTCACACATGCCGCCTACCTGCTAAACCTCACATTTTTTTGACCTCCGCTCTTCACCCTTTAAAAGTTTGCAATGGTCTTATTTGCTCTTCGCTGTTTTGCAAATGTTTCATTTCTCAAGCAAAACGGTCATTGTTGGTTTGGCGCCAAAGGCGGCATTTTATATTTCTGTTATGTAACAATGTTCATTGTATTTTACAGCTTTCCGTCTTTCTCTTTTTCTTTCAAACTATAACACAACATTAATGAATGTACAGGTATAAGCTTGCTTATTCCTGATTTGGGTCTGTTTTGAGTTCCCTGTTTGATCATAAACGTCTCTGCTCACCGCTTGGTGAATGAAACCTTCCTCATTTTTTACCACCTCCTTTCCTCTGCTTGTTCTCCCTGCACCGGGTGCTCGGTGGAAAGAAAAGCGGATATCTAGCGAGCACCTACTGTTGGATATAGAAATACGAGGACCTCTGGATGGATGAAAAAAATGAATAGATGAACTGCTGTGTTCCACTGATGTGTATGTGTGTCTCTCTGTGGTCTTTAGTGATCTAGACAGAGACTTTTGGAATAACAATGACAACAGTTCAGTACAGCAGCGATGGAGCTCATACCCGCCCAAGGAGTTTGTACTAAACATTTCTCCTTATGCCCCATATGGAGACCCTCGCCTCACACTCAAGTGAGTCTCTGGTCAAGCTGGTAAGAGACACCACCCCCAACCAAACCCAACCCTACATCATCCATTCCCTTCCCGACACATCACATACACAGCCTCATCCAGCCTAACCCCATCCATACCTTTTTTTCAACACGATCCATTCCTTAGCTACCCCATCCATACCTTTTGTACGCCACGTTCATTTTACTCAATTACAGAACATTTTGTGAATTGTAATTGATGGTTTTCTGTTGGCCTCTGCATGCTTACTGAGATTAACCTCATCCAACACAACCTCTACACAATCTTACTGTTATAAAACCCTTACCCACTATCATCTGAATCCATACCTGCCCAAACCTTACCCCATTCCAACCAATACCTAACCAGACCCCATCTCAACCCATTCCTAACCGTAACCCATGAAAACCATTATTCCTGGCAGGGCTGTACCAATGAGGAGGCTGTAAATTACAAAACAAAGTGAGAATCCAAGCAACATAAGAATGTGATGTGTAGTTTGAAATCTTGGACCATGAACAGTCTATATGTGGCACCACTATTCAGCTTCCATATTATGAGCTTGTAATGTGAAATGTTAATTCTGGATCAGGCCTTGAATCTGTTTCATTTTACACAAAAATAATCCGATGCGAAATGTCCCTCGCTCCCTACAGCCCTGCCTGTCTCTTCCTAGCAACCTTTAACCTTTCCCCTCCCTGCCCACCCCATGGGGTGTTACCATGGAGACGGACAACCCTCCTGCTTCAGTATCCAGCGAACGACAGCAACATTGTAAAAATGTAAACAAACGAACAAAAAACCTTCAGTGCTGCCTGTTATTGCTAACCCTGGTTTTCGTACTTTCCCGTTGAGGGTTGACCGTTACAGTCAGATTGTGGTGTGGTAACCCCCGTTTCTGTATGTTTGACACGTTGTTATTAAAATGTGTTGTTTTGCCTTTGTGCCCTTTAGGGCTGCACGATTTGGTCAATCATATTGGGATTGTTTTAAAGAACTGTAATTTGAAAAATAATTATATCGTGATTGTATTTACACATTGAGAGATACTTTCACAAAGTAAAAAAATCATATTGTGATTCAATATTAAATGTAATATTTATGTATTTATTTTAATATAAATATATGAATATTTATATCAAATTGTATATTTTTATTTAGATAATAAAATAGGTTAAATTTATTAGAAAAAATTAAATAGTGATTTCATTAAAATAATTTAATAGGAACACTTTTACATATTTAACTTCTCACGTGGTTAGATTAGTCTAAATGAAAGTGTGTTTTTGTTCCGATTTAAACCTTATTATTTATTTAGATATTTTATTTTATTTATATTATATTTTATTTATTTATTTTACTTGTTTTAGATGATTAAATAGATTAAATTAATAAAAACATTTTTTTTAAATATTGATATTAGTTAGATAATTGAATAGGCAAAATTTTACACATTTAACATCTCCCTTTTTTTGCTTAAATTAGTCTAAATGGAAGTGTACTTTGGTCCGATTTAATTCTTTTCACTTACTATCATAAAAGATCACATTTAAGATGAATGTTTTTATGGAATGATACCCTATTTTCATTTTAATAAATATAATATATTGTATACTCATGGAAAACATCACTTAAGTATGTGTGATAGAAGATGCTGACTATATATTAAATTAAACCTTAGCCTTTTGAGGTTTGAGGGCCATATTGTGATATAGATTTTTTATTTAAATTAATTGTGCAGCCCTAATGCTACAGTATCTGCCTTTCACCTTTATCTGGCTCATTTTAAATGTGTCCCTTTAGCACTTCTGACTCTTCCAGCCTCTGTTCCACAGCAGCGTCTGTACGGTAAACCCCAACCTGCCCAATCCAACCTGCTTTCAGCTACAGCTCTGAATGCACTACAGGAGCGTCAGCCACCCGTCCAAATAGACAACGTGCTTGTCCATCAAATCTAGCACATTGACTTTCAGGGCCAGAAGCGGGTTTAGATGGGCCGATTCATTAAACATTAAATAAACGTTTTAGCCACGGTGGCTCAGGTGTCCGGACGGACAGTGGTTGTTAAATAGCACCGCTGGAGATGTTGGATTAAAACGGTGGGGTATATGCAGACTGCTGCCCAAACTTACATGAGATGAGAGCTGCAGATTCAAGCAAAATCGATTGATGCTTGTCGCTTTGTTGTGGGAACGTCACATTATAAAACCATCGCGTTTAACCTTTAATTAGACTTCATAACCTTGACTCTAGCAGACGATGCTGAGAGGAGAGAGATGCTTTGCGAGATCCATTGCACGTGTTTCTGATTTGCCTCTGATGTGAGCCGACAGATCGATTCAAATTGCATTTGTTTTGTTTATATCGATACCTTTCGCATCCCGGTTGACATTTGTTCTTGCGACAAAGTTAATGACCCTTTCCTCTCGGCAGTGATGTCATCGGTTGTGAATTCTGGTTTTTGTGTCGATCTGCAGCTGTCAGCCTCATTACTTCGAACCTCTTTTTGCTGTTATCCTGCTGTTGTTGTTAGTGTCGATGTCGTATCGTGAGTGTCTGAATGGTGTTTTTCGATTCCCTTCACGCTTGCATGGTGACCTTTGCCGGGTTTACGAACTGGTGACCGATTGTAAAGTTAACCTACAAAAATAACCCTTGTCATGTCTACATGAACTCTGCACTTTTTGGTGTCAATAATGCAATGCTTGTCGCCGGGGGTGCAAATGTGGTTATTTTGAGCATCACACTTGTTGTAAATCCATTTTTACGTAAGCTGAGAACACATCCCACGCTGAGAAGAATTACTCACAATACCTGATAAAACCTCACTGTTCGCTGCCAAAAAGAAAATCGTCTCTGCTAGGCCCCCTGCAGGTTGAGCTCTCTTTTACTGTATTACCAAAAACGAGAGCCTTACATCTTTTTACAGTTCACAGGACGTTCTGTAATGGCATACAGTATAGGTCTTTGGTCACAGCACTTCCTGTTTGTCACACACACGCACACTCATTGAATAAATTATTATTTATCCAAACCTGTAACTATTTTTCTCTCCCAAATGTTTGTCCTCGCCTCCTCTTTCTTCCTCTATCCATCTCCCCTGCTCTCCTCCTGGCCGACCCGTCAGTGGGGCAGTGCCCGGGGGCCAGAAAGGAGCCGCTGGGGGTGGACTCGGGGATGGAGGGGGGTCATCGTGTAGCGATAGCCTGAGGAACGCGGTTACGGGTGGCGTTAAAGCTGGCAGGTGGCAGACAGTGCAAAGCTCCCTGCATTCCGGAGACTTCAAAAACGGCAAGTGAGTCAAACCCTCGGGGAAAGAGACAGAGATAGCGAGAGCTTTGTGAGTGCGTGTGTGTGTGTGAGTGATTTTAAAGAAAGTTAAAAATGCCTTTGTGTGGGTCTGTGCTATGCTGAGATTCCAGGCCGCCCTGCAGTCTAATAATAGTAGTCGAAACACTGACTCACACACGTATACTTACACGTAAAAACACAGAGATATGGAAATGGTTCAGTTTAGTCCATTATAAAACATAAGCTGTGATTCCAAAAGCTGGTGATATCATGCACCTGATTCGTCTTGCAAGCACGATACATGAGAGGCAATAACGATAAAGCCAGAAGAGAATCGGAGAGGTCTCGCTTCGCCCAGAAGGGTTTATTTTTTCAGTAATGACCGGCTGACTGTACATTACCCTGCTTATTATGTGGCTACTTAGCAAATAAGAAAACACAAATGGATATGAAATATTGATTTGAGCTCGATGTCGACACGAAATGAAATTGGCCCTGTTTACTTTAGTGCGTAGTGCTGGTCTTTTTGTGCACGGTTCTGTGGATGAATGCATTTCTGTGTAAAAAAAGCATGTCCTTATTCTTTAAACTGGTTGAAAGTAGGTCTGGATCTCATTGACCGATCAGAATGAGTTATAGATGGGGTAACATTTCAGAATTTTTCATTTGAGCTAAGTGTCTGAGTCCCAGATATTTCACGAAAAACATGCAGTTTATAAAAAACTGTTTAGCTGACGTGACTAAAATGAATACACTAAATGTTCTATAAATGTATAGTGCGATGACGTATTATCACAAACCGGACTTCACGGCATCCAAAAGTCAAGACTTAAACTGGATTGGCGGTTTGACTGTATGATGCAGTTGAAAAAGGATTTAAACTTATTGAAGCTGACAAAGAAATTCAGGAATGTTTATATGGAATATCAAGAAATTTGAAGGATTTGAATTACAGTCAAGGAAAAAACAGACATAACTTTAAAGTAGAGTACATGACAGAACAAAAGACAGCTGCATTAGATCGACGTGTCTGCAGTTCATGCGTAGAACAGAATGACATCGGCAAGCTGCTGGTGTTGCGCACACATGCACACGGGGGGCTCAATTTAAGTTTTCTTCACACCCTCAGCTAACACCTTCTCTCTTCCACCATTTCACAAATTCTCTGTCTCGCATCTCTCTTCTCACACTCCTTCCATACCACCGGTCCTCGATCTTCTCGTTTTCTCTCTTTCAGCACGCCCTCCGTTTTTCTCCGTCAGTAATTGGATTCTATTTTAAGGCAGCTATATGTGTGTCTCTAGTGTTTGTGTCTCACGCCCCTCTTTTCCTGTCTCTCTCTTCTTCTCTTTCTTGGCAACATTTAACATTCTCTCACTCATGTTTTTCTTCCGACTACTTGTTACCCTTAACCAGTTAAACCAGTGCCAATGTTTTAGAGTCTACATGAAATTGCACTTGACATATTTACTTGGTACTAATGTTATCATTTCACATTAAATAGTTCATCTTTCCATTCAAACTATTTGTTCGTTTTAAATCTAAAGTTAAGAATTAAGTGCTTTTTAATTTGCACCCATTAAATATGTTCATACAGAACTTTACAAAAGTGAAATGTCAGTTTCATGTTGACTTTAACATCAGGCGTGTGGGATGTGTATGTGTGAACGTTTCAGTGATTGCCCCATAACCTTCTGTTAAAACATTGAATCGCTCCAAAATGCTTCTCTATTTAAAGACTTCTTTAAGATGTTTACAGACGCCTGAGATCAGACCAGGCGGGAAACATCAGGCAAGTGTTTACGGGTGTGAAGAATGAGTCATGCTAGAAGTTCAGGTGATAATCAAGTTTCAGAGGTGAATTTGACACAGTTTTTAAATTTGCCAAGAGTGAAACGGGGCTAATGAGAGAACGAAAGAGATATAATCACGAAGGGAATAGAGGACACGAGTGACGAACAAAGACGTCGTAGTTGGTTGGCTGTTGAGGGAACGCAGGGGGTCGTGGTGTTACTTAAAACCACAGTTGCAAGAAACGACGGTCAAGTTGAGATGCCAAAGCGTGGGATGCGTGTGGACGTAAATTGAACAACAGAGGCGAGGGACCAAGATGGGAGGCTCGCAACAGATCAAAAAACATTCTCCTGGAAGAACAGGTGGCGGTCGACTGACACTGCACACGCCACGGCACACGCAGAAAGCTGGACGAGCAGGACACACATCGCGATCGTTTCAGTCACGAGCAGCAGGGGGTCGTAAGCAGGCCATGCGCCCCTCTCAGACGCACGCTCACCGCTCGTCGTCCGCTCAAGGGAGTCTCACTCGGGCGGGGAACGGACATACGCATGCACACGCGCACAGTCACGCACACCTGCAGACGCATGCGGACCAGGGCGGCTGCGGTCTCTTCTGCTACCTGTGCTACGGTGGTTACTGTCTCTGTTTGACTCTTCTCTCCTTTTTTCTCCTCGTCCTCCTCTCCCCGCCCACATCTCGCCCCCCTCCTCCATCTCCACCTCATTCCACCTCAACACCCGACGACACCTCGCTTGATGATTTCTTTTCATCTCTGTCTGTTCCATTCTGTCCCCATCCTTCTCTGAACCTCTCCTCCATCCCTGCACCTTTCCTTTCCTCCACGGACTCCCTCTATCATCTGTTTTCCGACTTTAACTTGTCGTCTTCTCTGCCGCTGTGTTCCTCTCCATCTCCTGCCCCGTCTCGAACCCCATCCAAATCCTCCTCCAAACGCTCGCCCCGCCCTTTTCTTCTCGTCCCACCTTCACTCCTCCTCCTTCCTCGCCCCTCCATCTGTCGCCCTCCCTCATCTTCCTCTCGTTCCCTCCCCACCCTCCTGCTCTGCCCTCACAGTTTACCCGATCACGGCCTCTACTTGGCCGCAACATTGGACCACATTCCTGTAGGAGCGACGCCGCGGCCCCGCACGTTGTTGCGGCAACAGAGCCTCCAGCAACCGTTGATTCAGGTCCCGGCCCCGAGCTTGTCCAGCGGGCCGCCCAATTCCCAGAGCCTGGGTCAGCTACACACCCAGCCGGGCAGTGGTGCGGGTGGGGGCACGGGGCCCGGGGGAGGGCCTGGAGGTGGAACTGGCACACAAGCAGGTGGCGGAGCTTCACTGTGTAGGTCGGGAGGTGCCGGGGGGCGAGCCTCTCGGGGGGACCCTGGTAGCGTGGATCACATGATGGTTCAGATAAAGAAACGAGGCCTGGATGTTAAATCCTTCCTGTAAGTCTTTTGATGTGTGATTTGAGCATGCCTGTTTGTTTTCCTGGCTTGATTTTTAATTTATCTACAACTTCTATTAACCGACTGTAGCATTTATAGATTAAAGGTTTAATAATAGAAAAAATATCATTTATTCGTCCTCGTGTTGTACCAAACCTGAATGACTTTCTACCTTCTGTGGTATAAATGTATTTAAAGGAGTTTTTATGATGTGAGAATTTGATGTCATTGATGATAAACCCAGCATATGAAGGCCGTTATTCGACTTGCATCATATTTGCATCATATTTGGCAGAAGAAAGAAAATAAGTCATATGGGTTTAGAACAACATAATGAGTAAAAGTTTTGATGAGCTAGTGCTAACATTTTTTTATCTGTTTATTCTTGTTTAATATCTCAAACTACACAAACCTAGAAACAGTTTTCTCTGTCTGAAAATTTTATGACGACTGTCCTAGCGGTAATACTAGAGCTCTTAAAATGGTAAAAATTATCTTAATGCCTCTTTCTGCTCTGTCCTCCTACCGGACCTTTCTTCTCTTGTCTCTCTCCAGCCGATGTCGGAGTCTCGTTCATTCTGTCACACTATATTTCAGCCCAGCAGCAGGATATCACCCCCCTCCCTCAGCGCTCTGCTCTGATCTGCTGTTTTCTGACGTACCGTTTTTTATGGGATTCATTGCAGCTGAATATTGCCTGTCTCAGCTGTTTTATATCTGTTACTAGACTTTGAGACCTCAAGGGACCGCTGGAGATATGGTACCAGGTTGTACATTATGGCTGTGTGCCAGCATATAGTATGTTTGGGCATGCGAGTGTGTGTGAACAAGAATATTTGCATATTTTGTTGGATGCTTTCCTCTGTGTTAAAGGGACAGTGCACCCAAAAACGAATCTTGTGTGACCATTTAATCATCCTTCTGTCATTTCAAACCTGTGCGACTTTCTTTAGGACCGCAGAACACAAAAGAAGGTATTTTGAAGAAAGTTGGTAACATAACGACGGCGGTACCCATTCGCTTGCATTAGCTTTGTGTCTATACAATAGAGGTTAATGGGTACCGCCGTTGCTCGGTTTCCAACATTCTTTAAAATATCTCCTTTTGTGCTTGTGTGTTCCCTGGATATTCCTTTAAGCTGTTAATGCAATGCTCTACAAGTTAAGCTACAAGAACAATGACAGCTCCCAGTCCTGCGTTCATTATATGGAAGTGAACACCGTGAACGTCCCAAAAAAAGATCTGCTTTGTGAAGAAAGTCATACAGGTCTGGAACAACACGAGGATGAGCGAATGACAGATTTGTTGTTTTTGGGTGAGCGGTCATTATTTACTCTCCTTGTTTTTGCGCTTATGTTTAGCCTTTGGTTTTTAAACATTGCTACGCCCCGGAGCTCAGAGAATAGCCGTAACTTATTGAGCGCACAGGATTCTCCGCTATCAGCAGAGCGCCACACGTAATGGGAGGATGACAGAGGCCACAGGTCTTCAATAGAGGCTTTGGCTGGTTTCATATAATAGCGTTTAACTTTCTCTGTATATCTCTCCGCCTGCTAGCGCTGACCTGCAGAGGAAGGGTGGCAGGTCTCGGCTCAGATGACAAACAATTAACGCGGCTGAACATCATCTAATTTCCTATGATGATCCGCATGCGAACATGCAGCGAATGGGCGTGATTGATAGATTTCATGGTTATCAAGTGATGTAACATGGTTGAATTTGTAAGGCTGCCGCTGTTCGGCGTGCGTGACATTTGACTGTTTTGTGACATATTTAATAGAATTATAATAGATGCTTTCCTGAACGGGTCTGTAAGAGAAAAGGGCTGTAATTTTCACATTTAAACACCGCAATTCATTGATAAAAGCTAGGTGTGTTGACACATTGCCGGGTCAACAGCAAGGTAGCTGAACATTTCACAAGAACACTATTATTGCAGTCTGCCTGTGCTATGCAATTTTTACATACTAGTTATTCATATTCGCTTTAATTTGTCTTGTTCTTTCATTTTTCCAGATTTAAAAGATCAGTTCACCCAAAATCATTTACTTTCTGTTCCAATCTTTCGTGTTGTTCCAAGCCTGTGGGAAGTTCTTCCATGAAACACAAAAATATGATCCTGCTGTTGTCTCTGCCATACAACAAAATCATTGGCGTATTCAAAACCACAAAGAAAAATGAACAGAAGAAGAAAAGTCATTCAGGTTTAGAACAATAGTAAACCGTGACAGGTTTTTATGGTGGATCTGTTCATTGAAATCCCTATGTTTGCTTATGTGTGCATTAAAGTGGATCAGATGTTTGTGTGCTTCTGCACAGAGGCAGGTGTTAAAGTTAGACTCCGGCTACAAATTCATGTTAACCCTGAAGCATTGATTTTCTGTCCTCTGAATCATTACTTTCAGAATGGATTGCTACCACAGGACAGAAGTGAAGAGTGGGAAAGAGGAAAGCGAGAGAGAGAAAGAAAGAAGGCGTTTCATCTGAAACATGGGCTATATTTGAAATCACATACTAGCGTACTGCGTTCTACTTTGAAAATAATTGTAAAGCTCAATGCAGTATGTAAAACCATTTAATTGTATGCTATCAGGTCAAGGTCAAGTCGAACACAATGCATTGTGGGATGCACATTTTGGCACATGAAATACAGTCTTCGGGGCATTCCACGCATCTGTAAAATTTGCATACTGTAAAAACTGTCCAGCTAGTATGTTAGTAAAGCATTCAGTGTAATCCGGGATGACTAAATGCTGCTCGATGTCAGTTACACACATGTATGGCCTTGAAATTGAGAGAGATGAAAAGAACGAGGAAGTTGAAAGGAGAGAGAGTGTGGGATGTGGGTGGGATGATACAATTGGAATATTGTTGGTTTGTGATCGTCGGTCAGCGACGGTCTTGCGATCATCCTTGAACATTTCTAAATCCGGCTCTCACCGGAAAAGTGCCGCTTTTTATTACTTTGACAATAAAGATTCCAGTCTGGTGTGTGTGTGTGTGTGTGTGTGTGTAGAGCACCAGCCAGTAGCTATTTTTTGCAACCATTAAATTCAGAAAGGTAAAAATAGCCGCAGTGTGCCAAAATGGAGGGAAGCCCAAGAGAATATAAAGAAACGCATGCGAGAGAGAGATTGTGTGCAGAAATCGTAGCGCCGGAGGCTTTGGGGGAAGAGTATTATTACCAGAAGGGAGGAGAGGAAATTAGGAGCGAGAGATTATATATTTTATGATAATAGGGTAGGAGAGATTAGGATTTAAAGGAATAGATATTCTTGAAAGTGTAGTTTCATTCTTGGCTGAACTGTCCCTTTAAGAGGAGCACTGAGAAAAACACACAAGAAAACAGGAGACGAAAGCTTTCTAAAGCTGTTTAAGAGGTGAGAATAGCAGGATATTAGAGGGGTGCCGGCTCATAGATGAAGGGAATTTGTAGGAGAGAGAGAGAGAGAGAGAGAGAGAGAGAGAGAGAGAGAGAGAGAGAGAGAGAGAGAGGAAGAATGTAAGGAGAGGAGATAGAGGCTGTGCAGTGACCCAGAAAGCAGTCGCTCCGTCCTGACACCTCACACACACTCCACTCTCAAATAGAAACAATTAGTCCAGATCTCTCCAACGGGCCTCAATTAAGGGTGCAGAGAGAGAGAGAGAGAGAGAGAGAGAGAGAAGAGAGGAAGGGGGGCCATAAAGCACCAATGAAATGATAGAGAGAGTGAGACAGGTGGCAGCAGGAGTCAGACAATGAATCGATTGATAAAGACAGTAAATCAATGTGTGTGTGCGAGACTGTGAATTTGTGTGTATGTGTGCGAGACTGGGTTTAATTGTGTTTTTGTATATGCAAGTGTGTGCGTGTGTACCAAATATCCCCACAAGGTTAGTAAAACCTGAGAACACCTTCTGTGCATTGTAGCGGTCCCCATGAGAGATATTTATGATTAAACGTACTAAACGTTGCTTGCGATTATTATTTTCGACGAATAGGTTTTGCATTGAAGCTTTGAAATGTTTTATAACCTTCTGTGAGGCAGCTGCATGACTTATTCTTTCTTGAAATTTACACAACCAAACAAAAAAGAAATAATTATGGAGTTAGTTGTTCACAAGTCACACAAGCGAGTGAATCACGAGTGCATTTTTGCCTCAACACTGTTCACACTGAGTACACGGACAATCATACGCGGACCGGATCGATACTATTCGAGCAGACTGTCTGAGGTACAGGGGTGATATTCTAACTCAACGTGCACTTCATAATGTCTGCTGCCTACTAACAATCTGTCTCTCTGTTTGTTCCCTCTCATCTCTCCTTCCTCTCTGCGCTTCACTGCTCTCCGTCTGTGTTTTGTGTGTTTTCTTGGTGAAGGGAAGGGAAAATGGTGGTTCTCTCTCTTGCCATTGGATTGGCTGAGCAGGACGACTTTGCCAATCTGCCAGACCTACAGGAAGAACCACCCAGTCAAGAAACCCCCCCTGATAAGAGGTATCTGTCAGAGTGTGTTTGTATGTGTGCCTATGGATGTTTTATCCATTAGTCATATTATAATGTGTGTGTGTGTGTGTGTGTGTTTGTTTGAGATGCATTATATGTTTGACCAACCCACAGCAAGCGATTGTGCGCCATAGAGCCCTCTGTGCACTTTAGCCAGAAACAGAGCATTGTGGGTAATACCCAGCCTTGCGTGGATTTGCCACTGCTCGGGGGCAGCGGATCCCTCATTCAGATCGTAATGAGAAAGCGTGCTGTCTTACGCCATAGGCAGCAGCCATCTAAAGCGAGTGATTGAGAACGCTCTCCTTAGGCGTCACGACACACAGAACGGCGCTACTTGGGAAATCAACAACTGAAAAAGCGTTTGATTTGAGCATTTAGCTAAGACAACAATGTGAACAGCACGAAGATAAGACAAAAGAGTCATTTAAAGGGATAGTTAACCCAAAATATTTTTGTCTTTCAATTATTGGTCCTTGTGTCATTAAAAACCTGTATTTGTCTCTTTCTTATGTAGAACACCAAAGAAGATATTTTGAGAAATGATTTGAATATTAATACAAATTTTGAATATTTGTCATACAGTGGCAGTCAATAGGGTTTATTGTTGTTTGGTTATCAACTTACTTCAAAATATCTTCTTCTTCCTACTGCAGAATAAAGAAAGTCATACAGGTTTAGAATTGCATTAGGTGAGTTACTGATTATTATTTTTTATTTTAGGGTGAACTAATCCTTACATTTTTTAATATGTTAATTTTTTAACAAGACTTTTGACATTTCTTCATGCAGAATACAATATTTTTAGAATATATATTTTCTTTAAAACAAATCACTTCGAAAATCTGCTTATCTGCGTCCGAAACAGAGATGTCTTTACTCTCAAGGTAGGCGGCTCCATATGGTTCGGTCAGAGCTTTAGAAAGGCTGATCCAAAGCGAGTTAACATGCTCTACGTTCGGCTGTATGTCGCTAATAGGTAATGAACTCGTTTGTCATGTTAATGAGATTTTCACCCGAGGCCGACCGAGTGTTTCAATGCCGTGGAGGCTGTACGGGCCTGAGCTGAGCCGTCGAAGTGTTAGCTTCTCTGTCTTATTTCACACCGAGATGTGCGTGAGCTTTATTGCGTGTATTTACTTATACTTATACTTGTATTTTAATATTTAGGTTTTTCTTTCAGGCCTGGCTTTAGCATTAAGTCTGTTTATCTTTCCTCGCACACGTCTTGTGCATTTACTCATTATTTTTGACTTTCTTGGCCTTTTGTATTTGTCTCACACTGCAGTGAAGGATTGCGTGTTTTGTCAATTGTTCAATTGTTAATTCAGCGAGTGGCATCTAGTTTTATAGCAGAAATTGTTGTTTTGTAAATTTGCTTTGTAAATTAACGTTAAAATGCGGTCTCGACAGATAACAGTCGTGAAGGAAATCGCGGTTAATATCACTTCTGGATCATTTGTCAAGACAGGTGCATTGCATTGTGGGATTGTACTAATCCAGTTATTCCAGATTTGCATAAAAATTGAAATGCTGTACTCAGTATTTATAGTGCATACTCCCAAAAAAGCTTTCCTTCAGTATTATAATTGGAAGAGATCTCCACAAGGGTTTTCATAGCTCATACTGTCACTTACACACATTCATTTATAAAAAAATACCATTCCTCCATAGACGGCACAACACACATAGACACTGCCTACATCTCTCAGGGGAAATTCTCTCTGGCTTACCGGCGATCATAGTACATGTTTTCGCGCTGGATAATGGCGATGAGTCACAAGCTGAATGAGTTTTTGATCATTTCGAGGGCCAACAAGTGATCGGAGCTAATTTAGAGAACGCAGACGAGAGTGGTATCGCTCTCTCCTCATCTCACAAATAGACTCTGTGTGGCGTTAGGTGTGTGATTTACGGCGCGCTAAACCCGGACTCACGTGGTTGGTGGAGGTAATTTACAGACTCTCCAGAGACACACAGATGACTCTTTCAACACACAGGGAAACATTTGGGCTCGTGCAGATAGCTGTTAATATTATACGTACTGATGCAGGACTTTATTGAGATATAAATCCAATGCCCACGTTTTATTTATTGCCCACGTGGGATTTCAAGGGTTGATCACCCTCCAAAACAATTCTGTCATCTTTTATTATGTTGTTCAAAACCTGATTGACTTTCTTTCCTGTGTGGACCACAAAAGATCCTAAATGTCTCAGTGGTTTTGGGTTCAGTGTTGTTTGGTTAGCTTCCTTGTTCAAAATATCTATTATGTTCTGAAGATAAAGAATCCGTACAGGGTTGAAATGACGTGAGGGTCTCTTGAAACTCCAGTTCATCTTTATTTCTAAGACAGTCTGGATGTTTTTTGCATGTCTTTCTCTGGTTAATTAGAGCTCGAGTAAAATCCAGGGCCCACCGAATACACACACATGCAATTAACTCAGCTTGGAAGAACTACCAGACTAATAAGGAGAGGACACTGAGAAACAGAAAGAGAGAGAGAATGTGTTTGGATGGCCAAGCCTTCGAGCTGTTGGCAGATTCTTCTGGCTCATTTGCTGCTGCTTTCAAGGTTTGTGATTACCCACAATGCCCAGTGATTGAGAATCAAACAGGAAGTGCTCTGCAAAGGAGAACCGGTGTAATAATGTGCAAATGCTAAAGCCGTTGAAAATGCGATGAGTGAATGTTATTTTAACTTGAAAATATAAACACACGCACACAGAGAGAAGGTTTTTGAAGTCATATCTGATTGTTATATCTGTATGGAATGCTTGAGGCAGCGTTAGCTAGATTACAGGCAGTTAAACAGAGAGGCGCTGTCATGAATATGTGAGTAAATGGCGTACAGAAATGCCCGGGTCATGGAGAAAATGAAGCCTATTTTTATGACCATTAAGATTGTTTGCATTGAGTTCAAGACGACACATGTGACTTCTGTGGCTCTAATGCCATCAAATGGAAATGCAAAAATAATGAGGGTTTTCAAATAAGTTTCTTGTGCAAGTCGTCAACACAGATATGAATGCAGCATTTAAAAAAATCGATTTCATGCCACTGTCATGAAATAAAAAGCAGAGAAGCTTCGTTATTTTCTTCGTTTCTTATTCTTTCGGGGTGGAATTTGACCAGATGTTGAGTATCCCAGGTGCTTTTTGGGGAGAGAGCTGGATTCACATCACGTCCTCTTTGTCACGTAAACACTCGTCGCGCACACACTTTTCTCTGCCATTTGGCTGTTGATTCAAGCGTGGGGCATCTTTATAGAGGCTTTGCTTTGGATTTGGGCTGAGGCTCCCACTGTGATCATGGCATTTAGAATGAATGGATGCAGGAGAGCTCGCACGCGTATAGAGTATAAACTCCTTGCTGTGAAACTCGTGACTCTGCTATGCAAGAGAGAAGATCTTTTGATTTAAACTAAGCCTCTCCTTCTCTGTCTAAAAGTGTGTGAACGTATAATCATTATATACTGAGCTAAAAATCCATAAAACATAACGTTGAGAACTATTTTTTGGTTTCTGACATCGGCTGACAGCTACATTGTTGTTGTTATTCAGCGTTATTTGTATCCAATGTTGAAATGAGCTCTTTTAAAACGCAACATGCAGCATGTTGTTCTCAGTGGGTTCGTTCCGGATTATAGTATCAGCAGGAATTAAGACTCCCGTGACTAAAGCGTGGTTCGTTATTGCCTGTGTTTAAAGTTACACACTCGTGTCCTTTAACAACAACACACGCAGTGGGTGGGTGTGTTTTCGGTGGACACACAAGCCTTTGGGTGTCAGCATTATGCTGATATCTGGATGCTGCGGTTTGTGTCTGTGAATACACATTGTTGCAGGCACACTGCATATCATTTAAATGATTACATAATGAGATTCTTTATGCAACCCTCTCTGTACCCACACACAACACTGTTGAGCTACTTTTACCTTAGTGAAGAAATGGCACGAAATTTCAATTCATGTGCTTGATTGTTATCATACACGGACCTCATGCCACACATTTGCATTCTGACATTTAAGTTAAGCAAGCTGTCTTTACCAACTTATACAGTATAAATACTTAACAGGAAGTCATTTATTTTCATTGATAGCATGTGACAGTCAGCGATACGACAGAGCTGAACGTAACACAACGACGCAGTGACGTGACGCAGCGACTGCTAATAGGAATCTAGCCAGCGCGGCTCACGTGAGTCACCTAACAATGCGCTTAGATACCGCCGTCAAGTAGAAACAAACTACAAGTGACAAACATTACATGTGGACCTACCGTGATTCAGTGGCTGTCTGTTTGAATGCCCTTGAGGCGCGTGGCCCGAGCCCTGTTGAGCCGAGGACGCGGGTCAGGCCTCAATCTCAGACTCATAGGGAATGAATAATTGAGCTGTCCGTGGTGCTGAAACTGAGTTTCGCGTTGTAGGGCTCGTTCACTCGAGTAGATAATCTTGTGTAATTAGCTGTAGATAAAGAGAAAGCAGGGTGTGTGTTTAAAAACAGGTGTGAAGAATGAAGGGAAACAAACAGGATTAGTGGTTTTGGACGCAGCGGGCCGACAGGGATGATTTGAGGCTGACTGTGCAAGTACACGTCGTTTCATATCCCTCTCTACAATTACACACTATTTTGGAATATACTTTTCCTATCATTGTGATCATTGTGAATGTTCCAA
Source organism: Triplophysa dalaica (assembly GCF_015846415.1). Taxonomy (NCBI): domain Eukaryota; kingdom Metazoa; phylum Chordata; class Actinopteri; order Cypriniformes; family Nemacheilidae; genus Triplophysa; species Triplophysa dalaica. Next base: position 1,948,046 of record NC_079565.1, on the reverse strand, counting down.
CGACACACAAAAATGTGCGTAAAAAAACATGATTGGTGATTCGCATTTGTGTGCATTTTAATGTAGTAAATACAGTACGAATAGTTCGTTCTTCTCCACGTCACACTCTGAGGTTTAAGCTTTGTGTGGTCGTGCTTGTAAACGGAGGATTTTGATGTGAAACTTTGTCTAGGGGATGTCTGTTATGCCCAGGAGCATCGGATTTTAATTGAGCTGTTCTGCTGTGCTTGGGGCCAGATTCAATCTGAGATGGACTCTTTGTGTTGTGCGTGTATTAATAGAAGTTTGTGTGTCTCCTGTTTGTGTGTGTTGTAGAGTGGAAGGCTGCTGTCTAAGAAATTACGACACGCTTTGAATGAAACGGATGTGCTAACGGCAGTGTGTGTGTGCTTGTACTGGACCGGCTTTGACTTTTGTCTCAAAAGGCCTGGCGTGTCTCACACACACTCTAAGAAATAATGAGTTATTGGCAGAAACAGGCGTGCGGAAGCGCGCACGATCTCATGGCGCTGTGCAGAGTGGGTTGGTTATATAATGATCTCTGGTACGTTCTTTGTGGTGTGGATGGAGAGCGGATGCGTGTGTTTTGAGAAATGAGCATTGGTGTCGTTTGTGTGTTGATATTTCCTGCATGAGTTGTTTGTTTCTGATGGGAATGTATATGGGACGGGTGGGGTGGATGGTTGTGTGTTTGGCGTCTCTCTCCAGCCTGGACTCATCGCGTTAACCTCGGAAAGAAAGAGAGAGAGAGGTGCGTGCATTGGTCCGGGGGCAGGTAAACGCAGGATAGTATAACAGGTCATGGTGAACCCCAAAACGGCCCGCCTCTGATTGTGTGTGTGTGCGTGCGCGTGTTTGTTTGTTGATTTATGTTTACATGTATGTCATTGAGGCGCTCACCTGTACCTGTCATATATCCTCCTCCTCGTCAACTGTGTTTGCACCGTGGTCTCCTGTTTGCTGCCCCCCAATCCCTCACACACACATGCTCACACTCCCGTGCCCACCACCCCTCGGTTGCTATGCCAACAGCCCACTTTTGAGGTGAGAGCGCTTGGAAGAGCAGATTCCAGATGTCGGGGGAATTTGGGCTCTTTCTGCCCCCTACTGGCAACTCCACACACCTGCAGGCTGCCGTCTGCGCGTCCTCATCCAAGCCGTTTATACTGTAGGTCTATCTGCAGATCCATAAACGAGCCTCATTAGATTTACTAAATATATATAAAAACAAACCCAGAATAGGCACATCATCGAAGGATTCTGATAAGCATTCAACTGTACATTTCTACATTTGGCAAACGCCGTTTTGCAGAGCGACTTACAGTACATTTATTTTTATCTGTGTTTGTGTTCCGTGAGGATCGAACCCATGACCTTTGCATGAACACTGTACATATAAATATTTATGTAAAGCTGTTCATATATCTCTGTGTATATGATTCATAGTTGTTCCATATTGCTTTTTTCATTCATCCATGTCGTTTTTTCGTTCTGCCATCCTCAACCCATTGCAGGTGTTCAGAAAGAACTTTAAATCTGTACGTATTATATGACCTAATAAAATTGTAACAATTGTTTTACCAAAAACAGTTCTGCAATTCATGTGATATACATCTGAACTTTACCTCACTCTCTCAGATGTCAGAACCGGAACTTTTCCCTGACCAAATCGGTTTTGAGTCCACTATGAAGAAAGGATTCATATTTATCTAAATATTCACGAGAACAGCTGCAGCGAAATGCCGTTATACCTCAGATAACAGGAAAACTTTTGAATAACCTGCGCGAGACACTGAATACATTTCTCGGCCCTCAGAGACGCGACCGAGCGTCCTTTATCTGCTATTAATCGAAAGACAGGGACATAACGGCAAAGAGACTGAGAGATATAGATCGAGAAAGAGATGGTCGGCTTGTTCTTTAGTTTTCTTTGTCCTTATTTCACCTGTTTTCACTGCTGGGGTCACCTCGCACTCGCCCATTCATAGCTTTCTCTCTCCCTCGTGCGCGCCCATTCTCGCCGAATTTTAAACGGAAAGATACGATTGCTTTTTTCACTAGCGTTTACGCACTAAGAGCATTACTCTTCGAAGGGAATAGGTCCACTTTCCACTTCGGAAAGCAGGTCATGTCACTCGAGTTGAACTTTCTGTCTTTGTGGGAGAATTGCACAGCGACTTTCACAGAAGTCGATGTTCTGTGTTAGATGTTTTCTCTTATACCATGGTCTGGAAGGTGTGCATTAAAACCCTTAACGAATGGGTAGCTCCAGTCAGTTTGATTGCATTTGAAATGATCTATTGTCATTTTCGCCTGTTTGATCTAAAATTACACTGTAAACATCAATAAAAGCTTGAAGTTGGCAAATGACCATGGTATAAGCAGGGTAATCCATAGCTTGCCGTGCATTAAAGGATTTTAATGCGCTTTACGTCAGTTGGTTCTTTGCCTCCAGGTCGTGCATTAAAACCCTTTAACGCACGGCTAGCTGTGGATTATCCCTACATAGTTTTCTCTCGGTTTGTTGAGGTTCGACCCCAATAGACTTTATCTAAATAAACGTCAAATATCTTTAAGACTACCAACTACAGTTTAACATCTTGGTCACATGACTTATACAATTTGAAGTGATGTGTAAGTCTGCACTACGTGGTTAAAATATGTTATGTACAGTTTCGTAACTTACCCTCCTAACTTTATGCCTTTTCTTGAGCCATTTGCTGTTGCTATGGTTACCTACTTCCCAACTTCTGTTTGCACGTCAAGTGAAGTTACTATTATAAGTAAATCATATTATAAAGCAATAAATATTGACAATAGGGATCTGATTGTCTCGTTTTTGTGTGGTACTTCTTGTTAGGGGGACTTGAGCATTAAAATCACTCAAATTCACACTTTTCCAACCAATTCATTTTCATCTCTCTACTCTCCATTTCTTTTGTCTTTCACTCCATCTCAATGGCAGCTAAGTGTGTGTGGGTTAAAAACAAAAGTAAGCAGATAATAAAACAAGTACACTAACCCATGTGCTGGATTTAACGGTTAACCAATTACAGACTGAATCATTTACACGGATCATGAATATTCTTAAAGCTGTTTTTATGAACCTCTCTCCCCTCCTTATCACACGCCCCCCCCGGCCAGCGTCTATTTCTGTTTGTCTGTCTGTCCCGCTTTGCCTGCTCTGTATGTTTTTGTGTACGGTCGGCAATGTCTGTGTGTCTTCAACATTAAATCTGTGCTCCCATGATCAGTTTTTGTGCAATTTCGGTGAATTTGCAAAAGTGACACGTCGAGACGTTTCACCGAAGCAGATGTGTTGACAGACAGACACCTTATGGTTTGTGCGTGAACCTCCCCACCCGAGCCAGTTATGTCCCTCCGGACCACCTCCGCTCTCCTTAGACTGGTGGGGATCCAGCTGTGATTTATGTACTTGTTTAAAGGCACAGTTTACTCAGAAGGACAACTATCATCATCTGTTTTCTTGTCTGTGGGCGTGAAAAAAGGTGTTGAGCAGAATGCGTTCCAGACCATTTCTGTTCCATTTTAAAAAGGACATTTATTTTGCTGTTCGGTGCAGATGATCTCTGGGATGTTTTTTGTAATTTATTTACTGTCAAATTCAATTGAAAACTTTGGGTTATGTTTAGGATTTAGAAAACGATTGTAAGTATAATGAGCAAAATGTGGTTTGTTTGGAAAACTAAGGCTTGTAATTGAAAATGCCCATCATATTTCTTTTGTACAGTATACGTATGGCTTTAGTAACCGGAAAAAACTTTCGCTCTTGGAGTCTGACAGCTGTGGTCACCATCCGCTGTCATTGAATAAAAAACGAGATCTAATGGGCTGGATATTTTGCTGAACACCTGCTTTTATGTGCACACAAGAAATTTTTATTTGTTTGGATGAGTCAGTGATGAATGAAAATAGTGTTTGGGGTAAACTATACCTTTAAGGCAGAAAAAGTTGCAAGAGCATCACTTTGCGTGAATGAGATCTCCCTGCCAGTCTAAAGACAGAAAGTTCCACCTTCCTCCGTGTCTCTCTTTCCCTCCTGCTCTCTTTGTGTCATTACTGTGTTCCTTTACGCCGTTTGTTTACTCGTTCTCTGTTTTCTCTTTCCAGCTTTCTCTCTTTAAAGCTTCACCTCTCTCTGGAAAAGACCAAACACTTTCTCCTGGTCTCTTTGTCCTATTTGTGTTCCTTTTCTTTCATTGAACTAATCTGAAAATGTTTCTAGCTCTGTGTGTGCTTTCGTTTAACTTTCCTTCCTCTCTTTCTCTCTGAATGACCCAACTCAACTCTTGTCTTTCCAGACCTCTCTTTCTCTAGCAGCTGTGCTGGTTTGGTTGACGTCTCTCTCGTGGTTTTGTTTGACTCTCCAGTCCTGCGAATAATCTTTGGCCTTTGCACCGCAGATAAACGTCCTCCTCGTCTGTCTTTCTCTTTTCAGCTGTTACAGTTTTCACCTGTGTTTGTGTGTCTCCTTGCTCGCTTTTCTCTGTTCGTGTGTGATGTCTCTCTCACTGTACTGTAAATAACTGACTGTCTGTTTCCTTTTACTTGTGTCTGAACACCAAGTGTCATTCAGATGTCTGTGTTTGTCTTTCATGTATTCATCTTCTTTGTCTCTCTCTCTGTCTCTGTCTCTCTCTCTCGCTGTCTCTACTTTTGGCCCCGGTTTGTTTTGGTCCAGTCAACTAGTTCAGTAGTTTAGTCAAAGAATGAAGGAATGTCCGTAGTTCAGTTCACCAGCATTTGTGGAACAACGTTGAAGGACTCGCGCTAGAGTTTTGTTTTTAGAAATAAGACACACGTTGTTGATAAAGATTCTGGAAACAAGTGAACCCAGAACATTCCTTTAGATTTTTCACTCTAGGCCGATAATCCCAATCCAGCTTCGGACGGCAACCCTGGAAAATGAAACGGATTTATTAACCATGAATATTTTTACCAGTTTACGGTCTTGTTTTGCATCAAATGTTCAAGTGTTCGTTTGTTTGTGTTTCGTTTTAAACTGAAGTAGCATTTTGTCCTGTATAACAAGAAATGTGTACAAATATCTACTTGTATCTGTTGTGGCTTTTTTCTTGTGGCTTTTGTTTTGACAATCAAAGGTAAAAGGATTTTGTATGCCTGTTATTAATTTGTATTCATATTCTTGTCTATTAATACATTTTGCAATGAAGTCAGTCGAAAGAACCGATACTCACAAGGTCCGAGGTCGTCTGGGTTTGCTATGTTGGATTCAGTGCTCGGACGCTATAAACACACTGTGAAACTCAGGACCCGTGTGAAACATCACAGGTGTTTTGAGGAATCTCACTCTTTCTCTCTTTTCTTATCTGCAGTAGGAATATGGGGAATAAGCCAGCGAACAGCCCTAAGGGTCACCCGCCGGACGCAGACGGTCATTCTTCAGTGTCCGACCTGGCAAATTCCCTGACTGGAGACATGGTGATGGTAGGCCGATGTGTTTGTGGTGTAGGCTATGCATGGGTCCGGCGCACATTGCTGTTGGAATTATTTAACAAAAAAAATACGAAGTCAAGTCTTGATCCTGAGTTTAGTTGTGAACATGCAAAGCTGTACTATGCGGAGAACGTTCACAGTCATATTCAAGTTTGCTGTTTTGCTAAATTTGAAGTGTACAGGAATTTTAAAGCTCAATAGAAAAACAATACATATCTTATTTTAATAGCAAGGCCTGTCTTGAAAAAACAAAGATGAACAAAAGATTTGTTCCTTCAAATGTTTTGCAGTTGTCTCCGGGGTCTGAAGACGACGACCACGAAGGACCTATTAGCGAGAAACTGGGCAGGATTCAGTTCAGTTTGGGCTACAGTTTCCAAGACACTACTCTGACAGTTAAAATCCTCAAAGGTCAGGACCTGCCCGCTAAAGATTTCTCCGGGACCTCCGACCCCTTCGTCAAAATCTACCTGCTGCCTGATAGAAAAACCAAACTCGAGACCAAAGTCAAGAGAAAGAATCTCAATCCTCACTGGAACGAGACATTCCTGTTTGAAGGTCTGTTCTGGATTATATTCCTGCTGTAGATAATATTGTTGTTGTATGAAGCAATTCTCTATATGTTAGGTATACATGTTGCTTTATCTGTGTATATATGAAGATCATATGTAGATGAACTCTTTCTGTTTTCTCCCAAAATCTTATAGGGTTTTTCTACATACAGTTAAATAGCAATGAGCAAAGAGGATTTATTTTACATCAGTGTGTTATATTTATTTAAAAATCCTGCATAGGTCACTTTGGAGAAAAGCATCTGCTAAATAAATGTCAATGTATTATGCGTGATGTTCAGAACACGGACGGCGAAAGCAAACAATTCACCAACTATCACAATGACTACAGTTGCTCTTTATATACAGAAAACTCAGAGAATTTTCGTGTCTTGCGCCCCTCAGGTTTTCCATACGAGAAGGTGCGGGAACGAACGCTCTATCTTCAGGTGTTGGACTACGACCGGTTCAGTCGTAATGACCCCATCGGGGAGGTGTCCATCCCTCTGAATAAAGTGGAGCTTGGACAGCTGAAGACGTTCTGGAAGGATCTGAAACCCTGCAGTGACGGCAGCGTGAGTCACCCGCTGCCTCGGATGTTTTGGGATTTCGATCGGGTTTCTAGAAGAAAAAGTGAAGCGTTACACCAACATAGAGATTAAACCTGCAGTCCTGTATTCAAGTTTTACATGTAGTTTTGTAGAATGTAGAAGCTGCATCAAATGAATGTCTGAATGACTCGTACGTTAAACTTCAAGTATTACGTAAAGCCTGTTTCAATTAAGCCCCGGAAGCAAAAACTTCATATTAAGTGTCTGGGAAGTTGGAGGTTTATATACTTGTGAGAGATATCGTTATATAAGAGATATAATCTGTAAATCTGTGAGACAAAATATGTGAAGACACCGAAACCAAAACCATCTTTGGGTTGAGAGCCGACCCTGAACCAGAATGCAGTTCTCTCGTTCACGAATTTAGTTGATTCCCACTGAGCGATTAATGGTTTGTGATGCCTGTTGTCTGTGTTGCAGGGAAGGCGTGGAGATCTGCTGGTGTCTCTGTGTTATAACCCCACAGCCAACACCATCACTGTTAATATAATCAAAGCACGAAATCTCAAAGCCATGGACATCGGGGGCACCTCAGGTACACACCAGAGAATTCATGCATACAAACACACAGAATCAATGCACAAAACACGACCCGGCGCTTTAATGCTGTTCATTTCGTCTTAATGAAACAAAAACGTCATTCCAGTTGCCCATAATGAAAAGGACATATGTTGGACAGTTGGATGATGACGGGTCTCATGTGCATAACTCACTTCCTGTTTTTCCTCGGATTGGCTGCAGACCCCTACGTGAAAGTGTGGCTGATGCACAAAGACAAGCGTGTGGAGAAAAAGAAGACGGTGACCATCAAATGCTGCCTGAACCCCATTTTCAACGAGTCCTTCCCCTTCGACGTGCCCGCGCACGTTCTCAGAGAGACCACCATCATCATCACCGTCATGGATAAGGATCGACTGAGCCGCAATGATGTCATTGGAAAGGTGAGGACACACTTTTTGTGCCCGTGTAACCAAATCATGAAGAGATGTTCGCATGCTTTAGCGTCTTTCTGAAATATTTTCAATTTTCTCTTTCTCTCAGATTTACTTGTCATGGAAGAGCGGGCCAGCCGAGGTCAAACACTGGAAAGACATGTTGAGCCGGCCGCGCACGAATGTGGCGCAGTGGCATGCCCTCAAAGCCTAATTCGCCCTCCACATTTCCCGTTTCCCAGACCCCATTTGACCTTTGACCCGAACCCCGTCCTTATGCACAAGACAAACTTGCTGCCAGACGGCACAACACGGGTACTTTTAGCCATCCGATCTTTAACGTTACTCCTTTCTCAACCTCGTTTTTACTTTCGCCTTTTCTCGTCCGGTAACTTGTTGTGTGAAGGCCAAACTATAAACCGATCATAGATGATCTCCACCACACTGTACGCAAACGGGCATTTTTTGCGTTCCGAAGTCGCTATATCAAACAAAGCCATTAAAAAAAATGCTCTGGAGCGCTCAAACCGTGACTACACGTTACCAGGACGCTTTCCTTCCCCTTCTGTTTGTCTTCCCACAATTCCCTCGCGGTCCCGGGCTGGGGAGGTCTGACACGTCCCTGATCTGGGCTCACCTGTCGTCTTTACCTCTAAGTGAGTCTATCCCTCATGTCATGAAGTACAACCGAGCTCTTCGTCTAGACCCGGAGCTCATGGGATCTCATTTGCCAGCTTTTAAATTGGCCACTGCTGAAACGGATCAAGTCACTGGAACTCTGGGAGTTGTATTTTTCCAGGGCTCAGACGTCCCGTGCGAGTTTTTCAGCCCCCGGAGGGCCCTTCTATTAAAGCCATGAGGGAACGACAGGCTTTCTTTCCATGAACAGTCTCAGTTTTTTTATTTACGTCTCCATTTATTGTTGTTTGTCTCACAATCCCTCTCCTCTCCAAGCCTTTTCCGTTTCTTTCCCACTTGACCGGATTTTCCGTATGTTTTTTCTCTCCATGCCTTCGCTCAGTCCGTCGCTCTTGAACGCTCTTTCTTCTACGTAAAGAGTTCAGATTGGTTCAGCCAGAAACTGACATCGTACGCCATCAGGAGACGGCGAAGGAACTTCATCGTTGTGTTCTCTTTTCTCTCTGGTTTCTCTTTATCGCTGGCACAATAGTAGTGAAATCCCTGTTTTTCGCCGGGATCCTTCGTCGTCCGTGTGCTGTGAGTGACGTGCAGTAGATTCAACAGAAATAGCGTAAAAACTTGAACCACCAAGGGCGGATATGAGAAAAACACACAGGCTTCCTTTACGGATCGTTCCACGGATTTTTGGACAACGTTCAGATGGAAGAAAAAAACAGAAAAAAGGACTTGATGTCATCTTTTTCCCCAAAAAGACGTTTGAAGAAATCCGAATACCTTCTTCCAGATCTGCTGTGAAAATAGAAGCAAAAAGTTTGTCGATTTTTTGCGCCCTGTGCACCATATAGTTCTTGCCACACTTTGCTCTAGTGACGTGTTTTTGTGTGTGTGTATGCGCTGATCGCGGATCGTCTTTGACGGAAATCCCTCAGTTAGCGGAAAACACCTGTGTGTGTGAGACTATGAGCCAATCTCACCATTCACCCCAAAATCAAAAGATAAAAAAATTTATTTTCAGTTTTTGCATTGTTCAGCCGCAAGCTGTAACTTTCGCCTTTGACTAATCTATCACCATGTCTGTTCGAAACTTGAAATTACAGGTTACGTAACGTTCTTTTCTATACGTGGGTTCAAGTCATATCATTAATCAAATTATAAATCATTATTATGAGCTTTGCGAACAGGGTTAAAATAAGAAGAAAGATTCAAATACAGTTTTTTATGTGCTTGCTCAAAAACGTATTTGTTTTTTTAAATGAAAGTTACCGATTGCAGCTTAAAGCACATATGGAGCCTCTTTGCTGTAATACAAAAATGAATACAAATACTATTATGATGTATTAATACTGTCATTCGGTGTATTTTTACATAATAAATGGGAATTACAGTCTTTGCATTACGGTTGTGAAAACTGGAGGCAGAATTGTGCTTATTTGTCATTGGTATTACAATGTTGAAAATGGATCTACATTTTTAAAAGTCATTCTATTGATTTTGGGTTTGAAATCAGGTGTCGTGAGATTCTCTCATGAGTATTATGGCATTAACGTGTATCTTCATCGATGTGAAAAATATTCAACGCGTGTGAATATCCGGTTCTATTTCCCACGTCCTCCTCTGTCTTATTCTGAGACTCTTGTCACTTTCTCCTGGAGAAACGTGATCTGCACTTTTTAATGGTGTAACATTGAGAACTATTATAATTGTTCATACAATAATAAATAGCTTTTGTATTTTAAGGGAGGAGTTTCTTTTAAAGAAGAAGCTGCAAATTCCGGGCGGCTGGACTGGTTGAGACAGACTCTCTCTCTCTCTCTCTCTCTCTCTCTTTCTCTGTGTCTGTGTGTGTTACTGTAAGTGCATGTGTCTCATCTGAACTCATGGCTTGATGTGTTAGGTTGAGGTGTGGCGTTTCTATGGAGCGTGCCATTGCCATGGGGTCTCTATGGGGACCGAGCCACTCCGCAGTTGTGTAGAGAGTCTCAGCGTGACAGAAGCAGTGGACGCCTGGAAATTCTCTCACTGCAGCTCAAGAACAACATGTTCTTCTGAGACCTTAATCTGAACCAAAAAAACTGGTTATCAGAGTTGTTTTGTTCTAGCTCATAGCGTGTTGCAGTAGGCAGGACACAATAACAAAAAACAGACTATAAAATGTTGATAATCTAGAAGATTTAAGGTCTCTGCACATATAATCCGAAGTTTTCGTATGCGTTTCTTCGTATTTGGTGTCGTTTGTAGTGTATCTGAATTGTCAAAACGCCTTTCAAAGTCCTTGCAACGGATGTGAAAAACACGGAAAATCGAACCCTGTACGATTTTTTTTACGGAAGAATATATCGTAAGCATTGTGTAAGAGTGGTTAACACAACGTGAGGTCCTATTTATCTTTTAACATGAGAAAATTTTGAACGCAAATATCGGATTCAATGTGCAAGGAGCTTTAAAGCTTTAGGGACTGGAATTTTTGTTTTACTTAACTTTACATCTATTAGGCCCATTTACTGTACGCAAAAAAATGATAGCCGTTACACTAATAAAGTTTTTAAAAATTCCTTAATTCCACAAAAGAATAATGGCAGTAAAGTTAGGGAGAAACGATATTGTTGTATCAATTGTATCAATTTCAACTATTTTATTTCTTGCAAAATTCGCTGACGAACGGTAAAAACATGACAGTCAATAAATAAAGATCCATTGAATTTAAAGGGCTCGTGAATTTTAGGGCTCTTTTATTATATTTAATTTGTATTCTATTTAAAAAATATTCAATAAAGTATATTTATTTTATCTTTATAGTTATTCTTCTTGGTCTACATGAGCCTTTAAACTTTATTAATAACTCAATTACTTTGTAATTAATGTGTATTGAGTACTAAACCAGAGTTTAGACATTTTAAAGTGTGGACGTGATAAGGCAAACCGCAACGCTTCTTCTTGTAGTCTGTATTTAAAACTCCGCAGTGCATCTGCTTTGAGCCGAGAGCCATCTTAGATCACTGGAGCGTTTAATAAAGCACTTTCATACGCTCAATATAATCGGATAATAATATAGTTTGAATGGTGTGTTTGCGTTCTCCATCATTTAGCCTTTAGCGTACACAAATATCTGCTGTGTGTGTGTGCACGTGTGCGTTTCAGGATGTTTTGTGTGTCTGTGTGTGTAATCGGGTTGTGTTGAGGTCTCCTTGCTCTCGCTTTGATCATTTGGTCAGTGTACGTGTGTCTTCATTCACGCGAGCATTACATCTGCTTGTCTTAGTCTACTGGTGCTGGTACAAATTGCAAGCTTATGTCAACTGAACATCTTAAAGGAACAGTTTATCCCAAAATAAAATTCTGTCATCATTTACTCACCAGTTGTTACACATTTGTGTAAATTTCTTTGTTCAGATGAACACAGAGAAAGTTATTTGGAAGAATGGTTGTATTCAGACAGTTCTTAGCTATCATTGACAACCATAGTAGGAAAAAATAACAATAGTAGTCAAACGTGCCCCAGAACTGTGTGCTTTCCTACATTCTTCAAAATATCTTCTTTTGTGTTCAACAGAACAAAGAAATTTACACAGAAATGATTCCTGCTATGGTAGTCATTGAACTGTTTGGTTAAAAGCAAAATATCTTCTCTGTGTTAATCACAACAAATTTATTTAAATGGAACAACTCGAGGGTGAGCAAATGAAGACAGAATTTCCATTTTTGGGTGAACTGTTCCTTTAACAATGCAAATTTCCACATCAAACACATTTATAATCTTCTAAATGATTAAATAAAACAAAACCGATGGTTTATCTTTGTTTACATGTATTCATGATGCAGACACTTTTATCCAAAGTGAATTGCAGATAAGAGAGCATTTACAGTAATATGATTTAGGAAACTCATAATAGTAATATTTTCATTTGGCAGAGAAAGGACAAGCGCCGCTTTCTTCGTGATGTGATTTTTTTTACTTCTAGCCTATTTTTTGAAAATTTGTAAAATGCTTTATTTCTATAAGGCTTCAGATTAAATCTGGTGACAAATCTGGACTATTTGTTGAGTTTGCACAATTGAGTTTATGTAGTATTATTATTCTTGAAAAACTTGAGTCAGCAATAGAACTGAAGCGTGTGTGAGTGTGAGTCTGTGTGTGTGTGTGTGTGTGTGTGTGAGTGAGTGTGTGTGTTGCGTGATACAGCCACTGACCTCTTTGCTGACCAGTACCTTTGCTCCCTCAGTGTCTTTGTGTGTTTTATAGAGATTGTGATTGTTGCGCAGTTTGTGTCACTCCCTATTATTCTCTTCATGGACCTCTTTTTTGGTACTTTGAAAAGAGGAAAACTGATCTAAACTAAATCCAAAGTAACACTAACCTTGTGACAGTTTGTTTTAGCTGCAATATAATAAATGGCTGAAGTTGAGTTGTTAAAACAAGCCTGTCTCTTTTTATCAATGTCTTACTGGAACGTTTAGCATCCAAAACTAAGATGCCTTCACTTATTGCTGTTTATCAAAACTTTCCACATGTGGAGTATTTCTCACATTACGGCACCAAAACAAATATGCTCTCAGCAAATATTATGGTGATGTTTGACAAATAGACACATATCGTCTCATGTTGTGTACGATTTTACCAATAACAAAATGAGCCGCGCTGTTTGTCACAAATATGCAGGGAAACAATTAATATTGTCATTGCCTTAGGGGCAGAACGATGCCGAATACTGTTTCAGGGCCGGGAAGAAATCTTTACGCCAAACTCATACCGTCATTGTCAGGTGTGGCAAAAATGTATTTTGAGCCCTGCAGACACACACGGGATCGCTCAATCACATGCTTTGGTTTAATAGCTCATTAAACGACAACAATCATCTCAGTTTTCCATTTGACCAAATTACTGTTTTGAGAAAGCAATTTCTTCCCGTCCATGAACGTGCCGTGGATCTCCCACACTCATGGCTGGAGATGCAATGTGCACACCCACCCACACACACACTCACACACACACACACACACACAGCAGAAAGACAAATTCACATGCTGAGATTGTGCATCAGTCACTTCTCCCGTCAAATGATCTATTCATCAGAAAAGAGAGAGAAATGACTTTCTCTGGATGTTTTGCAGCTGGTTGCATCATGCAGGCCTCTTATAGTCGTGGGTGTTTGTTTCAACAGCTGTTAAATGCCGCCGAGCTCTCAAAGCGCAGGAGACTTGAACGGTTTATGTTCCATCAACTTTATATCAGAATTTTTCCGGAATCTTTTTGTAGAATTCAAAATGTAAATATCGAGCAAGTACATTATCCACTCACATTTCATTTTTATGATCCCCACATCTAGTACAACACGTCTTTTAAATATAGTGTAGGTATATCTTTTAAATACTTTTGTGATAGCATCTGAACATTTTCTTTGGCTCTGATGGGAGAATTACCACGTGAAAGTTTCTCCGCCATTTTTCTTTAACACGAGAGTTAAAGAGTGAACAAGAGCGTTACCAGATGTACTGCCTTATCATGGCATTCTAGCTCAATATAGGATTTCATTTTTAATATTATAAATAAATAAAAATTATAATTTAAAATGTTTAGAAAATCATTAGTGGAACAGATTTTTTCCGTCTATATTTGACCTCGAAGCATACGGACCCCAGGTTGGGTAACACTGATGTAGTCGGACGTTCGTGGGTAAAAATGACTGCATGCAATGCATTATGTGTATGGTCTTATGGAGGCATAAAATAAGTGTAGATGACATAGATTAGATTTTATATTGCCTTATATTTTGTGCATGGTCTCCAAATGTGGCCATTGGTTCTCTATTTGAAGTAATGGTTGATTGTGAAATAATAATTCGTAAAGTTCTCAGATCAGATTTTTCTGTCCTGTTGTCTCTCGCCTGATGAGTCGGATACATCCGTTACTGTACAAACTCTTTATCTCTATTTATTTTTTATTAAATTTTTTTGAGATGGTAAGATACTATGTCTATGTAATGGGAGATCTCTCTCTCTCTCTCTCTCTCTCTCTCTCTCTTTCTCTCTCAGAGTTTAGTTCTGTAGTACTCTACCAGCTCCAGATTCCCATCTGCGCTTCTCTTTATTGGTTTAAAGAGCCGTCCGTCAGGCCGGCTTGACTCCTCCCTGTCAGGGTTTTAGTGTGATATACTCTGAATGACGGTAAACAAGTAATAATTCTTCTGTTAATGTTCGACTCTGTGTGCATCCGTATGTGCGTGGTTGGTGTTTTCTTTATGATAAATGTGATCAACGGGAAACTCCCGGTTTCATGTTTTGAAGAACCTTTTTTGTAAATAACAAAGCAAAAACGCAAGACAAACATTGTACATAGTTTTGTTTGTCACTTGTACTGAAAACAGATATTCTTAACGGTGTGCTGACAACGCTTTCATAACATTCGCCCTTCTTGAACGAGGGATTTCAATGTCTGATGTATTTTTGCAGACGGGGAAGCGAGGTTGAAGGAGAACGAGCAAGACGCCAAGAGAAACTGCCAAACGTATATGACATCACACTGCCAAACTCCTCTCATTGATTACCCACAATTCCACTAGACGCCCCCCAGACGTATCCCAACAGGGTGCGACATGACAAGTTATCTGTTGAATGGTAGAATAACGTATGAGGTCTTGTATACATATATATATAACATATACAATGTTGTGGGTTAAATACAGATATGATATCAAGGGAAATTATTTTGACGTATTGTTCAGTTTCTGTTGACATGTTTTGGTTTGTATTTGACCCCAGACATGAACTCAAAAGAGAAAAGATTTATGATTTACTCTGGTTGCACCTGGTTGTTGCACGGCGTCCAGACGCTGATGAATATCACCCCAGACGAGCACGTACGAGTTCTAGTCGGGTGCGATTTTAAAATAGAAACACATACAGTAGGCGTCGGGCTGACATAATGAGAGCACGGTTCTGGTTTTCTACAGGTCGCATCCATTCAGAACACCGTGACTACAGCCAGCTGACACACAAACACACTTGCTTCAGTCCAGCGTGGACACAAACCCTGTCTGCGTTCCATATGCCGCAGCCTGCTGTGCTTGGCGGGTTTATCGATATCATCCACCCTCTGGCTCTGTCTCTACAGAACACTACAGCCAAAGTCCTAATAACCCAAACACCCGGCCAAATTTCCTCCAGATCCAAATGGGTTCATACTCGGCGGTTATGTCGGTAAAAAGACAGCATTGCCAGAGATGATACCTTGGATTATATGGCTTGTTGAGATTGTGTGATCACCTTTGAAAGCAAATGGACTTGTTGTTTTAAATAGACATCATACACTTGCAGACTTTTTGAAGTTACAGATAGAAACACACTAACTGATCAAATCTACAGACTGGCAAAGATTGCACAGGTATGTCTGTAAAATGTCTGCTAGAGATCTGGAAAACGTCTGCTGTGTAAAAAAATCTTAGAAAAGGCAGTTTTACATACGCTCAAAATCATAAACATCTTGTAGATGTCTACATGACATCTGCGAGGAAACGTCTCAGAGACGCATTGCAGATCAGCAAAGAATAAAAAAAATACGTCTTGCAGATGCTAATAGAATAGACGTCTCCCAGATGTGTGCTGTCAGGGAGTTTCACAAATAAACTTATTTTAAGAGAACGCGTAGTAATTTGTCAATGATAATCTGTTTCCTTCAACCGGTGACTCCTTGTGAGATTTTGCCTGCCCTGCTTCTGATTGGTTCATTCACTTTGGATGATGCTTTGTGAATGGTCCCTATCTCTAAAGCCCGCCCCCACAACTAATCCTAACCTTCGTAGGGGAAAACAGGGGAGTCATAATCTGACAGGGAATCAGATACACTGGCACTTTTTAGTTTATACCCACAGCCGCCACTTAAAATACAAAAGGATTGAATTACCGGCTTCGATTATGTTAGATGGTGCTCTGACCCAAAACGCTGAATGAATCTTAACATATTTGTTTTGACAAAAAATATATCAAGAAATCAGGACCTCATCGTCTGGCTGGGGGCGGGTTCACATTCCAATTTCTGATCTTGCTCTTTCTCGTTCGCCCCGATCCACCTCTCTGCGTCACACACACCCTCGACGTGTACAATCTGACTCAATGTATTTACTCATGTATTTTTTTGCCAACTTTGTACAGTGTAAAAAAAGGATATAAATCTATGAAAAATAACAGTACTGTATAGATTTAGCTGCCTGTGAGCGATTCACAGCATAGTGTCGATAGAGGTTAACAGCATAGACGCGATCTAAAGCCAGTTAAACATGCTTTCTGTAAAGCCCGACAGATGCCACACGTTTTTATATTCTCGCTTTCTTTACTGGTCGTCGTTCGTTTTTCTTTCGCCGTTTTCGTAAATGACCTATAGTGGCATCAAACTCTTCGTGTCGTTCTTTCTATTGGTTGTTCGATCGTTCGTTTGTTGTTGAACACAGCGAGGTTCAGGCGCCCGGGAGAGCGCTTGGGAACGCAGAACGGTAATGGATTCGCACCATTTACACGAACGTTACTAGTGTCACGTCTTCGTCCACACGTACTTCCCATGTAAAGATGATGTTAAAGTACCACTCTAGTAGTCTAGGACAGAATATCTTCCCTGAGGTTTCATTTCTTTCCCGATTGGTTTCTGCCTCTCAGCAGGAATCACAGGTGGAGTTGCCATTAAACTGATCCCATTCAATGCTAATGAAAGTTGACTAGCAGATGGCTAGCAATCTGTCCTGTTTGCTTTTTTAAGAGTATAAAGCTGTTTTTAGACAATCTTCATGGTCCTTGGTTCTGCACACACCAGTGTTTAGTTATAAGTTGTGTATTGTCTCTATACGTGTGCGTTTATTTATGACATTATGATGATGATTTATGTGTTTGTAATGTACTGGGTTAGCGTTCCAGACGCCTCTCTCTTTCCGAAGCTCTTCCCTTTTCTCAAAAAACTTCAAACATTCCACGAACGTAGAGTTTCACGTGGACGATATCACCGATGTATAAACAAACACCAATGTTGCGTATCGCTCTAGTAGCAGGGAATAAAAGAACGACCGCTTTACAGCCAGGAGAAGGTGAATGTTTGGGATTTTCTTCCTTTAGGGGGCAGTAGAGAGTTTATTGATTTTGGGGGAGCATGGCTTGAGATGAAGGCGTCTGAGATCACCGCCCAGCGCTAGGATGGTAAAGCGTTCCCAATTTTCAGCCTCTCCTGTTTTTTTGGCCGAGCGGACTGTGATTTTTCTGGTTGATTTTTCTTTGTTTGTTCCTTTGTTTGTATTTGTTTTCCTGCCCACACCCTTCCATGTGATTGGATGTGAGGGTGGACGGACCTAAGGAGCACAGTTCTTACTATGTTCCATAATAAAATTGACTCATTTGTAAACCTCCTGGTGTGGAGACTTGTTATTCATCCTTTTCTGACATCGAAATATCACGTCCTCCATGTTTCTGTGTACACAAAATGAAATCATTGTTTGTCATTTCCTGTTTTCTACTTAAAATCATCGAACACGATGCAGACTATTCTGAAAATACAGCATAACCGTGCTATCTTTAATATTAGCCGAGTCAGGTCATGTCAAAGAATAAAATTACAGCAAAATGAATCACGATTTGAATTAAACGTATCTTGGTTTTCACAAACTGGGCCACAAATTTTGGTGCTTTTTACAAGTACACATACTGTACTCTTGTTTTTTCAATGATTTCTCAGATTCACTTTGTTTAATTATAACCTTTAACCTATAAAATTGATCTGAAAGGCAGGCATGTGATTTGGGTTTTTGCTTTCTGAGTTTTGACCTATAGTTACAGGAAATATAAACTTTGGGATCTGTGATATCAATAGTGAAATTGTCTGTAAATATAATACAACAATGAATGATTTGCGAGTAAACACTGATGAATTCATTACCATGCATAGTTTGTCACGCTCACGTAATATTGAGATCGAGTGTGTTATTAATTTTCGCATGACATATTCATTTTCCACAGTTTGACAGTGCTGTGTGTGCAAGAGAGAGAGATTTTTCTAAACAAATAGTTTTATACTGTATGTATATTTCCCCCCAGGGCTGAAAACTTTTAAGAAATCTAACAATTCTCATTGTCCTACTATTACGGCTTTTTTTCTATTTGAACAGCATTGAGGCATCAATCCTTGAGAAATACTTTGTCAGCAATTTGATCAATAATTGTGGTTTAATATGAACGTTTAATCTGTGTTACACTTCTGTATACGTCAGCAGAATACCAAACAAACTGCTCACCATCAATACAGTAAGAGCATGAATGCGTTTTTCATGCACAGATGAACAGTGGGTTGTGTCTGAATGACACGCGGGAGTGATGAGCAGAAGGATGCAAAAGAAGCCGGACGGGAGAATGGAAGAGGATACAGAGGAACGGCAGAGGGATTTATAAATAGAACGGGAGGATGAAGTGAATAAAGGACCTGCACACTGTGTTCCAGGTTCCTGCAGACTAGACGCTGAGTTCTCGGGCCTCTTGAATCACAGCACACGTCCAAACGCTGCCGGCGCTGTGGGAGCCACATTGTGACATCACTGAGGACTAATATTAGACACACTCCATCCCCACCTCTCTCCGTCTGTCACCCGTTCTCTTTTCTTTGGCTCCTGTCACACAGCAGAACATGCTTAAAATGTCAAATATCCACTGGTTACATGCATTACGTATGTGATGATGCAATGTATCATTAGACACGTGAAGTTTTGGAGGGATTGGCGGACACCCTTACGTTAATAAATCATGTTTAAAGTAAATGTGTAGTAGGGTTTAACTATTGAAGAAATAAAGACAAGCGAATCCACTTCAGATCCAAACACTGACTGCATGTGTGAATAACTCTGAAATCCTTTCTTCAGCTCGTCTTCTTTCTCTCTCATCGTCGTCTTCTCTGTGGCACATGAATAGATTTTCTCTCTTTTTGCGTTTAAGCCAAAGTCTGTTTTCTGCTTCCTCTGCTCCATCTGTCTCACCCACCGCATTCACGCTGTATGCTGGGAAAGACACAAGCATTCTCTGTTTTGACAAGATAGTTCCTGGAGAAAGAGAGTCCAGACACTGCACGAACCAGCAGACCTCGGGACAGATGGAGAGAGAGGAAGGAAGGAAGAGACGGGCTGAGAAAGGAAAAGAAGAGAAATGAGTGTGAAAATGCAAACGTGAAACATGAAGAGGTTCTGAAGTATTACATGCTCAAAGTGCAAGAAAGAGAATGATATTGAAGAAAAAATGGATTAATTGATTAAAATGACACTGCTTGACATTGTATACTAACTACACAAATGCTGGCAATGTCATATAAAATATTATATTGTATATGAGAAGAGCAGGGGCATTTCTGAAAGGATGAGAGACAGAGAGAGAGAAACATTTTCTATCGAAGCCTCAAGCAAACAAACAAGAATGATTGATGTGAGAGGACAGAACTGACTTTAAACTGGAGATTACATCCACACACAACACACACTCGGAGACCAAAACAACATTAAAAAATCACAACATTTTTATTGCAAAACTTATAACAAGTATTGCTTTGGAGACTTTGTTGCAGGAATTATTTATTTCAAACATTCTTAGATTATTTACTTGAAATGAAGCATCATTTCATGCCTCACGAAGTCTTCCCTTTCACAAACATCTTTCTGAAACATCTTCTGAGCCCATTGTGGCTGTCCACAAGTGACAGCACACACAAAAAGGACAACTTTGTCATGAATAAGGGCCTACTCAACCTAAGTGATGTTCAACACAAAGAAAGATTTTGAGAAAAACTTTTGTTTTTCTATATTCTTTAAAATGACTCATTCTGTGTTTAACAGAATACATATTCAATCATATTTCCTATGTCAATGATGCCCCAGAAATCTCAGTTGCTAACATTTTTCTGAATTCCTATATTTGTGTTCAACAAAACTGTAATGTATACAGGTTTGGAACAACAGAGCCTTGGATGTAAAATATTGCATTTCATCCTTAAAATGTGCACATGCACAGTCAATAATGTCCTTGTGATGTGCATGTATTTATGCTACATTTATTGGTCGTCATCAGTGACAATAAGTTGGGACTTTCTTCCATGATGTGCACAGTGCTTTCTCTCTCTCTTTTTGTTTTACTGCTGATCAATTTCCTCTTTTCGCCTTATTTGTGCTCAACTGAGTTCTTCTACCTGCTTAAGAAGATTCTGTGATGAGCGGGGTCAGTTTCATCTTTTGAAAGACAGTTTCATTAAAGAGACACATCTTCTCAGTCCACTGTCACCTCCAATCACCACAACAAAGCACCACATGCCATTTATGCTTGACTTTGGGAAAAAAAGACAAGATATTTTGTCACTGTCACACTTCGGGATGAAACAAAGTCATCTCTGCTTTTCTGAAGCTCTGAAATAGTTGAAAAGTCAAATATAAATGGTTGTCAGTCACGGCCGTCAGTATTTACAAAAGGGATCAGCTGTGCCAAAGTAAAGGTAAATGGCCTCAATGTGACGGCCGTCTGCAGACTAAACGTGATCAAATCTGACTGACAGACGGACTGCATGAGGTAACGGGCCTTTTCTTGTGAGTACAGATGGGTTGGTGATAACACTGAACATGGAGATTTTCAAATAACAGCGTTTCATCCCGTTTGCAATTATGGTTTCTGAAAAAGGAGAGTTTCATGGACTCATGATTTCACGTTTATTCAATGGGACGTAAGAGAGCAAACGCCCTGTCACTGAAGGTGATCGAGAATTAATGGGGAAGAGAGGTGGGCCGGAGGGGTCCGCTGACGGACGCCGTAATGATGGATTTGACTTTATCTTTTCAAGCCTGAGAGTGATGCTAACATCATAATGTGTTATTGCTTGTCTCACGCCTGGGGGACACTACTGTAGCTCAGGTGTGATGATAAACAACCGTGCGGTTATGAAATGTGTCTGGGACGTAATAATATGCAGGCAAGAGGCCTTCAGTAGGCTACACACTCAGAGTTAATATTTCATAGAGACTTATGACTGGATGACGATGTGTTAGAGCAAATGTGAAAGGTTCTACAACAACAAAGCATGAAGATAAACTCAGACAGAAGAAGTGTTACAATAAACTATACCAACTAACATTTAAGATATGTTATCATGTTTGATTATTTTTATATTATAATGAATCTTTCCAGTGTTCTGGGCATTTTATTGGGCAATATTTTTGAGAACATTTAAAATATTGGAGGGAGGGCAAAACGTTGAGATCCACTTTTCTAACCAACCAACAGCGCCACTCAGTGGTCCAATACATGTATAGTCACAATGGACTGTACAAAATATTCTTTATTATTGAACAAAAGACACAAAGTATAGTAACACGTAGCCTAGTGTAAATACAGTACAATAAACACATTTACAGTCAGGGGGAATATCAAGCATTATTACATAATACAGAATATTTACTTTTTTTTTCAAGAATCAAAATAAATATTAACGTTTACCATTAATTGCATCCATATATATATATATATATATATATATATATATATATATATAGAATATTGCATAATAAAAAGTAAATAAGAATAAAACACCCCTCCCGTGGGACTGCTCCGCAAGCCTCCATCTGTCACATGACGTCAGAGGATCTCACCTGTTGACGTACATCTCAACTAAATAAAACAAAGAGCCTAAAAATATCTGTTCGTCCTAATCAGGAATTTCCATCCATATATTATTATAAAATACAGATTTATTCTTGGCCGTCACCTCACGCGATACGTTTCATCATGTGACGACCCCCCAGGTTTGTTGTCGTGGTAACCGCGCGCCCGCGCTCAGGTGAGTTGTGGTTGTTTGACACTCGCAGGATCGGCAGGAAACGGTAAACCGGTTTTATTTTGATATACTGCTGCCTTTATTTGAACAAAAATGTGAAGGCACACATTAGTTACGTGTTCAACAACAGGATGAAAGTAATGTGAAAACGTCACAAGTTTTGTTTAAAAGCAACGTCAGTTGCGCATGTAAATGACGTAGCAGTAAACGGTTAAATGCGCTTTTTTTACGCAACCCAACTTTTTATCATTTTCAGTGCATGGACTGGATGTTAATCTGCAAAACTGTATGTTGAATTCTATGTATATTTGTGTTTTTATATAGTTTGATAGTGTTTGGTTTGGGTTGTTCAGAGATGGTTGGACTCTTTGGAGCAGGTAGACCACCAGCAGGCCGGTTAACCAACACTAGTCTTGACCATTACTGCACCTCTTACAGACATTCATATGGTGAGATCACACACTTTATAACCACATACAGCACTGTCTATACTGTAAAACATACAATGGGCTCTTAAGATATATGTTACATATTTTTGCTTTATTTATAAGAGCACACGTATTATAAAGTCTTGCTGAGAAAATACTTTTCACTGTAAATGATGTATATGCATTGCTATTATTTACAAGCAAAATATTTGATATAAAATATATAATTGAATGCAAGTAAAGAAATGTAAACATAAATATTAATAATAAATCACACAACGATAGGACTGATATTGGTGCAAGCACAGTTGAGGCTTCACTGTGAAATGATTCGTTTATTGGATAAAATGTCCAGGTCAGGAGTATTTCCAGCCGTGTCTCGGTCATCATTCTGGGACAGGTTATTCTGCCAACTTTCGTCCTGTCCTCTACTACACCTCCAGCCTGGACCGCTCTGATAATCCACACTTTGGGTATGACAGATTGCACATTTACCTCTTCTGTAAATCACTCTAAAACACTATATTTTTGTTTAATATCCTCTCTTAGTCTGTCTCTGCTGGACAGCTTTGAGTCTCAATCTAAGCGTCATTACCGGCGTCTGGTTCAGCCTGATGGGACGGAGGCTCTGGTCTGCTCGGGGTCCAGACCGAGAGAGAGCGGATATTTACAGCTTCACACTCAGCCAAGACCTGTGCGAGCCAACACACATTCATACAGTAACACAACAGGTCTTCAGAGCGCTGGACTGTTTTAACTAGACGTCATTGTTTCTCATTTAGAGAGCTGCGTCCTGTCAGTCAGAGAGTAAAGGATCTTACAGTCCTCGCCGTCCTCCTAGAGTGTTGGGTAAGTAAAAATAGGAAAAATGCTGTCGATTTTTTTAAGAGGATCCATTTAAGATTCACTGATGAAGGCAAGACTCCTAAATGTTTGTTTGTGCTGTGTTGCATTATGAAAAATGAATAAAGTGCAGATCTTATTACTCCATTTAAAGGATTTTCTTGTGAATTGGCATATTTTATTATTTTGCTTTAATAGTAGTTGTTTAATATTCTAAATAAATTCCCTTCATGTTAGTTTAATCCATTTTAAACAGTTAATTTAAGCTTAATTAATTTTAGTTACATTTTTAGTGATTTTTTTCTTTATTGGTATATAGATATGTTTTAGTTTGATTTTTATATTATCCATTCAACATTTCAAATTATTTCAGTTTATTGTTATTGCACTTTATTGATTTCAGTATAACTTTACAGTATTTGAATCATGTTTGAAGTATTTGTTTGTGTATTAGTTGGACGCAGAGAGGAAAGTGGTTACACTGAGGGAACCAGCTTACAGCCGAACACTTTTCTACCTCATCATATTAACATGGTGAGTGTGTGTGTGTGTGTGTGTTTGTGTGTATACCTGCCCTGTAAATAAATACTATTCGTGACAGTCTCTGATGGGTATTCATGGTTGTCAGGACGACGCACGCAGGACACATCAAAGTGTGACGAGGACTGACTTCCTTCCAGCATCATTTCTACGGGTGCTCTTAGCCTCTGCTGTTGCTCTGTCCATCTTTCCTTTTAAAGATTTTAAAAATATGTTTAATTTGGATGAGATCTCTATCCTTCTTGGATTAGATTGTGTGTGTGTGTGTGTTTGCTTGTGTCTTTTAGGGCAGTGAAGCATTACCAAAACTTGCCTCCTGTGCACCTCGAGACACTGGATTCACAAGAGACACGCAGAAACCTCTGACCAGTTCAGTATGTCTCTCTCTCTCTCTCTCTCTCTTGGTCTCTGACCTGGGATCAGTTTTATTCTGGTGTTTTTTGCCCACAGGTCTCTTTTCAAGGTAACTCTAGTGAAGCAAGCAGACAGAAGGACAGATCTCCTGCAGTCAGATGGTCCATTGGGCCAATGGTAAAACAAACTTTCAGATATTTTGATTCATCAGTAAATAGTTCAAACTGCGCTTTATGCATACATCTCTGTAGAGCAAATTTCAACATTTGCTTGACATAGTCTTGACTAAAATTATAATACTAAAGTGCTTTAAAGTTATGATGGTTTCTTAGGATTCTAGGTACTTCTCTGTATCACAAAAGCACTGAGAGATGAAATCATACAGTAATCCTTTCAAAATATGACTCAAAATCATGTGTGTGTATACAGTATTTTGTGTGTTGGTGCTTTAAGAAGGATTTCTGTCATTGTGTATTCTGCAGTGTTCGTCTGGATTCATCCTCAACGCCCCCAACATCACAAGCCTTTCACACACACCAGCCAGCCCTCAACATTTCATCACACATTATCAAAGCAAGTGAGTCACGTCTGTGTGTTCTCTTAAAGGCGACATCGACTGCTCATTTATTTCAATTGGGTGAAAATTCCTGTAAATGAAACATTACTTGACATTCAATTCAGAATATTCTTCCTTCTGTATATGAAACTTTGTTTCAGAAAATGTGAAGTATGTCCTCTTTGAAAAAGAGGTTTTAAAAGGCATTACCATCACAAACCCTCAGTATTAGTATAGTTTTTCATTTTTGAAGAATAAAGTATTCAATTTATTGGAGGACCACAAATGTTCTTGACCTTAACATATGTTCTAAGGCCAAACAACTATATTGTGATGGTTTGGGTCGCGCCACCCACCGCTCGTGTGTTCTGATTGGTTGAATCCTGAAGTTGTGTGTGTTCTGATTGGTTAGATGATGTATTTTATCTTTATGTAAATATTTATCTTCAGGTTTTGTGACAGAGCGTCAGTGGAGCAGGTGAGAGCAGATTGGATGAAAGGAGGCGTACAGACGCACAGACAGAGCGGCTACAGCGAGCGAGATAGCAGCAGGTACACACATAGACACATCTACCTCTCATTCACAACCACCTGAACATGTGTGAAAATCATCTGTGTGTCTCTCTCACAGGCATAAACTCGGGTATCACACCCTGGATGCACAATCAACCAGAAAAAGATGAAATACTGGTCTGGCGAATCATAAACAAAATATTGCTCATATTTGTGACGTCTGCATCATTGTTGAGTTTAAATCCTAACT
Source organism: Triplophysa dalaica (assembly GCF_015846415.1). Classification (NCBI taxonomy): domain Eukaryota; kingdom Metazoa; phylum Chordata; class Actinopteri; order Cypriniformes; family Nemacheilidae; genus Triplophysa; species Triplophysa dalaica. The sequence continues at coordinate 1,922,526 of NC_079565.1, read as the reverse complement.
CTCGGTATTTCAACTTTGCTGTGTTCTGGACTTTATTCACGTGGGCTGGTAAGCACTTAGCAACACCCTATCATCATGAAAGTGACTATTGAAGAAAACATGCTTACCCAAACAGACGTCGGAAACTGAATCAAGCTTTTTTAATGTTGACACAAAGTCATTGAGGAACAGAACAGAATTGTTAACATCAGACTGAATGTGAGAACAGCAATATCTAAACACCTTGCATACACAAAATCAGATCAGAACGTATGCTCGCACACACGTAGCCTACACAAACGCATTAACATGCACGGATAAACACACATATGCACACAAGCGTGCAGACATGCAGAGAGAGGAGTGGCACTGACAGAAAGCTCAGCTTGCTGGCATATGGGCACAGTTATGGTGCCTGCCTGCTCAGGATTACGTGTGTGCAAAAAATGAAATTTATAGCTTAAGAAGCAAAATGACCCAAGATATTAAAGTAACAGTTTACCCAAAAATATAAATTCTGTCATCATTTACTAAACTAGGGATGCACCATAAATTATCGGCCGATTAATAGTCCTATTTGAAAAGAGGACTAATGGTTACCTTGTTTTTCTCTGTGCATGTTTTCAAATAAAAGCACTTGTCTTAGGGTGTTTTATATTAATATTTAGATGCGTCATATCGGCCAATAGCCCTGCGATGGGTTGGCACTCCATCCAGGGTGTATCCTGCCTTGATGCCCGATGACTCCTGAGATAGGCGCAGGCTCCCCGTGACCCGAGGTAGTTCGGATAAGCGGTAGAAAATGGATGGATGGATATCGGCCAATATATGTCGGTTATCGGCTTGCAATGTTAAAATATTATCGGTTATCGTTATCGGCCATAAATGACATATCCGTGCATCCCTAGTCCAAACATATTTTTTGGATGAACTGTCCCTTTAATATTATAATGTTAGATTTCATCTTTTGCGTCTCAAGGAAATGTAGATAACCCTGAAAGTAATAGTTCACCCAAATCTCTAATTACTTACTCAACCTTACAGTACTTCTGAACTGTAGGACTTTCTTTGGTGACTTAGAAAATATACTATAATATAAAACCTTTTTCGAGCCAATATATAAAGTACACAGGGTCTTAGCCACTGTGTACCCTGTAGCTATCCTGGGGCTCAGCGGTTAGAACATGGCGTTAGCAATGCCAAGGTCATGGCTTCAATCCCAGGGATTGCACATACTTAGAAACAAAATGTACAGTAAAATGAAATGCAAGTCGCTTTGGATAAGAGCGTGTGCCAAATGCATAAATGTATAATGAAAGTGGCTATTTCTGTCATTTTGACAGGCCCATTTTTTATTCTCTTTCATTATGAAACGTCAACCAGATTCTTTTTTCAACACAAAAGGGTTTTTAGGGAAGAAAATGAGACAGTTTTGGACTGTCATCATCACCGACTTTTAGTGTTAATTAGTAAAATGAATAAAGTGCTTGTTTTTTTATTTCCTCAAAAAAAAAAATAGTTCAATGTGCTGGGATGATTGCTGACATGTTTCATGCGTGTCACCTGGCAAACCTTTGAAATATAATTATGAGATATTATTACACTCTTTATCTTATTTTGTTTTGTAAACTAAACAAAATCCCCAAGAAGCAGTGGGTTACAGTGCATTTTATAAATGCTAAGGGCGTTCGCGGAGTGCCTAAAATGCACTGTAACCCACTGCTTCATGGGGCTTATTGCTTTTATAAAACTATTATTCCATATGTGTAGCAAGGTTTCATAAAATAAAGTAAATAAAATAAACTTTAGGCTATGTAATGCGGTCAGCAGCTATAAATCGGGGATTTTATAACGGGTTGGCTCACCCAATCAGAATCTAGGACCAAAACTGACCGTTTTATTTATATTGAGATGATCTGTGTATTGTTTTGTGTTATAGTCTCTGTACTGCTGTTGTTTCTGTGCAATCCATGCTTCTTTCACCAAAATAAATTCCTCGTATGCTCAAACATCTGGCAATAAAGCTCATTCTAAATCCTCGGTGTCTTGGTTAAGCAAGCACCCAGAACTCTCTATCATCACAGTTAAGATTGCATGGACATGCACTTCTCACATTTTCCCACAGATGTGTAAAAACATGTATGTAGGTTTCACGCTGCAGTCTAGTCGGTCGGTTATGCTTTTAATGGCTTGCCGTGCAAAACTGGCATATGAAACAAACAAGCAAACATGCCCTACTTATCAAGAGCGAAATCATTGGCGTCGGACCACGATGGCCCCTCCCCTTCTGCTGCCACATTCACACAATGAGTCACATTACAGACAGCAGATGATCTGAGTGTGACAGAGGTACTGTATAGAAGCCCATCCACCACTTGTTCGGACTTCGTGTTACCTTGTGTCAGAACGGAGCTAACATAAACTGGCAGTAATGATTAAACACAGAGACTGTTCTCTTCTCAACAGGTCTGGATTATGTCAGAGTGTTCAGTCTCTTCACAAATACTCGCCGCTTGGGGCCTCAGAACCCAGAACTGACGGCCGGGCCAAAATCTGTGTGACTCATAGATTTAAAGGTGTCATACAAAGTAATGTTTCATGAATTTAGAAAACTATAAATTAACTGTAATAACTATGATTAGCGTCCACACCACTTAATGACAACGTTTGTTCTAAGCTATTTTAAATGCACGAGACTATTTTAAATAGATTTCGATTGGCTGTCATAGTTTTATTGTTTAGTAGTATGAGAAGTCTCTACGGAAGTGATCCCAAGAAACACTTTTGTTATTGTTGTTGTGTGGACTCTATGGATGCTATTCTTTTAAATAAAGAACCATTTTTAACCTTGTTTATAGCTTAAATTATCAATTTTGTCTATGGTGTGAACAGGGATTATATGCCCCATGTGTTATTGTTAATATAGAAATATTTTAGTAGGCAGTGTATAGACCACTTCGTAAGGTGTAAACACTGGTCAAAAAGCACTTCCGGTTTCATTTTTTATTTGAAATATATTTGTTTAACTTTCTTTTTTTCTTGTTATTTGGTCAAACGTTTGTTCAGGGTTAACAATCTGAAACAGGAAGTTCTTCTGGACTAGCATTGGATCAGCGTTGCTTACATTTTCCAAAGTGGTCTATAGTATACACTGCGCTGTATTTAGTATGTAGTAAACTAGTGATCCATTCCAAAGAGTCATAATAAACTAAATCGCAAAAAAAAAATTGTCGCCTTATGATGCTACATGCTGTTTTTAATTGTGAAAATAAAATTAATTGAATTTAGATGTGTGATGTCCCTTTACAAACCGATTCATTACGTGCTGCGTGATTTGCCAGTTGTCGAATGGATACACTCTCGTTCAGAAACAGGCCAGTAATGTACACATCAAAAAGTATTTGCACCAGTTAGACAAATATGTTATCGTGACAGTTAGAGCAGAATACATCACGAATGTGAATGAAGGAATGTTTTTGTAAATTGAAACTTGGCTGGTTTAAAGACACCTGAGCCGCGCACAGTCGTGTGAAGGCATTCGCTTCGGTGTTGACTCTGGCGAGCAGAAAGGGGCGGAGACGCGATTCTCTCCACTTCGTGTCACAGATTGTGCCAAAGCACTTGTTTCAGATTCTCACAGCAATAATGACAGACTCAAAACGTTACATAAATATTTTAACAGATGGGATTGAAATGGAGAGAAAGCGTTTAGACGGCACAGTGATGGATGGAGGAAGGAGGAAAGTTCAGTGAAATACTTCTGGACTGGAGTAGGACAGCTGGAAGAGAAAATCTGTAAATACAAAACCAACGGTGGAGGGAAAGAATGAACAAATTGGGAAAATGAGAACGGGCTCTACCTTTAATAACCTTTATTATCATGCTGTGTCATTTTCTCTCAGGACTTGAAGTGATCGTTCACCTGAGAATAAAAATTCTGTCGTCATTTAGTCCCCCAATGCGGTTGAAAGCTTGAATACAAAAGAGTGTATTTTGAGAAATGTTTAAGAGGTTTGGTGATCATACAATGGAAGTCAGTTGGGTTCAACGTTTGGCTACCAACGTTCTTCAAAATGTCTTCATTTCTGGGAGAATGATAATGATGTTTCTTTTAAACAGAATATTTCCAACTACACTAGGATCTCTCTGATGTTTCTCCTCTGTCTTTCCATCGAGTGTTTCGAGAAGAAGACATCAGAGAGATGGTTTTCTTCAGGATCTGTCTCTTGTCTTGGCTGAAGTATTCCACCGCCATGATTTTAAGTGGAAACTTCAATTCTGTGAGTGCGGTTTGGATTTTTGTCATCTTGTGACTGGGCGATATATTGAATCTTGAACATTCCCAACACAGCTGCAGCAGAATTACATTGGTAACTTTCGCCTCTATCTCCATCTCTGTTTAAAACTTGTGTACTAGTTTTCAACTCTGATTTTTAATGCAATTGTACAGTAACAGATTTCTGAATGAAGTTACGGATTGCATCTTTAAGAAACATTTCAATACGTTAAATCATTTTAAACCCACTTGGATTGAATCTTTTGATGACAATGGTTAACATGGATATAAAAAATTACCATTTTCAGATGCACCAATATTAAGACATGTTGTCCCGGTTTCACAGACAAGGCTTAAGGCTTGACTGAATATAACTTGTTAAAATATATCACTGCCATTGTTGTGTCTCGAGATGCACACCAGTAATGTAATCGTACATTTACATTTATGCATTTGGAAGACGCTTTGATCCAAAGCGACTTACATTGCATTATCTATACATCTATACATGGGTATGTGCAATCCCCTGTGATCGTACTCACAACCTTGCGTTGTTAACGCAATGCTCTTACCACTGAGCTACAGGAAATCTTTGAAGGTATTTTTATAAAAGCGACAAAAATATCTTCATTCAACCAAGGCATAGTCCTGGTTTAAGATAAGCCGTGTCTGTGAAACCGGGCGATACACTCAAAAAAAAATTGGGGTTATTTTCAACCCAACTGTTAACAGGAAGTATTTATATGTGGTTAAGAAACACCGCAGCGGCTAATTTAGGAACCAACGGTTGTGTTCATCCATTGCTGACCCAACGCTGCATTGAACATAACCCAGCATTTTTAGAGTGTATTACAGTAAATATTGTCAAAAGGCTGAAATGAGATTTTAGTGATATCGTCCAGCCCGATATCAGATTTTCTTTGCGCCCCACAAGACATGAATCATTGAAACATGTTTGACAAACTCCATGGTTATTTAATAAGAGTATATTTGGTTTCACCAACACACATCACCGCAATTGCAGTATCAAGTGTCTTATAAACAGTACACTCATGTCTAAGAAGAGCTCGGCACGCACGCTCTTACAAACACACAGCACACAATATAATCATTTTGTGCAGTTTCACAGTTGATTTCTGACAGTTGTGAAGTCTTTAAACCCTGTCATTATTGAAGTCTTGTGTTTGCAACAATGGTCCAGCAAACAAAGTGCTTTTAAAAATAGCAACGCTGTTGTACGTCTTTGATGATCTTTTGGGTGCATGAGTGATGCTAGTTCACGACTTTGTCTTTGAAAAGTTTTTCAGTAAACAGTCATTTAGAAGCACAGCCGCCAGTATTTCCAAGTAAAACATGTTTAGATATCCATCTTCTCCCACTAATACTATCTTTCCTTTTTTTTAAGAAAGACATCATCCCATCAAGGACGTAAGTGCCATTATTCTCCAGTTCATTTTTGGGATTGAACCTGCAACCCTCATGTGTCTGCCTAAAGGTGGCATCAAACAGAATCGCGAATATAATGATACTTCCACATATGTCCACCCCAAAGAGGGGCAGTTTTGTCATGTTGGGCTGCAAAATTGTTAGGAGGCAAACTTCAATTTTAACAGCACGCTATTGTAACCCATGCAAACATTAAGCTCCTCCCACTTAGGCATATTCTTCTAGGTCCTCCTCTTCATATTCATAGTCCATTCCTCCTCTTTCGTATTCTAGCTCCGCCCTTCCGTACTCATCATACCCCTCGCCCTCACAGATTAGCTCTTCCCTTTCATACTCCAGACCCTCCTCCTCGTACCCAAGCTCAGTCTCATCGTGCGCCACGCCTTGTCTCTCAAGCTCCGCCCCTTGCGATCCATAACCATCCTGCTCTGTCGATGGCACCGTCCCATTTGTTTCTTTCTCTTTAGCTCCTGCCAGATTAAGGGCGGAGCTCATTCTCAGTTTCTTCAGTATTCCGTGAATGATGGGGTTAGCCGCCGCTGCAGCCGCAGCCGCCGCCTCCTCCGCCTCTTTCTCCGCCTGCTCCTTTGCTTCTTTCCGCCTCTCTCTGGCTTGCAGGACCTCCTCGGCTCCCTCCCCAACGATCAACACCTCCTCCCCAACGCGCGGTGGGTCCTTCACAGGGTTGTGGTCATAGGAGAAGAGGCGTAGTCCGGGGAGATGATGCAAGTTGGGGAACTGCGATATCCGATTGCGGTCCATGTCCAGAATCTCAAGCTGCTCCATCTTAAGGAGAACGCGGGGAACTCCTGAAAGCGGTTTCCGTAAAGCCAGAGACCTCTTAGGGCCTCCATGCGCCATAGGTCGGAGGGCAGGGTGCGCATACGGTTGTCCCCCATCTGCAAGGAGCGTAGGTGGGGCAGGTCGTATAGCTGCTTGGGAAAGTGTTGGAAGTAGTTGCTCTCCACCCAGAGGCAGCGCAAGCTCTGTAGGTTCCTCATTTCTGCCGGCAGGCTCATCAAACGGTTGCTTCCTAGGTAGAGACACGTGAGGTTGGTCAGCTGGCACACCGACAACGGAACATCATCGAGCTTGTTAAAGTCGAGTGCCATGGTGCGCAAACCCTGCAGCCGAACGATGCCCTTGGGGATGTCGCGAAGACGATTCCCGCAGACGTAGAGTTTTTCCAAATACTGCAAATATAGGACTTGCCCAGGAAGGCGGCGGAACTTGTAGTAGCTCAAGTCCAATACGGGGTCTCCGCTCGCCAAGAGGTCATCGACTCCGAGCGGCAGGTCGTCATCCTCCACGATCTCCTCTTCTTCCTCCTCCTCTGCCTCTTCCTCTCCTTCTGCCTTTTCATGGTCTTTCTTCTCCTCTCCTTCGCCGTCGTCCTCGGCCTGCTTTCGAGAGGAATTGCCCATTACTTTGGCCGGCTAGCCCGGCGTCTGTCTGTGTGTCTCAAGGGTGTTTCAGGACGGGGTGAGAGGGTGAGGCGGTCTGTGGGGTTGGCCCCGCCTCCCCGTGTCTGTTTCAATCTGTAAGATTGACCCAGTACAGCGACGCATGGTGCTGCAGACGACTTCACCTCGGATCCGATACGGCAAAGTCCAATGTCAGCAAACGAAGCAGTGATGCCAGCAAAGAGCCATTGTGGAGCTTTCTGTAGTTTATCTCGATGGATACTTTTTTCTTTGCAAATAAAAAAATTAAAAACCGTGCATCAGATAGTAATAGTAGTAGTAATAATAATAATAATAGTAGTGGTAATAGTAATTGTAAATAAAGTCTGAACCGTAACAGGAATTAAAACTTAATTTTGAGATTGTATTAACTCAAACAAAAAGATTATTTTGTTTAAAGCAAATGTCACTTACTCCAAAAAATTGAAGGTTTCCTTAAAAAAATGTTTTTTGGAAACCAAATAATTTTAACACATTTACTATAAAAGTGTAGGTGTCAAACCTGCTATGTCTACATTTCCTTCACAGTTGTTCACTGTTTGTTAAAAAATATAAATGAGACCGTTTGGACTTACAGCACAGCCACGAACTTTCAGTAACAGTCGCAGATGTGTCAAAGCTCGTGCTGATCGGTGCCTGCGCGGGCACGCGGCGCTCGTCCCGGTTGCCGTCCGCGGATCCCGGGCTCGCACTCTCACGCTGACCTGGCCGGCGGCAATGTGAACCGAACCGATGATGTGATAATAACTCCGGTCTGTGTGAACCGAGCGGGTAGAAATCACATGCGCAATCCTTTGAGACGTACGCGTAAAGTTTCCAGCCGTGCTCGAGGCTCTCTCTTTCTCTCTCTCTCTCTCTACCTCTCTCTTTCTCTGTCGGACGATCAAACCCGTCTCGCGTTTCTCTCTGTCGGTTCGGAGCGCAAAGCGTTGTCATGGACCGTCTCTCTTTTCCTTAGCAACCGAAACAGGGACATGAGAGTTATATACTGTCACGTGGTCAGAGAGAGAGAGAGAGAGAGAGAGAGAGAGAGAGAGAGAGAGAAAGAGAGGGGGCGGTAAAACTCCATTATAACAAGTTCTTGTTGCGTAAAAAGGAAACATTTTCATTAAAATAATTGTAGGCTTTTATTATGCTGTTATTTATCATATTATAATACAGTTTTTTGATATTGTGTGTATTATTGTTGAAGAGTTTATTTGCAAAAACAACGACATTTAAAAAGAAAAAAAATATATTATCATGTTATTTGAATTATTATTACTTAATCAAATTAACCCACCTATCACTTGGCACGAAAAAAACATAATTTCTTAGTTATCTGTTTTTGCACATGAACTTCATGTTATTATTTATATATTATTTAATGTTTAAGCAAATAGGTTTATGCTACTTTGGCCTGATGAAAAAAGATGTGTGCATTTCAGTTGTAGCCTATAACTAAATGAATACAATTGTGGAAAATGTATTTTTGAAATAAATAAAACTTCTCTACAACAAAAGTGGCGAAAGATAGAATTCATATCAACTGCAGGCCGTAAATTTGCCTTTCATTAATCTGAAAATTCTCAGAATAAATGATATTTAAGATTGTAAAAGAAATGCAACAGAGTTGAATAAACAAATAAATGTTGTGCGTTGTACATCTCAAATTTACACTCCTGGCCTAACATCCAGCACTATAACATACAGCAATCGTGCATATATTTGACTAACCTTTCTCTTTGCACCAGGCCTTTGGGTAGTTGCCCAATCTTATTAACTTTCAAGAATAATACATTTTTATCTGACCTGTTATCTAGTCCTATAACGCAGAAAGAAAATCCTTTTTTATCCCATTTAACCTTCAAATTGTAATCTTTAATTTAATGATATTCCCTAAACCTTGATGTTTAATAATGAATGATTAATAAATAGTATCATGAAGTGAATGCATGGCGTTGTAATTATCTGCACTGATAAGTGTACAGTAAATGTGCAGACTCAGGAGGTTTGTAGTGTTCAAGTGTTGATGCGTCAAAGTTCATCTCCGTTCTTCCACGATGTCAGGGAGCTCACGCCCCCCCTAGCGGCCAGATTACGTCATCGACCCCTAAGAACCTGACCGCAACTTGAATATATGCAGGTATTTCCTTAAAGCCAATCTTATCTGAAGCCCTTTAAGAAATATCTAAGACCCCCATTTAACCCACAAATTACATATTCATGGGCTGAGCTGATGGTGAGGTCATTAACGTGTCTCTTCCTATTTGTTTTGTTCATTCCTACGTCCCTGATGAAGGCCAAAGTCTTCAGCTGTGTATTTTTAAAGACTTTTCAGGTCACAATGACATATAAATGCCCTACCTACATCATATGTTTATTGAATGGAATCACGGATGTGTCCAAAACGCCATAAAACCAAATTATTGTGTAGTATTGTGTTGTTTTGTGTTTTTCCCATATGGTTTACTGTCAAAGTAATATTCCAGCACCAATTTGTTCTTTAATGTCATCTTTGAACCTGCGCTTGAATGAGCATTTATGAGCATCTCTCAGTCTTATCATGTCATATTATGTTATCACAGAATAAATGCTGGACAGGGAGAAATCATTCACAGCTGTACACGGCCAATCGAGACAGTGGTCAGACAAAATACAGAATGGTAAATAAACACACTGTGGTGTTTTCCTCACAAAAAAGTCCAAAGGTCATCCTTTTCATCGGAAGTTTTCTGCTTAACATTCAATTAGAATTTACCAGACAGGACCTTTTAATTCTTGTATTGAAATATTTTTGCATATGTGTTGAGTTGACTATTCTGTGACATTTTCACAGAATTCACAGTTCTACAGTAAAGCTGCACCCCAAAAATGCCAGAAATCATCAATTTGATCACAAAAATGTTTTTCAGACTTAAGATAAGAAATATTTTTAAAGATCCTTTGGACTAATGGTTCTATGGGTTACCAAAACGTTTTCATCTTTGGTATGGCTGTGAAGAACCTTTAAATCACATTTTTGTGTTTTTATTAAAGAATAAACTAACAACATAACATTGCATTTTTGACATAGCATAACCCGTTAAACATATTTATAAACAAGCACACGTTGTGCACAAATGCATCGTGAAAAACAATATAGTTTTCCCGTAAACCTTGCAGCGCGGTTTGCGGTTTCGCAGCCCCCGATGGTATTTGGGACTCGAACTGAAGTAACTTCTCTTTATCTCCCTCCATGCCCCGCCCTCCCAAAGATCTCCCCGTCTTCCGATTGGCTGATTGCTCGCGAGTCTGACGCGGAGCCGTCGCCGATTGGCCGGCTGCACTCGAATGATCTGTTCGGAATTCAGCCGGAGTACAGGAGTGATGCAGTGTGGGTGTATAAGACAGCATGAGCCCCACATCAGACTCCTTTACCCATCACACAAAGTGTGTGTTTCACGTGCCTGTGGACAAGGTGAGTGATTTACTCAAACATGCATTTTATAAAGTTACATCAACGATAAAGATTCGTTTGCTCATTAATTCAGCTTTGCTTTTTTAATGTAACATTTTTAAAAGTATGCACCACTACTTGTGCTTATGGGACCAGGTGCGTGAAAACTATTTCGCTTGATGTGACAAAAGCAAGAAAAAGGAAATTTGCGTCACTAAGTTGCGTGTATTTCATCACGAGTTCATTCGGTTTGCCTGTTCTGTCCGTTATGAATGAGATTACGTGAGCATCCATTGTGTCATTCCTAAACAAAGACAGGCTCTGTTCTTTACTTTAAAAAGAGAAAATAAGATGTTTATTACATTAAATAACTAAAAATAATACTGTGGTGTGAACGTCGGAGTTTTTGCATGGAGAAACAGTACAAGATTATTATCTTTTTATATTGTTGCGCCTTTTGCTAAGTACATTTACATTTATGCATTTGGCAGACGCTTTCATCCAAAGCGACTTATTGCATTATAATATACATTTATACATAGGTATGTGCAATCCCCTGGGCTCGAACCCACAACCACTGAGCTACAGGAAATTATACCAACACCTGCAAAAATCTGAATTATTGATGCATTTATTTCCAACTGAATGCAATGCATGTTGTGTCATTGCAGTGAAGCTGAGGAAAACGTGCAGCCAGAGAGTTTGAGTGATGGGCGGCGGAGGGCAGCAGACGGACCGGGTGTCCGGTACCGAGCGCAGGTCCGGTTCTTACAGCTGGGAGGAGGTGCAGAAACACACGAAGCGCGGGGATCAGTGGATCGTGGTGGAGAGGAAGGTTTATGATGTGAGTCAGTGGGCGAAGAGACACCCTGGAGGACTGAGGATTCTCGGACACTATGCCGGAGAAGATGCGACGGTAAAACACCGACATACATTTAGACAATAGACAAGAAACTTTAAAGGAGTTCAACTTCAGAGAGAAAATGTTTTCATCATTTACACGCCCTCTTGTTATATCAAACCTTTCTTTGATATCTACTTAGAAAGGATTTTGGGGCAATTTTTTCTGCACCTTGCCAGATATTTAAATTCTTATATTTTAAAACCTATAATACATACTATATTTATCCAACAAAACCGGTCTTATGGGTCAATTTTTCGAAATTGAGATTTTTACATAATCTGAAAGATGAATGAATAAGCTTTATATTGATGTAGTTGTTACAAAAGGATTAAAAAATATATTTGGCTGATATACAAGCGTTTAAAAAGTTTTTTTTAAACTTTGAAGTTTGTTTGATCAGGGGCACTGGGGCAGGCCACCCACTCACAAAAATAAAGTTCATATATTTAAGGTAGGAAATATACAAAATATCTTCATGGAACATGATCTACTGATTTTTAGCAGAAAAGAAAAATGGATAATTGTGACCCATGATGTGTTTTTGTCTTTTACTAAAAATGTTCCCGTGCACTTAAGACTGGTTTTGTGATCCAGGGTCACATATGGGATAATAATGTTTGCAGTTGGTTGAGAAACAAACAATGTGTCTCCAAACTAAGTGAGCTAAACCCTCTTGGATAAAAGTTTATGATAAAATAGTAAATATTTGACTTAATATAAGAAACAATAGAAATTAGGTATTTAACAATAATATTATATAGATTAGAATACTACAAAGCAAAGTCAGTAAACTTAAACTTAGTAAACTGCCTACATTTAAATCTGTGTTATAAACTAGTTCACAGTTTACATTAAAACTATGAAACTCGAAAATATAAAATACGATAAAAAGTATACCTGCAAAGCAAAGATTGCATCTTTTTCAATATTATTATAAATATTAAACATTGCACACAAAAAATCAAATAAGCAATGCAAAAAAAAGTATTCAAAGTTTTACACAAATATAATACTCCAGACTGCACTGCTGCAGAGAAGATGGGATTTTAAACTTAACAAACTCTGGACAGCATTTTTGGGCATCATTATTGTTCCATGATGCCACATTAAAGCCCAAAACTGCTGTCTGAGTACTATAGTATCACACTACTGAGACACAAGCACTTAGGCATTCATTTGTTCCGATGTAAATGTAATTGTATGTAATCAGTGTTTCATTTGTGTTTAATCTTAGGAGGCGTTTACTGCGTTTCACCCAAACCTCCAGCTGGTGAGGAAGTACATGAAACCGCTGTTAATCGGTGAGCTGGAGGCGTCTGAACCCAGTCAAGACCGGCAGAAGAAAGTGAGTATATAGATCTTACGCGCACGTCCTGACCCCCAACTTCCGTTTTGTGTTTGGCTGGTGTCTAATAATATAACTATTCATGTTTAATTTAATTAATGTTAATATTAATTTTTTACCGTATATTAACTGTACGGTTTATTAAATGAACAATTTGTTGAATTGGTTTTTAAATATTTAATTAAACCGTACTGTACATTGACACCTAGAGGTTGAGCTCGGTATCGCAGTCTAAATTCAAAATATTGGAGAGACAAGTTTAGCCAAGGAACAGTTGTTCTCGGTTTCTTTTGGGTTTTATCAGAAATAATCTACAGACACTCGATGTTTTGTGAATGTGTAGCGAAATTTCAGTTGGGGTCACAAAAGTGCGCATGCTCACTAACGTTTGTTTATGTTGTTAAGATATAGTCCATAGAGTTAAACCAGGACCTTCACTCTCATAAAATATATTTTGAAAGAACGTTGATAATCATTGACTCCCATTGTATGGACACAAAACCACTAAGACATTTCTTACAGATTTATTTTTTGATGTGAACCGTCGCCTTAAATCTCTTTATGACTTTGAGTGACCCCATTTTTGAGAATTTTTTTCGTCCTTTATTTCAGGAGCTTATAAAGATTTTTTATAGATGTTTTATTGTTTTATGGATTTTGCATAATTTCCGTAGTTATCTGACCTTTAAACAGATCAACACTTTTTTGTCTTGTCCAGATGGTTCAGCTGGAGCTCAGACTCCCACACGACAGCTTGTTGATTTTAGCTTTGACATTAAACCTCAGTCAACATCCTTGTTCCATCGAAAACTGTTTTGATGTTTTAGGGAAGCTTATTTGGTCAATCAGAGAAATATGAATGTGAAGTTAATCCTTACTGTGTTTTAAATCCTGTGCTATTTTAACCTGTGCAATAAAAACAACGCAGGGTTTACACTTTAACCGAACTGTAGCTACTGTAAATACGACTGTCATTCTAGTGTTACTATAAAGAAAGAAAAATCAAAGACGAGATCTCCTTTAATACCTCGAATAATGCTCCTAGAAACCACTGAGATTAAACAGATCATCAAATTGACCCAAATCCAGATGATTTGACCTTGACAATCCACATTCATTTACACCTCCAAACCCCTGGTGTGTTTCAACATTTACGCTCTTGTTTATATTGAGCTGATATTTATATTATTCAAACTATGAGAGCAACATCTGAGCAGTGTGTTTGTCTCAGGCCGCTCTTGTGGAAGATTTCCGAGCCCTGCGTGAGCGTCTGGAAGCTGAGGGCTGTTTTAAAACCCAGCCCCTGTTCTTCATCTTACATCTGGGTCACATTCTGCTCCTGGAGGCCGTTTCTCTGCTCTTGTTGTGGTACTTTGGAACCGGCTGGATCAACACGGCTGTGGTCGCTGTTTTACTGGGTACAGCACAGGTATGACAAACGTTTATTCACATTAAACTCATAAACCTGAAAAGACCAACAGTGTGACCTGCAGTGTGGTCTTTTCATCGGACTAACATTTGAAAATAATGGCGGATATGTTTGTGTGTTGTGTAGTCTCAGGCTGGATGGCTGCAGCATGACTTTGGTCACCTGTCCGTGTTTAAAACATCACGATGGAATCATTTAGTGCACAAGTTTATCATCGGACAACTGAAGGTAATACTGCAGTAAACCACGAGAGAACATTTAAGTCAATATGATAAAAATATCTTTGTTAACTTGTATTAGCATACAATAATAATAGAAATGTATAGATTTATTTTGCCATTTATATCACAGACATGTATTTTAAGTATTTTTTTTACATTTTGTGCGTTATCACAGGGCGCGTCCGCCAACTGGTGGAACCATCGACACTTCCAGCATCACGCTAAACCCAACATCATCACGAAAGATCCAGACGTCAACATGCTCAATGCGTTTGTGGTGGGAGATGTTCAGCCGCTGGAGGTAAACGCACATCAGCCGCGCATCATTCACACATGAAGAAAACACGATCTCGTGTGTATTAAACACGTTCTCTGTTACAGTACGGGATTAAAAAGATCAAACATTTGCCCTACAACCATCAGCACAAGTATTTCTTCTTCAGTAAGTCAAGAAATATTCATTCATTCTTAAAGGAGCATGTGCAGGATTTGCTTTCGTCATTCGGAGCTGATCTGAATATTAAAACTTCCATGTTTTTATTTTTATTTAAACATTTTTAAATTGTTTCGAATTTCTTTAATATTGTTTGGGGAATATATTTCTGAAATCTGATTCATTATTCTCCCAAAATCAGCGGCGATCAAGGCAGATTTCTATTTGCGTCTTTGAATTGCTTTTGGATCTTGATATTTACATCCCCCTCTCTTTTCTCAGTTGGACCGCCTCTGCTCATCCCAGTGTATTTCCAGTTCCAGATCATTCACAATATGATCGCGCATGGTCTTTGGGTGGTAGGTTGCCATGACAACTGTTTCCACTTCATAGCTGATGAGCTGCTGTTGAAAGGAGATGTTTAATAAGTGTTTCTTCTTGTCTGATTTGTCTCGTCTCTTCTGTAGGACTTTATTTGGTGTGTAAGTTACTACGTTCGATACCTCCTGTGTTACACACAGTTCTATGGCTTCTTTGGAGCGGTGCTTCTGTTCAACGTCGTGAGGTACCACAGACCATATTCACCTTTGTTATTATAGACGACATGTGACCCTGTCTGTGAAATCCTGCGAAGTCTCAAAATTGTATTCAATCATTAATTTAACATATATTTTGTATAGTTTCTTTTTTAAATAATATTACAGTCATAAAATTTAAGTACACATTGTCTCAGAACGGCTGAAAGAATTTGTCTTTGTGTTGGTCTGCAGGTTCATCGAGAGTCACTGGTTTGTGTGGGTGACACAGATGAGTCACATCCCCATGAACATCGATCATGAGAAGCATCAGGACTGGTTTAGTATGCAGGTACACTCACTGTTAGTCTTCACAGCAGCATGAAGATACGCAGTCAGACGCACGCTTTGATGAACGCTTCTTTTTCTCTCCTTCAGCTGGTTTCAACCTGTAACATTGAGCCTTCCTCCTTCAACGACTGGTTCAGTGGACACCTCAACTTTCAGATTGAGCACCAGTAAGTGTGTGGAACGGTTTGTGCGGTTCATCATTTCTGTAAATCGAGGTTGTGCAATATTTAGAAGTGGATTGAGAAAGTCCGAATTGTTTTCTCATTTACTGTGAATTTAAATTGAGGTTGCAAACATGATGCCCACAAAGAAAAACAGAATTTCAAGACGTTTTAATCTGTTTCATTATCATTCAAGTCTTTTGTGCATGCCCAGAAACCTTATTTAGGTATATAAATAAACACACATGTACATGGACAAAATGTAAGTGGAATATTTGGAAATATTATATATTCCCCTTTATTGATAAAAACGCGTCGTATTTCCTAGGACCGGAAAAAACAAATATTTGTTTCATTATCTCAAAATAATTAAGTAAATAAACATCAAAATGATCGAATAAATCGAATAATAATATATGAAGAGTTAGGTTCCAAAATGAGATATCTCTGTTTTACAATTTTTCAAAAATCATGTGTTTTATTGTAATATGTTGCTGTATTTATTTAGTTATTAGGGCTTAAATCAAAACAAACCAACTGTAGTGGACTGATATTAATTTGAATGCACAATAAAAACAAGATTTTTGAGACGTTATCTAATTTTGGAACCAAAGTCTTCATATAGAAATTTATATACTATTTGAGCAAAAAATATTTTTCTGTTGTGAGACTCATATGCCAAAATGATATGCGACTTATGAAAGACATTATACAAAATTATTTCTACATAGTTTCATATGCCTTCATCAGACTTTATTCTGCAATTTAGTGGAAAATGGTATGAAAAGTATTTAATAACATTAAAGAATATTAAAGAAATAACTCAAAACTGTGAAGTTTCTCTGCATCTACAGTCTATCAAGTTCTGAATATCTTTAAGACATAACTAAAAATGGATTAAAAAAATTTACTGGCTGATTTTTATTTACTTAAAAATGTTGATCTCTATCTAAACACATTGCCATAAAGCTCACAGTAGGTTGTATATATTTTGTATAAAGATAGATAAGTGTTTGATTTAAGGGTGATTTTGTCACTCTGTGTGAAAGAATCCACTGTGATTTTATAATCTATTATACAATAATCAAAAGTAAAGAATGTGCCATGAATTCTTTTTTTCTCCAGTCTTTTTCCCACAATGCCCAGACACAACTACTGGCGCGCCGCCCCTCAAGTCCGGGCCCTATGTGAGAAACATGGAGTAAAGTACACTGAGAAGACATTGTTCCGGGCTTTTGCGGACGTCGTCGGGTATGACCTGAATATTGAATGTTTAGATTTCATTACAAATATTATTCTTGAACTTAAAGTGTACATATTTTTTCTTTTCTAAATAAATAAAACAACTACATTGCCCCAATTTAGGGAAGGCCCATAAAACAGGGTTAATGCCATACAATCTTTTCTAATCCATAAGAAAAAAATCCAGATTTGTGTCGCCTACACGTAAACACTCATTTCTTTCTTTGTTGTTTGCTTGCAGGTCTTTGGAAAAATCCGGAGAACTCTGGCTGGACGCTTACCTTCACAAATAAACAAACCCCTCCCATTTAAACCACAACTTCGACCAATCAGAATGAAGAATTTATAGGCGTGTCAGTGGACTGACAGTGATTGAGTAGTTTATTAGCTGTTAAGGATGGCACTAAACCACCGGTTGATCAGTTTACTCAAGTGATGTCGAGCACTTTTGTTTTTGATATTGTGTTTGGGATTGGAATGTAATTGGCACTTTAAATGTGATGAGACTGAATTGGCTTTTAATAAAGGATGTTGAGAAAGTTCATGAATGTGCAGGTGCATAAAGGTACGAGAAAGTCGTGTCTGCTGGAATACAGATGTAGCCATTAGAGATATTTTAAAACGATTGTGTTTAGTAATAATTTTATTTCTTAAATTTACAATACAATGATTTGTTTTTATAAATAATATTTTGACAAAAGCTAGCAGAGGGTAATACTAAGAGATTGTAGAGCAGGTTTAATTTGAATTGCAATGACTTGGATTACTGATTAAACTCGACCTGTGCATTGACACTAAACTTAACTGCTTGTTTTTTTTCTTTTAAGATTTAACACAAGATCTTATACATTTTTACATCTCTACATAATCCTTTGTGAGAATATAAAGCATGTCTACCGCGTTGACAGAAATAGAGTAGAAAGAGATCAATTTACTGTTCTTGCTTCATTCATACATGACAATGATCAGCATGAGAACATGTTGAGACTAGATTTAGCACATTATTTACATACGCAGCATGATGCATTTCTCAGTACAGACTTCCAGAACATTCACTCTGTTTACAGACACAAATTCTCAATCTGTCAAGAATATGTCCAGGTTTTATATACAGCATACATATATGCACATGGACATGTTTTTGAGCGTTTCACTCGCACATTGTTTTCATGCAGTAAGAGTTCATAAGCATTTATCAACATGAAGAAGATTTGGAAACCTCTGGATGCGGATAAATGACAGTAAGGTCCGTACATACACTAATAATAAAAAGCACCAACAATAAATATACAATTACAAAATACGTCAGATTAGACGTTTGGAGGACAGCGTGGCAGAATCTACACCTCATCTGAGTTCATTATAGGGCTCCGTCCATCAGCTACTGTTGCCAGGTGACGCTTTGATTGACAGTCCAAGTGAGCGCCGTCAGATGTCGCCGGATTCGATTTTCTCTTGCCGTTTCTTCATGATTTCCTGGAGTTCAGATTCTCCTTGACTCTTCTAATAGATTAAGACGACAAAGGTACATTTGTATGACTACACAGTGTTAAACTAATACAGAAAAAGTGAAATGTTGAGATAATAGACATACGTCAGCTAGATTCATTTATAGACTGAATCAGAATGAATTGTATAATATACAGCTGCTGAAAAAGTTTTTCTGGATTTACTATTGATAGGTCATTTTAAAACCATCATTTTTGACATTTTTATCTCAAGTTCTAAAAGGAAAATATTGTTTGCGTTTGCAGAAAGTTCGAAACAGGACAAACTGATCAAAATAAAAAAAAGAAGTAATGTGTGCAGATCTTGAATACAGCGAATGAAACAAGTTCATATTCATGTTTCAACAACACAAAACTCATGTTTTCACACATATTTTACGATAAGTTCAAAAATTAATTTACTTTCATGTATCTTCGCATTCTCTTGAATTGACTATAAGTCAATCCTGAGGTTGGTTCACAATTTTAACATTTTGAAGTGAACTGCTCCTTTAAATTCAGGTTTAATGTAGATTTAATAAATGGTCTGTACATTTTAAAAATTATTAAGTCTGTGAAAAATTCCCATAAAACATGGAAACGTGTGTGTGTTGTTGCTGACCTCCAGTTGTGCTTTCTGCACAGTGATCTGACTGTAGACCCTCGAGCCCTCGTCTCCACACACAGACTTCAGATGCTCTTTATTGAGGGAGAACAGCTGTGCACCTGTCAGGATGCCCAGACGCTCCACCGTCCTGCAACAGAGCACACAAGCCAATGATCAAATCTTTTCTGATTATCTTTATTTTTCCCTTTCTAATTCATTATTAGAGTATACTGTACGTGTAATCTATAAAGACCTGTGTTTAAGAGTTCATTTCTATAAACTTTGAGATAATATGTATGCTAGTTTACGCCCAAAAGTTGACAAAAAAACATGCACACTCTTCCTCAAGATCCTTTAAAGGGGTCTTTAGAAAAAAAAAGTTAACTTGCATTTATTTAAAATAATTATATTGTAGTATACTGAATGAGGCACTAATACGTCATTAAAAAAAAAAGACTCACGGTTTGCTGAAGCCCTTGGAGTTGAGCCATGTGGTGACCTGCGCAGGGTTGGAGTCAAAGGTCAGCGGCACGGCGGAGCTGGGGTGACGGTCCACCTTAAAGTTCCTGGCGGGTGGATTCATCTTACTGTTGGTGATCATCAGAAGCAGCTCGTCGTTCACTTTTTCCATGTGTTGGTTGTGACCTGAAACAAGAACAGAAACATTTAGACAGGAAGAGGGTGTGTGATTGACAGTTTAAACAATCATTTGAAATGCTTATAGATGCCAAACATGCTTTGATTGCTAACCAAAACTCCAGAAGCGTTTATCTTATTCTGGTGTCATGCAGACGTGGTTAACATATAACAACTCACTGTTTTTGTCAGTCCCCATCGAGCCGAGGGGGGTCTGTACTCGATAAGACTGTGAGATGAGAAAAAAACATAAGAATTAAAACATCAAATATGTATATTTTTTATTTTGTTTTTAGACTGTCTGTAGATGTTACCGGACTGTATGGTGGATCGTTAATGCCGTAAGGTTCCTCTAGCTTCACCACATCCAGGATATTATAAGGCACGAATCCCGCCTGACCGCTTCTGTTCCTCAACTTCCACCACTGCTTATCGTCCTCCAACACCTGAAGACACACACATCACTCGTGAGACAACACACAGCATCACCACAGATCAAACCATCATATACATCACATGTTCATACCTCAAGAACTTCATCCTGTAGAACTGAGAGCTCATTGGCGTTACGTGCAACGAAGTGATAGCGAATCTTTGCATACTTGCGAGGAGTAGACGGCGTGGAGTAAGACCTGGAGAAGAGTAAGGATATCACAGCGTAAAGTTTTTGGTTCCAAAACAATTCAAAATTCATGTTTTTTATTTATCCTGTTTTTATTGTGTGTTAGCTGTATTTTTTGTTTTGTTATTATTACTTTAAAAAAAAAATGTAGTCTGATTGATAGTAAATGGAATGCACAAAAAACATGATTTTTGAAAAAAATGTAAACAGAGACCTCATGTTGGAACCAAACTCTTCATATATTGTTTTAAAAATGAAAAAAGGAACATAGTCTTGTGCCCAAAGAATATGTTTAAATGGTAAACAACATGTATGATGTTAAGTTCACTTATAAGTATACTAGCAATATTAAAAACTACATAAAGTATACTTTTATAAACTAAAAACTGGTCTACTTTAATCCAAAGTAGTATTGAAACAGTATACTTACAACTCAACAACTAAAACTGTACATTGATATTCGCATAAATATTGCATAAAGTATACTAAAATATGCTTGAACTTTACTTAAGTACACTTAATATATTGATCCTGAAGTACACTTGTTTTAACTGAGGGTACGTTCCAATGGTAGTCAAACTTAAAAGTATGCCGACATTAGCAGCCTATCACTCATTATTTCAGACAATCAGGACAAAAGTTAAACTCACCCGTTAGACACCGGCGACTGTGATCCAAAGAACTAAGAGAAAAAAAGCACATCATTTATCATGATCAAACACAGTATGATAAACACATCTCGTGCTGTCCTCTCACTCACCTCTTCTTTTCTGTATTCTGGCTGCGCTGGGGATTTCGGCAGCGCTGCGCTCTCTGGGACCTCCACGGTCTCCGTCTCCCATGGCGATGTGCGGAACAATTCCACCGGCGGCTCCCAGCCATTCCGAAACTTCGGCACATACAGAGGAGCGCACTGCTCTTTCGGCCAATCAGCTCTTAGGTACAGAAGGACACACTTCGTGTTACA
The DNA here is from genome assembly GCF_015846415.1 of Triplophysa dalaica. Classification (NCBI taxonomy): domain Eukaryota; kingdom Metazoa; phylum Chordata; class Actinopteri; order Cypriniformes; family Nemacheilidae; genus Triplophysa; species Triplophysa dalaica. The sequence goes on along the minus strand of NC_079565.1, from coordinate 1,901,024 downwards.
CTATACAGTAAGCAGCGTACTAAACAAACATACACGACTTCAGCTCGCCACTAACACACAATCAGTTTGTTATTACACCACACCTGGGCCGAGTCCATCCATCACCCAGCAGCTCATAGATGGTCAACTCTTTAGGGGTCAGGTGACCTCTCAGGAAGTTAACGGTGTCCCGGGACATGTGAGGAGAGAGGACCATGCGCGGAAGATCGGGACTGCCACAATTCTGCAATATCTGAATTGAAGCATAACAAGCAAATCTGAGTCACGTCTGCCTGTCTCTGCATATTTTGAATCAATGTGCCGCAAACAGCTAATGAAATAAATTACAGATCAAAAAACAATACGATTGTGATTGTGTGTCGAGATGCTCACCATCTCAAGAGGTCCGAACAGAAAGTGCACGAGTTCAGCAGCACTGGGGTTCTGGATGTGCTTCTTCAGTTTGGCCTGTAGAGGGCGCACAAAAACAAACCAACAATTTATGTTTATTTTAAATCTTATACTAACAGAACAGTTATCCAGCCAAAGATTACATCATTTCATCTACACCGCAATGGAAACTTTTTTAAAGTCTCATCTGTCTGTCAGGTATTTCACGTGAGGAGAAGATTCAGAAATGTCACAAATGTGATTTGTTAAGTCTGCGGTCAAAAGTCAATATTATTGAAGATCACAATATGAACTCAACATTTATTGAATTTTGGGTTTACACCTCTATACTCTTCATGGATTTGAACAATTAGACTAATGTTTCAGTTTATATTTCTCCAACATCTTAGTAAGAATTTATAAACTCACCAGCAGGTTAAAAGAAAGTTTTAGCTTCTGCAGACAGTCGACGAACTCGGCTTCTGATGGAGGTCTCGCTCTCAGTGTTAACATGCCCTCTGAAACACACAAACAGTATGTGAGATTATTCAAAATAAAGAAACAATGCATAATTGCATTAATGCATTACACACAAATTATTACTTAACCTATTTATCTAACAAATGATTCAGATTCAGAAAATGAATGTATGAATTAAATCGTCGTGTCATTCACAGGGATGTTTAGATAGTTTTGTGTGCATCACCTGCTGGTCCCTTCTTTTTATTTTTCTTGCTTCGGTGACGCTGGTTGAGCTGAGCGAAAGCTTCTGCCGCTTTGTGAAGACGCGCCACGAAGATCTCAATGTCGTCCAGGGAGCAGTTCAGGATTTGCTGGAAGCCACACAAAGTTACACGTTACGTGTGGTGTGATGTAACCGTTCATCTGATACGCTCAGTGCTTGACTGTGTGTGTGTGAAATCTGATGTTACGCCGGCACTCACCACGTCCTTCTCAATGAGCTGGGCGAGTTTCATATTGGACTCGGGGTCCTGCGGCGACAAATCACCTGAGACATAGTGTGTTTAGTTAGCATTCATTGTTTTACTGTAAGTACGGTATTAATAAGCATTAATAAGCACGTGATAAAACTGCATCACCTTTCATATCTGTGGCTGCGACTCGACCTTTGACCCCAGGGGCAGGACCTTTCGGCTCTGAGGGTGGGATGATGGTCTCCCGATGGCGTTTCATCTTTTCTTGGTTCAGTCTAAAGAAGAAATCTGTTTTATTCCAAAACCTTCTAAACTGGGCCTCACTTTACAAAACCTGTTTTTCCCTAGAAGAGCTATTTTAAACATTCCCAATGGCTCACAAATAAACATCAAAGCGGGTCTTAAAACACAAGTCTGAACGCAACCAAAGCCAGCAGTGATACTGTAGCATCCTTAAATAATGAACAACTATTACACACAAGATCAGAGCGACCCGATGGCCTTTACTATTACCTGATCCAGTTACATGTGTTTACGGATTTACATCATTTACTCGCTACTGTCATTCCAAACCCATTCATGCACAAAGAAACCGGTTTGATTTATATGTTTAAGACCATCAGAAGATTTGATGGAGTGTCGAGATGTTTCTAAAATTGCTTTTGACAAATCTGAGCTCAGTTTGACACCTTTTTGACATCTCTTCTCAAACTCTAACGACGTGAAGGTGAGTTCATGATAGAAGTTTAACTTTTTGGTTCAATGAATCCATTATCATCAGCTTTATTGGAGTAAGGTTTAGCTTTCTGGTGTTTCTTTGGGGCCTGTGACTCACTTGAGTGTCTGTGGCCGCATCTTCTTGCCCCGTTGATCATCTCCGAGAGCGCTGTCAATGTCAGCATGCACCATTTCTGCCTAAAACATAGCCAGATTAAAAAAACTGTAATCTAACCCACATCATAACCCTTACAAAAAAATAAGCTTTAAGTATACTGTTATAGATTTATTGCAAATTAGTACCCAATTTTGGCTAAAAATTGGTTCCTAAAAATGTGTTAAGTACATACACACAAACATACGGTGCTTGTAATGAAAACACAAATCTAGATCAACACACATCTTAAAAATTCTAACAGTTCGATAGAGGAAACAGCTCAACTAACACACTAGATGGTATAAAAGAAGACAAAGTCAATGGAGTCTGCAGACCTCAACCTCATCGCAGTAGAAGAAGTGGATGTCGGGTTTGTGCTGTTCATTGTCCTGACAGATAAGAAGAAGGACTGAAGGGTATCGCGCCTGGTTCAGCAGCGTCTGACAATGATGGACGGTGGACAGAGGGAAGTTCTCAAGCTCCTCCTGAAAGAAAGAAAGAAAGAAAGAAGGAACAAATGAAAGAAAGAAAGAAAGAAAGAAAGAACAAATGAAAGAAAGAAAGAAAGAAAGAAAGAAAGAAAGAAAGAAAAAAAAGAAGGAAAGAAAGAAGGAAAGAAAGAAGGAAAGAACAAACAAATGAAAGAAGGAAAGAAAGAAGGAAAGAAAGAAGGAAAGAAAGAAGGAAAGAACAAACAAATGAAAGAAGGAAAGAAAGAAGGAAAGAAAGAAGGAACGAAAGAAAGAAACAAAGAAAGAAGGAAAGAAAGAAGGAAAGAACAAACAAATGAAAGAAAGAAAGAAAGAAAGAAAGAAAGAAAGAAGGAAAGAAAGAAGGAACGAAAGAAAGAAAGAAAGAAAGAAAGAAAGAAGGAAAGAAAGAAAGAAGGAACGAAAGAAAGAAACAAAGAAAGAGGGAAAGAAAGAAAGAAAGAAGGAAAGAAAGAAAGAAAGGAAGAAGGAAAGAAAGAAGGAACGAAAGAAAGAAACAAAGAAAGAAGGAAAGAAAGAAAGAAGGAAAGAACAAACAAATGAAAGAAAGAAAGAAAGAAAGAAAGAGGGAAAGAAAGAAAGAAAGAAAGAAAGAAAGAAGGAGAGAAGGAAAAACGAAAGAAAGAAATTGTTAACATATTAATGATGTCACTAATAAGGTCAAAGGTCAAGTAGTGTTGGCAAACCAATCAGGGAATCCTGTGATGTTTTCTATGATGTCATCACAAACACTTTTACCAAAAACGTTTAACAACAAGACTGCCATGTTTTTCAGAGTCGACTAAAAGCATGATGGGCAATGCCTCATTTATGACACATATTAAAAGGACCAAAATTAAAATCTGTCATCATTTACTCCCTCTCTAGTTGTTCCAAACCTGTATATATTTAGTTGTTCGGCTGAACACAATATATATATATATATATTTAGAAGCATCTTTGTATCCAAACCTTTTTATAAGAAAAACCTATAATGATAGTCAATGGTGTCTGTTTAGGCAATGGTGCCATATTCTTCAAAATGACTTATTTTGTGTTCAACAGAGCAACACATTTTATACAGTTTTGGAACAATTTGAGGGTGAGTAAATGGTGTTTAATGCTCAACAGATTAAAACAATCACAACATTTTTTTCTATTGTTAAAACATAAATGTTTCTATGTAACACTGAACTGTATTGTTGTGCAGTATTAGAAGAATGATGACATCACAAACATTCCACACGATTCACAGCGATGAAGCACTCCCAATCCAGTTATTCCAGTAGATCAGATTACATTAAACCGCAGGTTGATAGGTTGGGTGTGGAACATGTTAGTGTCATAAACCTGTTCTCATGTGTACAATCTGTGCTAATCACGTCCACACACGATGAATGATCTCGCTCACCTTGGTCCCACAGTCCAGGAGTTTGATGGATTTGTCCGTCACCTGTAGCAGCATCTCCTGCGCCCAGATTTTGTCTTTGGAGTCCAACAGGATTAGCTTCTTGATGGCATCGTCCACCGTGGCGATTGACTCTGTCTTATCCATGATGAAGGTCGACAGATGCTGAACACACACAAACAGTACATTTGAGATGGGAAGTCTTTCAGTGAGAAGTCTCAAACATAAAATCAGCATTTTTTTCCCCCTGAAGCAAAAAGTCTCAATTTGCTCTTCATTTATTCTCATGCTTGTGTGCGATATCACAGTGATGCAATCTGGAACATCAGATCGTGTTTCCTATAGTATATCATATTCATATACATTCTCATGACCAGAAGCACACGCCTTCACATTGTCTCTATGTATATAAGAAAAACAGTCCTTGCGAAATGTTTTATCAACATATCAAAATAATTAATTGTCGTTTTAATAGAATGAGTAATCCTGGCGCACCTAGCTGTTATATTTTAATACCCACTTTACCAAACCACACCCATGTGTGTATGCTGGTGGGTGTGCAGGATAGTGTCAGGGCTCACAAAGCTATGCGACAAACAATGATTCCGAGACAAATTATTCAAAGCATCATACATGATTGATAAAGACCAGTTGTGTCGCTGGTTATGTCATAGAAGGAGATTTTAACGTGACTGCCATGGATTAAAGGAATAATCCCATCACAAACAAGTGTTTTGACATCATCAACAGAGGGCTGTCGTTTAAAGGAGTGGTTCACTTTCAAAATAAACTTTCATGATCATTTACTCACCCCCATGTCATCCAAAATGTTTATGTATTTGTATCTTTAGTGGAAAAGAAATGAAGGTTTTTGATGAAAACATTTCAGGATTTTTCTCCATAAACTGGACTTCAATGGACTCCAAACGGTCAAAATGACAGTTTCAGTTCAGCTTCAAAGCGCTTTAAACCGTACCAGACGATGAATAAATGTTTATGCTTTATAAACACAAATGCTCGGCTTGCTCTATATCGGAGTATATTATTTTCAACGCCCGATCCAACATTTTATCTGATTTGTGAACAAGTTTATGAAACTATCGAATCTGTTCGAGAATCGTCTTATAACAGCTCTCGAGTCAACTCACTGATTCAAGAATTTATTTCGATTCAAACTCAATAAACTGTTCATATGGGACTCAAAATATATTTTCTAGATATTTTAAAACGTTCAATTGTTCCAACTTGACATTGGTTTATTGAATTTGAATGTTTTTGATCCATCAGTACTTTTACTAATTATGTTCTTTTTCACTCAAGTAACATTACACAAGGTGTATTTAAACTTTTCCCGGAATAAAATTTTAGTACGGCATCTGATCTTCCTCGAGTGTGTTATTTATGTACTTGGTCCATTGCTTAATTCACTGATGATCGTGTTTTATATGGAGAAGATTGCACACTCGCAAACAAATAAAATCAGTTTACAAGAGGGTCATGAGATCAGAGGTGTTTCTGTTAACTAAAGCAACACTTTGTTTTCTTTCAGATTTGGTTTGAGATCATGATCTTTAAAATCCAACGTATAGATTACAAAATAAAGATTTGAAGCCAGGATATCACGTAAATTAGCCGTGGGATCTATTGACCTGAGCCATTTAAATACCACCTGACAACCACCCTAGCAAGCATATAAAATCACTGTGTCAGAACAGAAAATGTCTTCAGAACATCACGTCAACTAAGACCATCTACAGAAAGCTGTGAGCCATTTTTCATAGAAATAATTTGATTTAAAAAGTACAAAACTCAGCATTATGACACGGTCTGTTTGATATAACAAAAGTGTGCATGAGCATTTAACACCTGATATGACTGAGGCAGGCGTGCGACATTACGTGAGTGAGAGAGAGAGGGAGATAAGCAAGACTATATAGTCTTAACAATAAGTAAAGGGTGAGAAAAAACTGTTAAATTCGATCAGAACAAAGTTCAACAGCGGTCCGGATCAAAGTGCAGTTATATCAGCATCGAGTTAAATCTGAGGTTCTTTCAGGCTGCATTGCACAAAATGCACCGATGTGTTTCCTCGATCCAGGAGGACTATTGAACTAACGCAGGTTATAGAATGTCAGATTGTGTTATCTCTGTTAAATTACCGTTCAGATGGAGTCAGTGGCCAACCGTGGCCTGATAAATCTCTGCTGCGATCGAATGACCCGATTGCTTTATTACGATATCAAGTCATCAGATGAATCACGTTAAATATTAATCCGAAAGCTCGGCGGACTGGCGAGGTTCAGCTAACTTGTCGACTGAGAGTGTAAACAGAATGCAAAGCTTCAAGACAAATAAACAAGAGACTCCTGCTTACCTGCACGTGGTACTGAGACGTATCCTGCATGATGACATTTGAGTTGGAGTATTTCTTCCGTTGCTCTGAAACACACAAACATCTTAACAGTCAAGTCATTTTACGGCGGACACGTCTCTGGCAGACATTTACTCGGAACAAACGTACAAACAAGCGCATCTCAAACAGACAACCACACACAAACACTAACCTGAGTCCCACATTTTTGCAAGAGGACAAGCAGGACAACGTTCGCGAGAGGTTTTTATGTACACAAACAGACACGACGTATGAAAGAGTAGTCAGCGTAAGCGCTACGATCCGTCCTATAAAAGTCCAAAGCAAACACAGGCCACCAATACGGATATCAAAGAGCAGCAATAAAACACGCAAGAAGATTCTTGTTTATGAGTCGATGTCAGATGACCAAGATGCAATTTCTATTTCGATCAAGAACAGAAACAACTTCACACTCACTAGTTCAGGAATAAAAGCATAATTCCCTACCTATGTAACCGAGGGTTTCAAATGTAAAACTCTTTGTTCAAGACCTCCATGGTCTCATGAAAAAGTCTGTCAGCGTTCAACTGAAAAGTTATGGACTGACAGGTTGGAGTTGTGCTTCACCTGCCCCTTTAATACCAGGTCAAAGGTGAACCCCTGTTATACTGATATAAACTCTTCCTTCACAGTACAAAATGCATATCATATCACTGTATGTCAGCACAATAAATCAGCTCTGCATAAAATATTCACTTCCGATTAACAGTAAAACAGAATAACACACAGTGTTTTATCCAAATTACTCAAAGCTTCGTAACTCAAGATACGGATGAAAGAATGGAGTTATATCAGATTTTTGTAAAGAGTTAAATCAGATTTGTAGGAGAAATACATGTAGACGCAAATAAGGTATTTGTCTTAAGACGAAAATGTGATGCGTTCTTCCTTAGCAGAAGAAAAAAATCGATATTTGAATGTAAATATTCTTAAATAAAGGTGTTTGAGAAGAACAATACTTCAAAAGTCTTGTTTTCTTAAAAGAACTAAAGCAAAGCGAGTTTAAGACATGAATATATATAAAATATCTGCCAATTGGTTATCAATTGAATGTTTTTTTCAGAAATAAAGACTTAACATATCAAGTCATTTTGCTTCTCATTAAAATGCATCTTGATTGAAGAAGTCCAAAAACTGTTGCACAGGAGGACAAGAAAAAAAACGGAGTCAGAAATTGATTCTCCATTATATCTCATTGATTTATGATGGAGATAACTGCAAAGCAGTTTAAAGGTGTCAACTATGGGCTAATAGTTCATTTTAGGTGTAAAAGATGTTTATAAGACATTATTTAGTTTAGTTCAAGTTTACGTTTTATTAGCACTGCGAGAGAGACAGAACGAGTGAGACAAAGAGAGAGAGATAGAGAGAGAGAGGGTCATCTCTTTCAGGTTAAGTGACCAGAGCTAATCATTACCTCTACATGAACGTGTTGTTATCAGCTGCTGTGAGGTGATCAGATACCACGTTACATTTTCACACCACTCCATTTATCTCTCTATCTCTACATCAGGAAGTCTTCATCGACTCTTTTCCTCTCTTCCTGTCGGATGGAGAGAGTTTAAACAGCGGCGTGGTGCTTTTGGTCCACGGCGTCTTTGTGAAAGTCGAGCTGTGCACATGCTTTATTCATGCCTGACATTTACTCCAAACGCCTCACAGCATGTCGACAGCTCGCAACGAGAGACCGCCGAATGCCGTGCGGGTCGAACCCCAGCCTCTCGTGCCCGAGGGGCATTCTGGGTCAGTAATGATGCTTCTGTAAATTTAACACCAACAGTTAAACTCACAGCCGACGTTTAACAGAAAACAACTGAATTGGTTTGCAGACTGAAATTCAATGAGAGCTCTTTTTTCTCATTGGTCTCTCCAGACCCCAGTAATGCATCTCATCGAAGGTTTCAAACGATATCTCAAATATGTCTCGGACTTTGCCAACAAGTCAAAGCCTTAAATCTGAACTCTTTTAAAAACAACTTATCTGAACTAAACAGGATGCCTTCATGTACTGTACATTGACAGTATTTTTCTCACTTCAATTTCTATTTTTTTATTTCTATTATGTATTTCTATGAGAAACCCATGAGACCAAGATTGTCATTTCTGCATCACTGGGGTACCATGACATATTTTTATGACCCCAAACTCACAGTTCTAGATGTTAAGCTGTTGTTGTCGTGTCAGGCCGACCAGGATGCTGAAAGACAGTGTTGTTCACGCTCACCGGCGAAAGTATCGCATTTCCAATTGCCATTAACACACAAGATTAACAGACGCTGAAATTCTCCCCAGTGAAAACCTCTGAACACAAACAAATTCACACTCCCATAGGCATGATGTCAGGTAAACCGCCGTCCTGATGTGACTGCTGTGGGTCTGAGTAACACAATCGCTCTCAACTGTCTGTCCCTCACCGCCTCTCACCTATACGCTCACATGATCTGTGTCTAAATGCAACACTTATTCTCTCTTCACACAAATGTACAAATATGGCCTTTAGAATAAACATATACTGTATTTCTATAGGACTTGTAAAAGCCCATCCCAGCCAAAACCAACTTTCCTATCTAAATAGAGTGACAAATAAACTCTTTGTTTCCATTGAGGACAAACCTGTCTCACAACCCCTTTACATGTGCAAGCATCACCTGTCGTGATGTTGCCATGCCAACCTGCTATGATATCCCATCCCAAAACAGGAACGCCACCTGTTACACAAGCAACAAACACTATCCCAGAAACGTACAACGACTGAAAATGTATAGCTACTATTTGTAATAAATAAGATTTTATTGTAAACAATTTTTGCAGACCTAAATTTTGGCTTTACAACGCATTTAAACTAACTATAATTATTAATAATTATTATTATTATTACTATTATTATAATCATTATAAAAATGTATATAATATAATAATAATGATAAGAAGAAGAAATATTATTATATCATATTATTATATTATATATTAAAAACAATGAACATAATAATAATAAACAATATAATTGTTGTTTAAATATATTAAATATAAATAAAATATGTATAAGTATAAATATTAAAATAATAAGTTGAAATTGCTTTACTTATTTTGATTAGTTAAAGTAGAATGAAAGCAAAAAATGTAACATAACAAAATGATAAAATAATACAACTTTTTTAAATCTCAAAAACAATGCAATTTGCCCCCATCACAGACCCCAGACCACCAAAGCCTCCATACAGAGATGAAACCACCAGAGAAAACAAGAAAAGTTTTGACAAATATTAGATTATTGTATTACATTACTGTTTTGTGGTGTCGAGCAGCCGTAACGCATGTGAAGAGACCATCGTTCCGAGCGACTGAATGTATCTCTGTCCCTCTCTATTATCTAAAGATGTTTGATAAGGGTGAGGGATTTGAGGCATTTGCATGGCCGTCTGTAAGCATGAACTGTGTAATAGACTGGAGAGGTTTTTTGCATGCGCTGGGCTGATGGGAACAGAGGGCAGGAAACAAAAAACCAAACCACCAGAATAGATTTAAAGGTGCGGCATGGTGTATGTGTGCAAACTTCCAGGGTTCACTGAATGTGTGTGTTTGTGTTCCCTTGGCAGGGAAGTGTATGTCCCCATGGGTCAATGAGTGCAGTACACACAAAAACATAAAAACATGTTGTGTCTGTGATGCGAGGCTCGTGATGCACCTGATACACACACATACAATCACACGGGTGAACCACACGTAACATTTCCAGGTCATGTTTCATTATGAAATCAAAAAAATGATTGACATCGGTTTGATGACCAAAATATGTCACCGTCGTTAAGAACTCCCTGGCAACCACCTAGAGATGACTTAGCAACCACTCAGAATGCCTAAGAACAGACTCAGAAAAGATAAACAAAAAATGAACTAATAAACCGAACAACAAACGTTTTCTTTAGAAAGTGTAAAATCAAGCTTACTGTATTTCAACTAAATTGAAGTAAATCGTTGCGAAGACGGAGACAGGAGCAGGTCTCGAACAGCAGCGAGAACCCCCAGACTCCCCCAGGTTTCCGTGACTTTAGTACCCAAAATTGTAAAATTGTATAACACCACACTTAAGTTATTAAAAGTAAAATAAAAAATGTATCTATTAGAGCTAATATTAGCTATTTATATTACTTAAGTTATTATTATCTGTGCCAAAGTTATAAAAGGTTGTAACACAACAAGTCATTGACCAAAGGTTAAGTGTTTCACATTCTGCTAATAACGAAAGTATTTCGAGGACCGAAATCTTGAATCTCTCTTCTGCATCAAATGTTGTTCTGCATTCACTGTGTCTCACTCTTGCTTTGTATCTCAAAGCTTCTTTTATATACAGGTCAGACCAGACCAGAGCACACGCCCCCTTTTCCAGACACACCCGTCCGGACACAGAGGTGGACTGTGTGTAGTTAGGCCCAGACACACACTCCCTTCATACACAAACATACACACGGTCGCCATGATTACAGCCACACCATAAACATCCAGCATTAAATTCAGCGTTCATATTTCCAGTCGCTCATGAAGTGAGTCAACACACAGTTCATCGGTTCACGTTCAACAAAACGCCGTGTCAAAAATGGCTCAACGCTTTCATAAAGTTCCTTTTGTGTTCAAACCGCAGAAGTTTTCCGTCTCTCCCTTTCTCTGTCGTAATCTCACGGCTGTGAGGTCTGTCAGAAATATGCTGGCACTCTCATTTGATTGGCAAATATCTGATTGTTATGGTTGAGGTGAATCACAGTCTTAATAGATCTGTCTCTTTATGTGTGTGTGTGTGGGGGTGCGTGCGTGCGTGTGTGTGATAAAGATGCAAATGTTCTCTGAGAGTGGGGTTACATATCATACCGTGACATGTTGACTAGTATTTCAAAGGCAGAGGGCAAAGAAGACACAAGAAAGAGGATGTGATGTCATAGAAGGGGACTCAGGCATGGACACATGACCACATGATTGAGTGCATACACACACACCTTGACATCATACACACTCACATAAACTCACAAACATTGTGTATTTCATCAAACACAAAGAGAAACAATGTTATTTCTAGCGTTAGGTTTGGATTTCATAAATTGGGCTGCATCTCGATGGTAACGTTCGAAACTCTCACGAGATTCACGTTTGCGTGTGAGTGAGTCTCGTGAGACTTTTTACAGACCGAGGGTTACCATCCAGACACGATGCGAAATTGCCATCCAGACATTTAAAGCGAAAGGCTCACTTACCGAACAGGGTCTTGGCGCTGATCTTGCTGTCCGATCTGGCCACCCCACTGCAAAGAAAAGGAGAAGAGGATGAGGAGGGGGGACGATGTCTGCTCTTCATCTCTTTAAATTAAAACTACTACGCGACAGACACTGTGCTGATCTGAACCAAAACCCTGATCGTACAAGAACTATCTACAGGCATTTGAGAGTGAAAGAAATGAGAGAGAGACAGAGAGAGAGAGAGAGAGAGAGAGAGAGTGAGAGAGAGAGGGAGAGTGTGAGAGTGTGAGAGAGAGAGAGAGAGAGAGAGAGAGAGACAGGTTAATTCCAACAGGCAGGAAAAGTAAACATTCTTGAACAGTACTGGTCTGTTAACTATGAGTCTAATAAACACACACACAATTCCACAAAAATCACCAGCTACAGGACGTTTAGCTAAGTGTGTGTGTGTGTGCACAAAATCATTTTACGTAATTTTGAACGTTAGAAAGGGTGCTTTTATTTCTACAGGTACACGTAATGGAAGAAACACGCATAATACTAAACAAATTACAGGGCCGATAATCCGTCATGTTCTTCTGTTATTTTAGAGGTAACAAACCTTAGCACCACAATTTTGGTTTCTAAAGGAGTGTTTTACTTTAAAACAAGCCCCCTTTGACTTCCAATAGTAGGAATAACGATGGAAAGTCAATGGGCTCTTATTTTGAAGTGAACTACTCCTTTGATTCTTAACAGCTGCGAAAAAGAAAACAAATAGTAACTAACATTTGTTTAAACTAAACTAATAATCACTTTAAATAAAATATTTAAATGAAACATTAAATGTTTTAAAGTAACAAAATGAGGGCTGTCAAGCGATTAATCGCGAATAATCGCGAATTAATCGAATATACTTTTAATTATTGGGAAATACAAATAAATACATCCAAACATTTTCTAAATATATATAAATGTATGTGTTTGTTATTGTAAACACACACCTTTATTAATTTACCAGCCCTAAAAAAACATTTCAAAGATCTGGTTTATTATTCTCTAAATCCTGATTTAAGATTTAAGGTTTAAATTTGTATGTTTAGTACAAATCGCTCAGTTACACATGAACCTGCTCTCTGATCGCTATGCAAAACACTAAAATCATCTTTGGTATTTTTCACGCCAAATACTCACTTGCTTGAATTTGTTGGGGCTCCCAAATCACTCATGTTCTATTACATCCACCTGTGATAAAAAGAGAAAGAGAGATACAACTACACTTAACATCAAACTCCACAACAGAATTAAGACATATTCCACAGCAATTACATTTAATGTGTATTTTGTTCTGTAATACACACTTCAACTAACATGAACTGTTTTGACATCGCATACTGTAAACCCTGAACACAATCTTGACTCTGAAGCAGTGTCATCATCACTGACCTCTTTACCTTGCCACAAATTGCCATCTAAAGTTGTGTTAATCTCTCACTAAACACCCCGCTTTTTCCCCAGCCTCCGCGCTTCTCTCTTTCAATCACCTTGTCCATTGTTCGTTCTCTCTCATTCTCGAGGCTGCGGTGACTAATTTATCTCTGTGTGTGACTCTCGAGGCATATGACCCTCTGAAAAACCACAAATCCATCAATGTCTGTAATAACCCATTATCAGTCACAACTGTTGTGCGTTTGAAGTCCAGAAAATGCACATTAGGATAAATGTAGGCTTAAATGCATTGTAAGTCACTTTCTGTAGAAAGTTAATATATGTATATATAAAATATACAGACAAATCCGTACCATGAAGTCTGAGGTGTCTGGTAAAACCACAACAATGGTGATTAAATGAGATTCGTCTGTTATGATCTATTAATATTGTATTTTTTTGTTAATCTTTTTACCATTTTTGTTTTAAACCCGTCAGGGATATCAGGTACAATTGCTGGCTGACAGTAAATTCATTTGAACTGACTATGAACTGCAGCGCATCAACTTAAAATAACCATACCATCATTCGTTGGCGTGGAAAGTTAACTATAAAGTTGGCTTTATATTTATCATTCCTGTTGTGAACAGGCTTCATAAAGCAGTGTGCCGAGCCGTGGTGTTCTGGATGTAAACGCTCTCCTGTCTGCTGTCCCGTGAAGATGCTTTCACAGACAACAGCCGGCTGGCAGCCCAGCATGAAACAAGACCTCCAGATCCTCTGGACATTTTTCAAAGGTGCAATTAATTACAGACACGAATAAACAGCCAGACACCAGGCACTCAACTCAAAAAACAGAAGCTCTCTGAAGCATCTGCCAATGTTGGTTGAGGCTACAACTGTAAAACAAACGTGCTAATAAAACAATAACATGAATGTAAAAATCTGGAGCAAGTAAAACTTCATTTGCATGTTAGTGATATTCAAGCTGTTGTTTAACACTCATATGATGGCTGCCTGGAAAACACAACATACAGTTCAAATATCTGAATATCTTATAGAGTAGAATAGAATAGAACATTTACATCTACGCAATTGGCAGACGCTTTTATCCAAAGCGACTTAAATTGCATTACACTTGTGTCACAATATGTGCAATCCCTGGGATCGAACCGATGAACTTGGTGTTGCTAGCACCATGCTTTAACCAATGTAATCTACAAGAAAGCAGAATAGAATTAAAAATAATAGAATACCAATATCAATCAATGATGACCAAATGTTTTGGGGGGTGAACTTTAGTCAAAGGTTCTAGTTCTAGTTTTCAACTAGCAGCAAAAGAAAAGTAGTTTATAACTTTAAAGTCTTTCTAGACCAAACACGAAAGTCAATACGTTCAACTTCCAACTTTCATGTGACAGATTTCCAGATAATGAGAAAAAAAGTAGGGTGTGACTGAAAGACTTTAAAATATAAGGTGGGACTTTATAAAGATTTGTAATCTTTATATTCAAATCAGGAATTAAGTGGATGGCGAAACAGGTGCTCTGTATGAAGACAGAATCGTGTCCAAATCAAAGTTAAGAGGTGAAGAAAGTTATTACCATTCAAAGAAAGATTAGAAAAGTAAACACTTTTTGTCTTTGGACTATTATATTCCGGGCTGACTGCTGATTCAAAACGAACAAACTGAGCCCTACATATAGAAACATAAACACCAACATCTGTGTGTATGTTAAACAAACTTCATAACTTTACAAACTATTTTGGTTTTATCCACCTGCTTAAATACCCGCATTTAAACACATACGCACGACTATGAAATATGAAAATAAACACACGTGCTCAGTACGAGCATAACATAATAAATTAACTTTTACAATGAGATGGTCAAAAAAGAACTCTGTACTCATTAAATCCACCTACTTTTAAAATCCTTGAGCAAGGTGTGCCAACGCTACCACCGGAGCCAGCCTGTTTAACCTGAATGTCTGAATTAGATGAGGAACTAATTTGACTATCGTTTACTCCTTTACGCGATGGGAATGTGCTATCTTCTGAATGGCGTGTTACAGTATCATACTTTTTTTGTAGAACGCAGTGTGCACGATATGCAAATGTTTTAGAAGTGTGAAACGCCCAGATGACCTATTACATTTTCACTTTGACGAATGAGCTGGATGCCAAATCAACTGTGATTTGAAACTTTGAATAAACTGACAAAACAAAGACATTAAACACAAAATTACATTTAAAATGTAAATTTCCTAAAAAGAATTCTGTGCTAGTTTTACATATTAAGGGGATAGTTCACCCATAAATGAAAATTCTTCCATCATTTGCATACCCTGTTGTTTTAAACCCGTATGACGTATTTCTTCTGCAGAACACAAAAGAAGCTTTATTGAAGAATGCTTATTACCAAAAATTGTTGGACCCCATTGACCTGCAATGTACAAAACCACTGAGACATTTCACAAAATTTCTTAATTTGTTTTTTATTGTACAGATCCTCTTAATGACACATACCCGCACAATCTCTGGTGTATCTCTTATCTGTTTGTTTTATTCATTGGTCTTAATTTGGTGGATATCTGGTGTCAATGACATCCGTAGGTTTTTGCACCGCTCCGAGAAAACAAAACTTACTCTATAAGCCTAAATATTTAAAAAGAAACAAGAAACTTTTGCCCAGTTCTTGAAAAATGTAGAAGATCTGTGGCTTGTTAAAATGAAACATTTACTTGCAAAGCGATAAAATAAACATTCCAGCAGTTAAAAGTTTCTGTAAAACTCACATTCTCATACTCGCTTTACAATGTTATAAAGCAGCTCATGCAAAAAACTTCCTCTAAGATGTTTCTTCTAAAATATGTTTGGAACCCCCATCATTCAAAAGATCTCACTAACCTTCAAACAAAACACATGAACACAAATGTACGTGTAAACAAATGTTAGACAAGAACGGGGATAAATCAGAAACCATAAATATTTTGAATGGCGAACATTGTATATAAGTCAAAGTTAGTTTTACAAACTTAAAAACTCTTATTAAAATCACAAAGCACTCGAAATGCTGAAATCTATCTGAGATCTGGGCAAGATGGCAAAAGTTGACAATTGTTCAGAAATACCCATAACCTGAATGTTTGAGGAAAATCAATACGGCACTGATTTCCAAACACTGTGATATAGGCCAGGCACTGTTTAATGATTGTATTTGTGTGAAACGTTCTGTACCGATTTTCTCTGTAAACTCTTTGGTCCATTATCTGTCCATTCAGAAACAGACAACACGCCTCGCTCACAACAACACAAAGGCACTACTTTAGATCACTTAAGCTGGACAATAAACGACCCGACCAATCAGAAGTCAGTAAATCACTCACCGGACCATTTAGAGTCATACGGACACTGTGGGTCTATAAAGTTCTTATGCAATGACCTAAAAGCTTTTACATCAATAAAATTCGGAGCCTTACAGAAAATATACAACACAGCATGACATAACACAGACAAAAACTTGAAGTGTATGTGATACATGCAGCTGTTATTTAAAATGACATAATGTGTGTGTATATAATTCTTTAACTAGAATAACTACAATAGTTATAAAATTCTGATCTCTGAAAGTGATTGACATCAAAGGGAAAAAACAAAGCAATTCATGAACATCCCTCACTGATTTAAACATGGAACAGAGTGAGTCACATCCTTTTAGAAAACACTAGTGTACACTAAACAGTATGTTAGTATTCAATTCCAAACAACCTACAGTATTTACTAATAAACACAACCCTTCCTCATACTAAATTCATGTACCCCTAAACAAACAAACAAACAAACAAATACAGCAAAACAATTGCTTTTTGCATTTTTTAATGCCGAAATAATGGCAACTAACTTCATTTAAAATTAGTTCAATTGCTATATAAAAGAGAAATAATGCAATAATGTAACGCATGCAGTGTAACACGACTCCATTTTCCACAGGTCGTGTTTTGTCAAGGTGAATTCCTTTAGTGGCTTTTAAGCGCTGGAGCGGTCGCTCTCTTTAAATGAGATTTCCACAGACAACGAGCTCATTGACTCACCAATGCGGTATTTGACACACCTGTGCGGATGAATGGACTGGTATTTTGAGAGCGGTCCAAAAGAACATTTCCCTCACAACGCCTCTATTTAAAGCTTGATCAAACACCTCTTCGCTTGAAATCAGTTTTTAAGAAAGCTGATGGGTGCACAAGCATCACCTTTTTCATTTGGAATGACTTACAGGTTCGTTTTACCATTTGGATGCACAAGTTTCAGTGCATGACCTGAGTTTGTATACGTGTTTGTTAAATGAATTAATAGTTTCTGTCCATCATCATGGCTATTAAAACTTTCAGACGTGACCATACAGGTTTAGCAGGAAAATTCAGCTTCATATTTTTTAGTTTCATTCATATTTCTGTCCGAACCGTGTCCATCAGGCAACGTGATCTAACGCTGTTTCATCACTGTCAGAGTATGGTTACCTTTTTCCTCTATTGTACATCAGCAAAGCCTGCCAGGGGACAATGTTATTGCTCAAAGTCGCTCTTTCATGGTATAGGAAATATAATACAGCTGTCAGGTTCTATTCTGAATCAATTCTGTACTGATGTAGCTCAGAGTCTTCAAATTTTATTCTTAAAATCTATAGATAGCTATAATGGCACACTTTGTGATATTTTTTCTGTTAAACCAGAGGAGACGCATCGGAGATGACTTGGGCCTCAGGAGTAAAGTGGGGGTTAACATTTGAACACAAACAATATCTCTATCTTTAAGAAAAAATTTAGATATTACTCAATTTATCAATCAACATCATTTCCCACCTGTACAGACCAAATCTATTAAAAAAACCTGAAAAGAGTGGCAACATAAGAGCAGGTTTAAGTGTGTGTGTACGTGGAGACGTGTCAACCACGAGCAAAGTCTAGAGTCCTTGAAAATCTGCGTTGCATCATCACTATATATGAATGTAGAACAGTTTGCCTGGCAGCATTTTTATATAAAGACGTATCAAGGAAGTACAATCGCATCCAAAAGGTTTCCCGAGAATCTCTCTGTGGTTTCATTGCCGGCTGGAAGCCACCCCGACGTTTCCCATCACCATAAACAAACGTCAGCACGTCCGGTGTAGCCAGAAGGAAGTTGTGAGGATTCGAAAACGTGTAAAAGTCTATTGACAGAATACACAAGACTGAAAGCCACATAAGCAACGGAATGAGAAACGGATGAGCCAATGAACATCAAGAACATAAATCTGAGAGAATGCGAAATTATGCAAAATTACAACTTCTTGCATTTGAATTTCATATGAATTTCAAATATGAATGACACGCATGACCTCCTCGGGAACACAGAGATCTACCATCTCATCTACACCAGAAATCATATATCTTAATGAACACCCTGGTTTCTAAGCGATTGTGCGACAACAAACCACCTCCATTCAACACACCAAAAGCCAATGCTCTTTACAAGCAACATGAGCGTATCATTTCATTAACTTTCACTTAGGTGACCAATTAGTCTCAGATGGGACCGACTCCAGGTTTGGCTTCTCAAACGTGAGTTGTGCATTTCAAGAGCCACCGCTTCGGTACATCTATTAATCTGCATGGCAGCCATCATGATGCGCCAACAATGACTGACACCAATCATCTGCTCACGAACACCTCAACCAAACAGATTCGGCCCAGTGCCAAGCCTGCGATATACCACAGAGCCAAATATCCTGATTTGAATCTGGTCTACCCTCTTGTAAACACCCGGTTAACTCTGCACTGACCGTACGAGTTTTAAAAGCTATAAACGACAAAGTCATCCCCACCATGACCATTAAGCTCACCTTTATTGACTTCAGTAAATGATATTATGCCTTTTCAAACAGATGTTCAAACCGAGATAATGTCCGCCGGACCTTTGGCCTGAAGGGGAGAACTGGCTTCATCAATGCTTTATTCACTGTCTGTAATGATGATGGTCTCTTAATGATGAATTTGTTTGCCTGGTATTGTCATGTGGAGACAGAAGAACAGAGAGAAACAGTGCGGTCTTGTTAGCCCGTGGGACGCCAGGTCAGTCGAACCCTCTCGTTCTGATCATTAGTGTGGTTCTGAATAGCAGTGCGGATGTGCTCACCTACAACTGAACTGAAGTGATTGTCATTGGACTGTCAAAGGACTTTTACAATACCCCGTTTACAGTAGCAGACCTTTAGGGAATATAGACGATACGATAACATGCAAGACAAATATTTAAAGATGGCAGATTTGATCTGTGGTCAAACATATAGATATATGATATATGCACAGGGCATGTGTACAAAGTAAATAAAATGTTGCTAAACCAGACACAGGAAGTCTATTTAACGAAAATACTTTTACTTTACAGTATTTACATTTCTTTATTAAAAATGATAATAATGCAAGACCTCTAGGTGGCAAACTTACAGAATGTTTTATTGTTTCGGTAGCTCAGGTTATAAAATGGACATCAAAGAAAAATGACGTGTTTTGAAATATTGCGGCTACAGTTTATACTCAAAACCAGTTTTTTCTTATTTTAATATTGTGTAGCTGTAGCTTTACCGTAAATACTTTAAAGCTATTAATAAAACTACTTTTTAGAGTTACTTTCTATACTAGTACAACTAGGATTTTTGTTGAAAAACGCTACTACCTAAACGTTTACTTTAATAAACTTTTGAACGCATTAACTAAATGAACCTAATTTGAAATGATCACATCATGATGTTTCACAGTGAGCTCTTACGTGTTCACAATGAAAACGCGACTAAAAATAAAACACTTTCATTAAAGTAAATCAACAAAGCTGTCAACACTTTGTCCGAATGCCGCGTCATAACGAGAACGCGCAAAGGCTGCTGCGTTGATTGAGTCTCACTCGCGCGTCAAGAACGTTCTGGTGTTAACGCGTCGCGTTGTTGTCAGTCGCGACACTGAGGTTAAAGGAGAATATAAACACTTCTTACCCCTCAGCGGAGATAAACTCTCTGATATTGTTCTTTGAACTCCTCGCGTTTATGAACTCCTGAGGTAGCTCCTCTTTTAAGTCTCCATCTCTGCACAGGTGCAATCTTTCTCCAAAAACGGTGCGTTTGTAGTAGTCAAGGTGAAGAGAAAATGCTTTCAAATACGTTAAAAACGATGTAAAAGTGTTTGGTGTGAGGATGAAGAATAAACCGTACGACAGGTGCGCTCGAGCTAGTGACAGGTGAGCGGCGCGCGTAACTCTACCTGCAGCGCGAGACGGGGGCGGGGCCTGCGTATGAACGCATGCACTTTTAATAGATCCTTACTATAATATACACAAAACATGCAGAAGTCATAAAGTACTTTTGTAAACTAATTTCTAGTATGTTTGTCATATCATTGAAGGTTTCTCCTAAAATACCTCCTAAAATTATTTATATGCACTGTGGGCACAAATTGGAGGACTAATGACTAAATAACGAATGATTGAAGTTCTTAAAGCTATTAAAAACAAAACAAAAAGCATGGCAACACTTTAGAATAAGATTCTAATGGTTGACATTAATGCAAAATGCCCTAACATGAACGAAATATGAATTCAACACAAAGTGATATTAACAACTGTTACAAAAATGTAAAGGCTCTATAAATATATCGCTTATTATTAGCTTATATATGTTATTGAATTAATAGTAACATTATAAGCTACTTATATTACCTAAATATGCATTCCATTCAGGGTTATGTATACAGCATGTAGTATTTACCAAGCAAATTCCGGTAACTGGTCCAATTCTGTAACCCTGTGCAATCAAGGAGTCTCTTTTTAAAGAATGACGTGAGCAACAGGGTGGAACATCAGACAGGTTTGAATGTCACTGGATTTGGAGCATGACAAACAAATGTCTTTCTTTCTCTTAAATCAGGTTAAATGAGTTTTCACAATAATTATTGAGTCAATAACTACACAAAGACAATAAGCTTGAGGAGTTACACCTAAATATTACCACATCCTGACAAACCAAAACCTAACAGAAAGACTTGTTTTCTAAACACAAACACACAAAGAATGTTTAAATCCACTGGTATGCAGACTGGTTGCTGATCTACAGTTCATACACACAAGCCAGTGGAATGTTTGACTTTGGGAACCTTGAGTTTTGGTTTATAATTAACATCACAGGGCAAAACTGTGACACCTAGAAACTATCACTTTCCCAGGATTCATTTAACCGCTGAAAAAGAGCATATTCTCTGCCCTTGAAATCCATCCAAAAGAATGCATAACACGATTACTATTTATGTTGTAATATAGACTGAAATGCTTAAACCTGGTTGTTTGGGGTCTGCTGAACCCGTGCATTTGAGAACAGAGAGAAATTTACATGTAGCAAATTAACAGTTTACAAAAAGGGTCAACGTCGGGTCACTAAAGTAATTCTTCACAGGAAAAAACATCATATCATATGACAGTTGAATGATTTTAAACAATAAATCATGTACTGTGCAAGCACAGACAGGCACACTACAATGAAAGCAATGACATGCCGACTAGACACCCCCTACTGGAGAAACATTTACCTTAGTTAAACAACAATAAAGATGTAAAGAACTCAGAGAGAAACAGCCATGTTTACCGTAAGCCTAAAGCAAATAAAAACGTAAGCTAGATTTTTCACATTGTCTTAAGAAAACTGCGTATTGCAAACAGCAATTCACATTGCTAGAATGGTGGTGAGGTTTAGTTTACTGGACAAAACCAAAAACACCAATGTTTACACGATATTCTGATACATTTGTTATCGCATGCACAGCAAAAAGTCAAGTCTGAAGCATAAACATTTAGAAGAGCGATAGTACATAAAACATTCTTTATATATTTGAGCAAATGTGTGTGTAGTTCATGAAGAGTTAATTATCATTTGACTTAAAGTTAATGAGTTTATTTACAAAAACAGCTCAAACAAATACAAACTGTTCATTAGCTATGTTTACACTTACAGGTAAGAAAATAAAAGGTTGTTGCATAGCAACTAATCTCTGGCACCTCCCCATGGCTTCATAGCTTGTAGCAGATGATGTGGTGCATTGTGGGAAATGTAGTCTATGTCTAACAATCTTGAGCTGTAGCCAGGCAGATGTGATGAGTCAGCGTCAGGAATAACTAAGGAACAATGCATGTGATACAGTTAATAAAAAACGCTGACACACTTAACGCGGATATGAAATCATTAACTTCAATATAAAAAAATCTACTTCGTTTTCAAGACATTGTTGAGATCTCTTTCAGAACTCTAGACGGCATACTGTTCATATGAGATTGGTGTTTCTTTTCATAGGAGAAACATCTGAGATTCAGGAAATTCTGTAAAAGTTTCAATTTGCTTTCTATTTAATCTCATTGAAGAAACAATGGGATTTTAATACAGGACAACTTGCAAAGAGGATCTAAAATATCTTGTCTCTACATAAATATCTGTATGCAGGGAGCACTCAGCAAAACTGTTTGTAGACTCTGCTGTATACAGTATACGTCTGCTTTAGACTTTTCTGCATCTATTGCTCTGGCACATTATCAGGACCAAGCAACTACTGAAACCCAGACTGGCCTATTAGAGAGGCTGTTTTGTCACTCCCAGAACAATAGAATCTTAGATTAGCGCAGGGACAAAGCAGGAGAGGCTGTTAATCCATCCGATACTGAATGGGAAGCCTTTAATAATTTAAACCTAAAGACTGCCGTTCAGAAAATGAGCTGATTTTCATTCATGAGGAAAAAATGAGAAACAAAAGAGAAGGACTATATTAGTTTACAACTTTTTCAATGACAGTGGAAGAAGAAACGGAGCGCAAGCAGAGACATTGCCCTACATTCTACATCTTGGATCTTTGCTCAGAAAGAGACCTCTTCTACAGTTTCAGTAGAGATCTTAACAATGTCCCAGACTGTGTCTAGATTCGCAAAAAAATCGATGACCTCTTTACATTTCTTATCTCACGAGACCAAATTATGGTCGGAGATATTACTTTTCAAATTAGGTATATACCTGTTTAAAAAGGGCAACAGATAAAGGAAATTAATATTTAAAGAAAACAAAGTCTGAATCATTTTTTGTGCAGAATAAAGAACTTTTGCTCAAGTGTCTAAAACTACAACCACGTGAACACTAACCTTGTGAAACGTGCCAGAGCCCCGAACCCCACAATTCCAGTAAGGCCATACAAGCAGAGCAGAATGGCACCAATGATGACATCAGCTCGCAGCACATACGACTGCCAAATGATATAATAAAGTGCCAATAGCACCGTGGCCCCCGTGGCGATCAGATTCAGACCCAGGTACCCCTCGCTCTCCTGTAGGTTTCCTCTGATCCCTGATATAAAGAAGCTGGCATGAGGTCAAATAAATTGTCAAATTAAAACAATGATAATCTGACTTACCCCAGTAGACCCTCAGGACCTCCAGACCAGCCATGAGAAACAGCAGACACACATCAAGAGTGAGTTGACCATCAGGGTAACTCAACACTTCAGCTGCCACACACAGCATCAAAAACACAAAGCTAAACATTCACATTTCTTCACACAATAATTTAAATCTATAAAAGCCCAGAAGGCTGTAGTTGGTGTTTACTACGGTGTTATGAGTGGATTCAAATGCATGGCCATGGCAATGTCAGTGGTTGCTCATTAAGCAAAGGTAAAAAACATATAGCATCAAGGCATTATGAGGACATACTCACTCTTGTAGATGATCATGGAGAGGGTGGACAGAAAGTACAACACACTGTAACCTGCTGACAGATACAGAAGAATCTGGAGCAGCACAGATGAGATCTGGTGTGAATTAAGGTTTAAAGTAAAGCAACCACGAGACAGCCACAAGACATGATACTTAACATACAAACACACAAAGGAAAACTACCGAAACATGTTTTTGGACATGAATGTGCATAGAAAAGAAAGGATACAACAACGGTGTTCCTTCCTGCAAAGAAAAACAAATAAATATTTCTTTATACCCAGAATACAGTACCTTCAATAAAACACGTTACAACAGATATACTAAAAAGGTAATTACTACAAGACAGCCTGACAACATGCCTTCAAAAACATTTCTTGACTTTCGTTAATTTAAACCAACCCTAAACACATACATTTACTTAACAACTTTAAATCACAAAACAAGAGTAAAGCATATTAAAGCGGGTCCTCACGTAAGCATAAAGGTTTCAATCAAAATCTATGAAATACATTCGTTAATGGCGAAAAAATGAGTATCTATGGCAACGACGCCGAATACCTGCCATGCCAGTCGCCATCTTGCTTCCCTCACCACTGCGTGTCAATCTCACGCGCTCGTGAGTAAACAGCGCCCTCTAGTGAACAGGAGTGACATTGTGTTGAACAAGACATCATTTTGACAATATTAGACTATAAAGACCTGGTGAAAAACAATAGAATCATAACAGAATGGGTTGAATGTTTATAATGATTAATAATTTTTTGTTGGAAACTCTTCTGGTAATGTTTTGAGTTCAATTGGTGGGATGTTATGTAGCAGATGGGAACCAGTAGAACACCATTAAATCCTAGCGGAATAAGAACACAGCATAAAGGAATTGTGTAATGGTCGCAGCTTATGGTTCATAAAGGTATTTGTAATGGAAATTGTAATAATAACAACAATAAATTATTATTATTATTAGAATTTGTATCGCTTTTTCGACAGAGGTTACTGTACTAAAACTTTCTAAAATATATAGTTTTAGTTTATGTTGTAAGATCATATATAATTGCAAAATCTGAAGTACACAATAAGCCAGCTATAATGAAAAACATACATAGTGTGCAAAGGAAAACACCAAATAAGCACACACACTTTACTGGAATGTAGGATAAGAGACATTTGTCAGTGTGAAGTGAAACTCTGCATCTGCTCAGAAAGAGAGAGAAGAATCTTTTTCTCTTTTTGACTCTTACTCACTCTCTCTCTCTCACACACTCACACACACACACACTCTCTTCATAGCAAACATACATTTATTGTCAAATGCAATGTAACATTCATTTTTAATTTAACTACATAAATGATTATTTGGTATGTTTTACAATATAAAGTTAGTTAACGTAAAAAGCTTACGACAATTACAGTTTGTTTTTTTAATCCATCTATAACAGAAATGCGTAAAAGAGAAAAAGGTGTTCAATTAACCATTTATTTACATTTAAAAAATATCTACTGAATGACAGTGTGTCTACACATCTTGCATTCAGCTTTAGAAATATACAAACGACGTAAGACATGCTCCATACACACAAACCCCCCCAATAAACACACACACACTCATTGTTGTGGACTGATAGCAGAGGATCACATGTGTGCAGCCACACATACACATCACATTTAGACGAAGTGCATTAACATGGCCAGATGTTTCTTTGTCCCTGCAGCCTCAAGCTCTCTTTTTCTCGCCTGCGTCCTATCAAACAATCCACGCAGTGTGTCATGGGAAGAACGACCGTGTTGTTCAGGTCAAACAGAGGAAAAAGGAGAGCGAGAGAAAGAGAGATAGAGAGAAAGATGCTCCAGCTGTGCGTAAAAACAACAAAACTGCATTTGATTGGGAGGGGGGTCAGATGGACACAGGGTCATTGTTTGTAAAGAGGTCGCGGATAAAGAGAGGAGAGAAACAGATCACTCAGCTCATGGAGTGATAAATGATGGCATTACACCTCATTCATTCACAATCCCTAAGAAATAACACAACTACAGTGATGCCACACTATTTTGAGGATTAAAAGTTGTTTTGTGAAAAGTCATACATTTATAGAAATAGATATGAAACTTAATATCCTCAAATGTGATACCATGATATAATACTGCAAATACCATATGGAATGACTACATATCTCAAAAGGTTTTGTAGAACCATTGTTTAACCATTTTTGTAGGTCTAAGTGAAGCACACAAGTTACGAGTTATTATATGTATAATAATTTACCAAAATTAAACCCTGAATTCAGATGTCCTTCATGCGGGAAAAAAAACATAATTTGGTTCAGGGAAATTATCTTCTCATTTATTGTTTTGGGGGACGTTTGTCTTTCCTCTCGTGCTCACTCAAACTCGCGCACATCGCGACTGCGGACGGGAGCGCGCAGAGAAGGACGCTGAGCGTGCATGATGGTGAAAAGGGTCTCGAGCGCAGCGCAGCTCGGTGTGCGCTAAAATCCCTCACAGGATATTTTTAACGATTAAGAACATTTCCAAACATCCGGCGACTCTTTATTACATAAATATTTGTGTAGTGATCTGCCGTCGATTTTTCTAAATGGCAAACTGGAATATGCCTCCACCTGACATTCAAAGGTAAATTCTCCTCAGGAAAGGTGAGTTCGAGAAACAAGCTCGTTTAAACTAAAAGCATCCCAAACTAAAGTGTTTATGAAGACTAAACACAATATTGAAACAGTTTAGACATTCAAATCGATCTGTGGCGCGTTGTGATTTGCAATTTGATCAAGTTTGTTGTGGAGGTGTTTAACTGGGATGCGAGTCTGAAGCGCACGCGACTCCCGCCGCTCCCGAGCGCCGGAGGATCCGTCCGTTCACGTTAATGGAGTTTATAAGCGGGAGCCGCTAGAATGGACGTGATCTATGAAACGGAGGCCTTACAGAGATTCTTCGAAGGTAAGAAGGTTTATTGATCTCCTTTGGATGTGAATTTTAAGCAATAACATAAGAAAAATAACTCGTCAGATCAGGAACAAATGTTATACAAGGCTAAACATACGAGCATTTAACCTCAAAACAAACATCGTGACTGTAATTTGCCATGTTTAAGATGTGAAATCATGACACCACGATGCTTTAATATATAAATACTTTGATATCTGGTCTGAATGATTACGGTGTTTTCTTAATAGTTATTTTGCTCAGAACAGGTGGAATTTACCGGCACGTTCACGAATGGTTCCACCACAGTCTTCCCCGAAAATATCATTAAAAGTAGTTGTAACTTGGTACAATTAACTTTTTGTCACCAACTATTGCGAGTAACAACTTGGGTAACTTTTAACTAACTATTTAATTAAGGCCTTCGTTATTTGATTGAGAAAATCCAATTTCTCTAGAATGTTCTACGGGTTAACATTAATTTATTATCATTCATCATCGTATTGTTGACTTTACCCAAGCTCACTATGGACACAGTCCAATTAAATTGTTTGCCATTTTTTCTGCAGTTTCGGTTGACATGAAAGCACCACGTGTCCACTGATAAAGTTTTTAAGGGCCTGTGTTTCAGACATCACTGCCATGTGATTTAGGAGTGTTAAATGTCATGTGTGGGATTTTTAGGGGGTATTTCGTGGATAAAGATACAAAGAGCCCATGATGATCCATCTCAAAGCTGGACAGGCAGAACAGTGAAAGAATTTGGGGAAATGGGGAAGGGCTAAAGGTGGAAATGAGTGCATGAGATGATGGTAAGATGCGGGAGCGAAGGATGGAATCCAGAGAGGAGAGGAGGGGGGTTTTGAGGAGAAACACTGGAAGGACCGAGGAATGTGATAAATGTTGTGTGTGTAATGGTTAAGGAGAAAAAACTAAGTATTTAATGTGAAATATAATAAATTCAGAGTAAAAAAGTTCTTAAATTACAGATCTGTCTTTTTTAACCCCTTCCTCTTTACTCTATCACCCTTTTTTTTTCAAAAGAAGCATACTTGGTACACCAAAGTTTATCAACATCCCCACGGCTCAGAGTGGTCGCTCTACTCTTTCATTCTTGACATAAAAGCCACATTTATTTATCGTGAACTCAATTCGTAGGGATTTTCCAACCATCATTCTTGACACATCTTTAGGCCTGACAAGTGGCTTCTCTCAGAGCAGGTGTAATTCTGTGTTTACATGACAGTGCTGTACTGTAAACACCGTTGACATCATTGGGCTCCAGAGTTTATGGCCATTAAGCGCTGCTCTTGACTTTATCGAAAATTTCACATGTTTACATTCTTAAGTTAGGGAGTGAGGCAGGCGGGGTGCTTCTCGTTTAAGCTGAAACCCTTGTTGTTGCCCTGATGGGGAGCCCTGGAAATTTTCTAGAGAACCGAGATATCATATTGACTTGGGCGGAAACTGTCCAGAATATCCTCACCACCACAAACCAATGTACTACAGACATTCCGAACACCTTAGTAACTGACTAGCAACACCCAGGACGTTTTGCAATGTTTTCTTATGAACAATACGTTTTTATAAAATCTTTTTTGTTGATCATTTTGCGAACACATGAACAAGGGATGTCAAATCGCCATTAATCGCATCCAGAATAAAGTTGTGTTTAGGCCTACATAATATATGTCAATGTACTGTGCTTTTTTTTATAAACACAAACACATACATTTATAAATATTTAGGAATTAAATCGATTTTATAATTACTAATAATTGAAATGATAAACAAACATTTGTTCATTTTTATATTTTTCTTAAACATATGCATGTATGTGTATATGTACAAAATTAATGTGCACAGTACACAAACATATATTATATAAACACAAACTTTTATTCTGGATGCGATTATTCACGATTAATCTATCGACATTCAAAATATGAGCATTGAAAAAATGTCTAGCAGTTGTAAATTATTCTTTATTATGTCATGTTATCATGATCTTAGCCTTCTTGTTTTATGATATTAATTTGCTGAAAATAGGTGTCAGATGCTAGTTCATGTGCACAGATGTCTCGCTTTGATTTTATTTTAAATCAAGCATTTTATTGTTGTTGATTAAAATTCTGTTGCTTTTTTATGGTTTTATGAAGATTTCAGATGCAAAGGCCTCTTAAAGCCATCTCTGTCAAAAATTTGATTTCAATGTTGAGTGAATGCTCTCCACACACATATTTCGTAATTCAAATAATTTTGCTATAAAACCTGCTGAATCCCACACTGTGCCCGCTCTGAAATATCTGGTATTGCTGAAAGTAAATATTAGGATCCTGATGAAAAATGCTTGTTTAAACTAAAAGCAGTCTGTTGGGTTTGCATCTGAACTCTTCATATGTCGTGTATGTGCATCCGAGGGTTACTCAATAGATGGCTGGTTGTAATTTTTAATTGTTTGCCTGAGATCCCTGATGAATGTTCTGTGTGTTTGTGCTCTGTTTGTTTGTGAATTGAGGGTGTTAGGTTGGGGGGGTCTGAAATGGACATCCATTGTGAAGTACAGCAACACAAAGCACAAAAGACAAAGAATATTGAGCTGTTTGTCTGTAAGACTGATTTGACCCTCAGCTGCTTCTGTTGCTCAGAGGATTCTCTTTTATAGCTCAGAACGAGACTTAATGGAGTTAAGTTCAGTTCCATTTAGGTATCAATGTTCTCATATGTTTTTCCTTTATTTTTTTCATCAAATAAGTCATGAAAACAATCACTGACAAAGTAAAATTGTAGCGCTATCTAAAATACATTTGTATAGCATCGCTGGTAATGTTCATATATTGAAATAACTGGTACCTTGGCAAATCCCAGCACGGTTCTCCTTTGAGAAATTTCTCCCCTGAAACTGAAGAGGAGACGCATGAGATCACATGTGTTTCTTAGAAGAAGAAAGAAAAGCACAATACATAAAGTTAAAGTCTACTAATGTGCACCACCCCAGCTGAAACACTTTTTAGTTGTGTAAAAAGATTTAAAATGAATTTAAATAATTTAAATGAGTTAATTTATAAAATGTTTTAACATTTTAATTGTGATGTTGACCAATATGTTGGAGAAGAGCAGGCAACCACACACTAAAAAACAGCTCAGATAAGCCTCGCTGTGTTCTTCATCTGGATGGACTGAGAATTTCAGGTGTTGAAAGGAATTTTGGGAAACACTGGCTGGTTTCTGTTAGTTCTCTACTAAGAAGCGTGGAGTGGATTTTTTCAGCAGATATTTACCTAAAGATAACTGGCATTGAAACCCCTGGTGACATAAGAACACTGAGAAATGGTCTCTTGCCTGGTAGTGTGCGGTCATAAGCTGCTTAGAGGGGGTTCGTATGTTCCCTCGGTCTAATGCAGGGGATCATTCCTAGCATACCTAAAAGACTGTTAAAAAACAGAATGAGGTGCGAGTAATGTTTCTCTGTCTCAAGCCATGTCTTTTTCCCTATCGCCTGCGCGTTCTGACTCCATTAGTGTGACAGTGTGCAGACAGGGCGAGGGAGAGAGATAACAGACTTAGACTCACTCTTTCTCTCTCTCTCTCTCTCTCTCTCTCTCTCACACACACAAACACACACAGACAAACGCACACAAACACACATGCTGTGGGTGGGGTGAGATAAGGGCAGGGCACAGGTCATACAAACACACACACATGCCAACATGCACAGACAGAAACATACAGTACATCAGTTCTTAAACATCAGCAGCACACAATGTTTACGATAATTTGGGTGTAAACACAAAGACACTGATTTACAGAACTGATCTTTTTATACTGTAGCACTTGAGATAATAAAAACAGCTTTACACAAGTTTTAAAATAAACAAAATTATCTTTTCACACATAAAGTGCAAGTGTAATGGGTTAAAGTGAATCACATCAGAAAGATTCAACCATGCAAACAAAACTTTGACTGTTGTGCGTCTGACTGTATGACGCTGTGAGTAATGACATTGAAGCAAACATATACACAGTGTTCGGCAAGTTACTCTGAAAAAGTAATGAATTACTAGTTACTAATTACGTATTCTAGATTACTAGATTACTGTACAAATTACTTATCAAAAAAGTATTTGATTACTTGTTAGTAATTACTTTCTATATCCTATATCAACCTTCATTAGTTCAGTGATTCAAGGAAAGACATGAGACGACTCTTTTAATTCATTCAAGTAAATAATAAAAAACTACATAAAATAGTATTATCAACTGACCAAAGTATTACAAATGTAAGAATTAAACATCAGAATTTTGATGTCAATTCCACTATTGCACACACATATATTACACAAAGTATTTAGTTTAATTACATCAGAAGTAACTGTAATTAAATTTCAGAAAAAAAGAGTTATCCCTTAGTTAACTTTTTTCGAGGGAAAAGTAATTAAATAACAGTAACTAATTACTTAGTAACTAGTCAGACCCAACACCTCATATACCGTACGCAAAATATGCATTTATTTAATGGGCCTATTTATTTATTTATTTAAAATAGGGCAAAAGAGCGAAAAAATATACGATGCAAAAAAGTTTATATTAAAGCTTTTTTTGTATATATTTTAAATGTTTGACATTTTTAGCCAATTTTATATTCTTAAAATATATTGTATGAGCATGCTTATTTTTCAGGGGATTCACACACATTTTAAAGGATCACGGTGCACTCTTATTGTGCAAGAACTGATGGTTTCTGGGAGCTGATATTTATGGGGGGAATGGTTTGGCCGTTGCGCGTGGTCTCTCTCATGTAATGCATTGTGTTTGAGCAGCCAGGCCTGTAACATTCATGACAGTTTTATTACAACACACCAAAAATCACATTTCAGGTGACCATGATCCGTATTTGGGTATCTTACAGATATACCGTACATGTGTCCTATAGTGTGATGTAACAAAAATCTAGAAAACAAATAGTTAATAATCTATTATTTTATATTATGTGTCAACTATTTCTTGTTTTTAAAACTTTAATCATCAGCAGTCTAAAAATGCCATTTAAGAATGTAACCAAAATCCCAAAAATGTACACACTTTTTAAAAAAGAGGTTTGATTTTACCATGAGTTTGCCAGCATGTTGTTGTCAGGTTGTTCAGGTTTTTGGAGTGGTTGGTCCATTAACTAGTTTCTAGGGTGTGTTGTGGTCAAAATTACAATACCCCACATCCAAATCTATGTGATACACTAGTTAGTGACATTTTGGAGGGTTGGGTTTATTTTAAATCCCTAAGTGTAATTTATACTAAATGTGATGTTTGCCGTAGCAAAGCTAAGCTTAACATAGCTCTTCACTTTTGGAAAAATGGAACTGTTAACCTTATTTGTCTGATTAGACCACACCAGATAATCTAGTAAATGGGGATTACTGGCGGAATGGAGTTAGGATTGAACTAAAATCTTGACAGTTGTGTTGTTCATGGGCTATTACACCCCTCAATCGTTTTTACTTCTGCATTTGACGCATTTTTAAGTCAAAAGGAATTTCGATTGAGGAAAAATAGTGAACGGGGCTTTCGTCTTTCGCTGCGATTTGATGGGATGTATAAAAACAGCCGTTGCATTTTGATATGGAACTGAGTAACGATGCCCAACGTCTAACATATGTCATTAGTTATTACAGGACAGAAGTGAATTTTCAGATTTTAATTTAAGATTATGAGTGCACATGAATAAAAAAAAAGAGAATGACCCACATTGATAAACTATTTACAA
The DNA here is from genome assembly GCF_015846415.1 of Triplophysa dalaica. Lineage (NCBI taxonomy): Eukaryota > Metazoa > Chordata > Actinopteri > Cypriniformes > Nemacheilidae > Triplophysa > Triplophysa dalaica. Next base: position 1,868,455 of record NC_079565.1, on the reverse strand, counting down.
TAAACGCTGCAATATTTCATGATTTTTTTTTATTTCACCAGGACTTTAAAATTCCTAATGTTACCCGACATTCACACGTTTCCATCATCTACTGAGAGTATGAAGAAATTCAAAGCTTTGTCTTATACCTTTCTATAAATCCCTCTCGCTCGCTCTGTAATATTCATGTAGTGTAGGTAAGCTGCTCAGGTCGGCCGGCGCGTTCAGTGCTGGTGGGCGACTATAACTGTGTGTGGTGGCCTGGTACAGCTCTTTCTCATGACTGAGACCTAATCCTGCATTATGACACACACACAGAGAGAGAGAGAGAGAATCGAGCAACCCTCAGCTAAGGTCCGAGGCAGAAAGGTCCACATGTCGTTTGGAAGGATATGAGACATTCTGGGTCACATACACACATCATCATTGTTGTAGGTCTAGGATATATCTAAAACACAATGCTGTGGCTTCGAGCAGGTACTGTTGCTCTCTTTCTCACATTCTGTCCTTCTTTGGTTAAAAATCATTATTGTCTATTCTTAATATGTATTACTGCTATTTTTTGACTGGGTCTCTGTGTGTAAACATAAAACCAACATTTTCTACAATAAGTGTGCGTTGTATATAGACAAGGAAAACAGCTCCAATCACAAGTCTTGTTGAGAAAAGGTCACCTATTGCTTTTGAAAGCATCCATATTTATAATTCTCAGACAATGAAACTGGTAAACAAGACCTTGTTTGAGTCCTGAATCATATATAATCTGAATATAATAGATATTTGGGGGCGGGACCTTGTTACTTGGGCCAGTAAGCAACCACCCAAGACATCCTATCCACCACCTAGCAACGCCTGAGCAACCACACACTAAAAACAACTTAGCAACCACATAATTCATTTTATCATAGCGACAGCATTTTCTATGTGTGATTTCAACACGTGTGTGGTTTGTGCGGTCTTAATTGTCAAATCTTATTTTTTCTCTGGTTTTTCTCTGTAGCCATATGGATGTTGCATGGATCATATTGATGACCCACGTGTGTTTCATGTACGTTTTCTGTCTTTTAAGGGAACCCGCTGCATTCTGGCTAGTGTTTACTGTTTGATAAATAATGGACTTTGCTCTATTATGCTTTACTTTGGTGTGAATTACGGCTTAATAATTAACACACATACAGTACACAGATCTGTCTCCCGTCATGGACTCACCCATTACTGTTAATACAGAATTAGAAAAAGATAAAAAACAGGATACATGGCTGATGCATAGGGAGGTATAGACAGATGGAGGGAAAGAGATATGGAGATGGGGAGCTTTAATGGAATCATCAGTTCTTCATAGGAAATTGCAGATAGGACTGTTACAAGAAACTTATGAAAGTCTTTTGTAGCAACAAATTACATAAAAAAGAAGGCATAAGAGATTGAGTGTTACAGTCGTTTTACAATGGTTAACAAGCTTTGTTTGGCATGACACAAAGACAATGATAAAAGGTGTCAAAATAAATGCAGTGTAAAATATGCATTTCCTCACAAAACACAGTTTTTTTCTATTTCATATTCATACATTATATTGTAGGCTGTTGACGATTGGAGCACAACCCTACAAACACAACAAAATTTATAAATCTCAGGTCTTTATCTCAATGAATGGAATGGAATAATAATGATTATGAATTAATATTACACACACACATAGGCTCTTATCTCGTGCTGTCACGACTCCTTTTTTTGCTCTGAGCTCCAAATGAAAACTTCCAACACTGAACTATGTTTTGTCACTGACTGACGTACAAACCCCTGTCACACAGCTGGACGTAATCCCCATTATCTTGACACATCATGAATCACACGATTGACCTTCTGGACGAATGAACCACCTGCATCTGAATATAGCTGTGCCTGAAATGTCTGATGGGAAAGACGTAAATTAAGAATCATTACTCACAGCTTCACATTATAATAGGAGAAGTTACTTTCTGTTACTTTTGAATTCTTTGTGAATATGCAGAGTGAGAAAAACATTGCAAAATGCTTTAATTATGATGAGTTATGCCCAAGCACAAGCTTTTGACACATTGAGTAAGCAATGAGTAATGTTACTGTAGCTCACACAGATCGTTGATATCAAACTATTTCGATCTATAAAACCAATTGAAGTAGTGACGTTTTAGAATAACTTCCCTAATAATCACAATGCAGAACTTCCTAAAACATTCATAGTACAGATCTTTTGTTTCTCCTCTGTTTGTTTAACCACCTTCTCTCCTTCACTGTTTAAAAACATTTCTCTTTCTCTCTTCCTCACCCCCACAACTTCTCCCTTCCCGTCAGTCATTTCTGCCGCTGTTATCAGTGTTTGGATGGCAGATTTACCACAGGAGGACTAAAACATCTGGATCTTATTTAGTAAAGTCATCAGTCTATGTTCCTTTCTGACCTCCTGGCGCACACATAAAACCCAAAGCCTGACCGCAGCATCCATGCGAACAGGGACCTTGAAACATTACGTCATTGTTGGTTTTCCCCCTTCTGCGCAGCCAACCAACTTTTCATCAAGCCAACTTACCATTTTTATAATGCGATTACTAATATGCTTTATGGGAACTCATTATTTTTACTTGTGGCTTATGCGTGGTGTCTACTGACAGCAAATATTTTCAGTAAGCCACTGCTGGTTGCTAGGGTGCTGATGTGTAAGATGCTGTGGGTGGTTGCTTGGTAAATATTCTGATATGAATATTAAATATTCTCGTCTCTTTTATATTCTGGTCCCCCTACGGCAGGATATTCTTGAATTTGCCCATTTTATCATCCATCAGGTAAAGATCATTCATGAGCCCAACTGCTTATAAACAAACTGTGTGGGATGTGTTACATGTCAAAGTTGAACCCTGAGCAACAGTTGTAGTCACTCATACCAAAACAAATCCTACTAATAAATAGTATGGGAAACCCTATACACCACGGACTTACTTTCATAAACCAGCATTGACACCTAGATCCAGGTCGGGATATCCACTGGGGCGGGATTTGAACCCTGAGTTGATCTATTAGGAGGGAAACGTAGCAGAGGTTTTCCCAACACTAACATCGGAATTCTTCACATTCCGCTTTGTTAGTGGTCTAATTTATCAAAGAGAGAGAGAAAGAGAGAGAGAGAGAGAGAGAGAGAGAATGGATTTAGTGAGGCTGATTATTATTATGCATTTACCTAAAGCATGTCTTGTCCCTTATAGTCAATGTAAGTATATCTAAATGCATTTACATATTTCCTGTTGTCACCTCTGTATTCATACTTTTGTTTGGAAACCACTGCCTTAATGCATTATAACAGTAAAAAAAAGTTGATTGTTTATAGTAAACAATTATATTAGAATTTAACATTATTTAATATGGTGTTGGATGAATTATGCCACACTTTCTAATGCAAATTGAATTCAGATTAATGTTGAAGTAAAAATTTGTTTGAGTTAAACATTTGATTGCATAAAGTTTGTATGAAGTATTATAATGAATTACGTAATATAAGATGTTCTTTATTTTTCTTTTTGGGACAGGTTCCCTGAAAAGGCCTAGTCTCAGATTAACTTAAATGTGAGGGATGCTTTGATCAAAAACAACTTGCACTAACATATCTTGAAATATATCACTGCGGTTGTTTTGTCTTAAGATGCACACAGTAATGTTTTTTTTTAAGTATGTTTTTAAAGCGATTTAATTGTACTAATTTAAAGGCCTAGTCCTGGTTTAAAATAATCCCTGTCCAGGAAACCGCCCCTTTGTGTTTGGGCTCAATCAGCTTGGGTGTTGGTGACCTTTAGCAGGTGTTGCAATGGAGTGATTAGGTCATGTGGTGGAGATTTGGAGAGATTTGGTTAAGTGTTGAAGAACTGAGACATGAGAGATATTCAATTGTAAATTTGTTATTGCTATGGCTGTTTTACATGCAAAGAAAGAGCAATGAGAAGGGTTGTAGCCGCCATCTTTAACCATCCTAATGTTTGTATTTATTGACATCATTTATTTCATGACTTTCCAGGTTTTATATATCCGACCTAAATCCACTAAAACATCATCTGTACATTTTTGAGTAATGAGACAAGCATTTCATACACAGAAATCTGAATGTTGTGGAACATACTTTATCATTTTTGTGTCAGAACACACATGCGCTTCAAGATATAAAATCCTCCCCTCTCTCTGCCTGTTTTTCCGCAGGTCATGATATTAACAGCTCTTTGGAGCCAAACAACATTGACACCAGTATACTGGAAGAATATATCAGCAAAGAAGACGACAGCACAGATATGTGAGAACCTAACGCACACTTTTTTTACTAAAATGTTGAGTTTCTGAGTGTTATCAAGACACAGTCTGCACCGCCCTCAACTATTATTAACATGATGATGTGTCTTCACAATTATAAACCTATCGGCTGTATTAGATATTTCGTGATTATTTTTTCCTACAGTTGTTTCACAGAAGTTCACAGTACCCTAGTACCCCAGTACCCCTCGCCTCAGGGCGTTCCATCCTCTTCAGGGGGGGTAGGGTGTGGTGTAAGCCCTCCCATCCCCCTACGCCAGGGTCTTGTCCCGTCTCTCCCCCAGCCCTGCCAGAACCCCTACCCGCCACCACCCTCCTTGGGCCACCTCAGACAAAACTACCCCTGCCTGGGGCAACAGAGTCAAACCCCTCAACACCATCAACAGGCCTCACACGTCAAACCGGACCACCGCGGACAGTACGCACCAGGGTAATCAGACACCATTCAATCAGATATCATATAACATGTTTTGGATGAGGAATAAACTCTCACATTTTTTCTGTAATAATGTAATGTTTTGTTGCAGAACACTACCTGAGTCCCCTCCAGACTCCAGCTCAGAGCCATATTCTCCCCAGCAAGCCAGCGGTAAGATCAGTGCGCCTGAACGGTTCGATGTGGATCAAACCACTGCTTTCAATGCAAAGAAAAGTGTGTTTAACAAAATAAACAATAAAACTTGATGTTTTCAACACAAGATGGATAAGTATGACAACTTGTTGAGTCACAAACAGTTTGTCTAAATATGTTGAGCGTTAAGAATAAGTCAGACGTAAAGAACAAATGCAAACAGAGAACAAAAGTAACGGAAAACATGAAGTTTGAAACACTTAAGTTTGGTGTTAATGAAGTTTACTCAAGATCAAGGCAGACCAAGGGCGTGTGCGAGAGAGAGAGAGAATGAGAGAGAGCTGGAAAAAAAGAGAAGAGGAAGTGACAAACAAGCAATGGTTTGAGAGAAAGATGGTCGAGACTTGTATAAATTAGCTGACAGAGAGAGTAATTATGGGGAAAGGCATGGATAGATAACTTCAGATCTTAAATGCAGGTAGGGTCCATTTTTTCTTAACATGTTGTGCATTGTTAATTATTTGTTATATTAAATTACCTTTATCTCTATTTAACTTGGGTACACTATATAAGTGAATATATTATGAGCCGGACATGTATTTCATAAAAGTTAGATACACATTCAGTAGAACACTAAATCTGTCTAGTTTACACACTCAACTGCACGTAAGGGTGGAATATTGCAATCTGATTGGCTGATATCCAGACGGTAAATAACTGTACCAGTGGTATAGCGCCAATGGTGTCGAGCAGGAGCAAATGACACACTAATCAAACATTAGAGTTAAACTAAATGTGGAGATTAAAAAGCTAAATAATTCACCTTAAATTCACCCTATCCTGCTCAATTTAAATAAAAGTGTCACTTATGATAGAAGGAGAGAAAAACACTAAAATACAATTTTGAAAAGAATTCCTGCTTTTTCCATCTCAGATCCGCACATGCTCAGGACAATGACGCCTGAGGACATGTGTCACATGACCAGTCCCCCACCTCTCCCCACACATCCCCACTATCCCAGCATGCATCGAGACATGTACCTTAAGCCAGAGCCCATGATTTCGCAGTATCAGATGGGTCCAGTCAGCGGTGGGGGCGGAGACATGCAGCAGGGTCAGATGCTACATCAACTCTTGCAACATCCACAAGGACAAGAGTAAGAGAGATGCTCAGAACCAGCGCTGTAAAAAAATCCACAAAAACATATGAAGGTTTGAAACTGTGTGTTTGTGTTTGTATCTCCAGTGGCGTTCCTGTTCATCCGGCAAAAAAGAGAAAACATTCAGACTCACCCAACAGCACTCTGAACTCACAGATACTCACCGGCATCATCAAACAAGAGCCAGGTATACACACACATGTTCTTTTCCAACCAGCCAATTGAACTGCCTCACACCCTTAATGTTTTAAAATGTATTTTGTCCAACATTAATTTACATTTATTTATACATTTTAACTCTGGAGTTTTACAGATAAAGATAATGCAAGCATGCATGTCTCCATAGGATTGCTGCAGGATGCAGAAAACTCGTACCTGGATCCAAACTATCAGTGCATCAAGTGGCAGCCGCACCAGCAGAACAAATGGACACCGTTATACGACGCCAGTGGAAAAGAGCTGTGGGTGCTGCCCTGTTCTCACACACCTCTGTGCTTAGATTTATGACAGAGTAATGAGAAATAGACATGAGAGCTAGAGTGTGCGTCCCGAGATGGTTTTAATGGGGTACAGGGAGGTATCAGGCAGTAGAGATGGATGGCAGAGGCCATGGAATTCCTATGAGGTGAGATATGTGGAGGAGTTGAGAGCGAGAGCAGAGATTTGGCTCGCGAGAGAAGAATAAGGATGAGCAGAGAGTGAGAGAGAAAGAGAGAGGTTAGGCATTTAGTGATGAAAATAGTTACTACACACTGAAACTTTTTATTTTAACTCAGAACTTGACTCATTTGAAGATAAGCGTTGCGATGCGCAATCCCATATGTCATCATTGAAATATGAAATATTATCCAAACGTTAATGATGATTTATTTGATTCATTTTTTATATTAAGCAATGGAAAATAATACGAAGATCAATGAGTCAATCTGGGATAAAATGAGTGTTTTCTCATCTGTTTTGTCACTGACCCTGCTGTTCCAAATCACGAAAACAAACTTCATACTGTTACAAATATTAAGTTAAAATGGTACAGAGAGCTTAATTATGGATGTTTTCAAGCTCGTATCTCAATATCTGTCATATTTGTTTTTTTTCTCTTCAGTCCCATGCCGACCTACAGGGTGGACGCAGATAAAGGTTTCAACTTCTCTTTGGCGGACGATGCTTTCGTTTGTCAGAAGAAGAATCACTTCCAGGTCACTGTGTACGTCGGAATGCCCGGAGATCCCAAATATGTGAAGACCAGCGAGGGGCTGCAGCAAATCGAGTGCTTTTACCTGAAACTCAACGGAGTCAAGGTGAGCCCAACCAAATGACAAACACTCAAAATCTTTTAAATGCTGAATGACTAATAACGTCTTGTTCTGTTTCTTCTAGTTGGAAGCGATGAACCAGTCCATTAATGTGGAGCAGTCACAATCTGACCGCAGCAAGAGACCCTTTAAACCAGTGCTGTGAGTCTTTTTAAACCAGGACAGGCTGTATATGTGAAATATACAAGTGTGGATTTCACCTCACATGTGATATGAACGTTTACTCTGTTTTACAGAGTGACATTGCCTCCAGAACAGGTTACGAAGGTAACGGTGGGTCGTCTCCACTTCAGCGAGACTACAGCTAATAACATGAGGAAGAAAGGCAAGCCCAACCCTGACCAGAGGTACGACATACAAAAAGAAAAGACTTACAGATCTTTAAAAAAACTGAGTTTGAGTTTTACAAAAACGAGTCTCAAAATTGTGTATTATTATAGACAGAACGGCATTGTTCTACTTAACCCAGAATGAAATATGTGTGTGTACGTGTGTGCAGATACTTCATGCTGGTCGTGGCTCTTCAGGCTCAATCTCACAGTCAGAGCTTCACGTTGGCAGCCCAAGCATCCGAGAGGATCATCGTCAGGGTAACCGCTGTCAGTCTGGTCGTGTCTGACCGACCTCCTCCAATCACAGCCTGTCTCCGTCTGTCAATTATCTGATTCTGATTCCTTTTAGACCGTTTTTAATGACGTCTTTTTTTAGTGTTTCATCTCCATTTGATATTGTTAAGGTTTAGGGTCTGTTTAAGGTCTTTAAAGTCCCCGTGAACTGGAAGTTGCGATCGTTTTTACTTCCGTATTTTGACGCATTTCTGAGTGAAATGGAATTTCGAATGGGAAAAATTGTGGCCGTGGCTTTCGGCTTTCTCCCTGATTTGATTGGATGTATAAAAACAGCCGTTGCATTTTGAAATGGAACTGGCAACAGACGTACAGTTGAAGGAGAGGAGTTAACGGATGCTCCCCCCAAGACGTCTCACATCCATCATTTAAGATGGATTACAGGAAGGAAATGCATCTTCAGATTTTAACTAAAGATAATTAGGGCACCCAAATTTTTAAAAGACAATGACCCACATGGATAAACTGTTTACAATAAACGCTGCAATATTTCATGAAATTTTATTACACTGGGACTTTAAACTCTTTTTTTATTAGTTGATAATGAAGAACTGCCTGATGTTATTATGGAACATTTTCTATAAATAATATTTAGTTGACATGTACGTATGTCATATATTTGTACGGCATTGTATAAGCTGAACCTGACAACTAACAACTTGCCTTCCCAGCCATTTACTACATCATTTTTCTATTACTTAGTCCATTTTTCTTTCTTTCTTTGTTCTGTCTGTCTGACACAGGCATCTAACCCTGGTCAGTTTGAGAGCGACAGTGAAGTGTTGTGGCAGAGAGGACAGATGTCGGATTCTGTATACCATCACGGCCGGGTGGGCATAAACACAGACCGCCCCGATGAGGCCCTGGTCGTCCACGGTAACCTGAAGGTCATGGGTTCCGTTGTGCATCCTTCTGATATTAGAACCAAGGAAAATGTGAAGGAGGTATGTGTTTGAGAAAAAAACACTTCGCAGCACTTTTATTTATATTTTCCTTTTGATTTCATTCTTTTTATATACACACATTTTAAATCACATTTGATAGTCTTTTAAATTCTGATGATGTATTTGTTATTTTAATCATCTGCTTTTTAAGATTTCTTATTTATGTATTTTATCTTTCCTTTGTAATCATTTTATGTAAAGCTTTTTGAATAACCTTGTGTATACTATATAAATAAACTTGCCTTGCCTTAACAGCAAGTGTTATTTAGCGTACATCATAGACGTGCACGCACACCGGGACTACAGTTAACTTCTGGTCTGTGTTTGGCTAGTGTCCAATTATAGAATATTCAATTCATTTTTTTGTTAATATTAATTTGTATTATTATTTAATTGTATAATAATTGTAGAAAAATAAATGATTTGTTGCATTTTATTTAATCTACACGCACTCTATTGTTTGTGAATGTGTACAGGAAGTTAAGGGCAGTCCACGAATGCATGCATGCGCAGTAACGTTTGTTTATGTTGACACTTTGAAACCGTCTATACGGTCACCTGTGCCATAATCACACTGTCATCTCTCTCTCTCTCTCTCTCTCTCTAGGTGGACACTACTGATAACCTGAGGCGTATCTCTCAGATGAGGCTGGTGCATTATCAGTATAAACCTGAGTTTGCAGCTACGGTGGGCATCGATACGTCAGCTCAGACTGGTACATGAGTCCAGATTATAAATCACTATTTACAGCGTAAAAATACTATTTGAAATGTCAGAATACTTTTTACGATCCCCTTAATTCGTGTGTGTGTGTATTAAGGGGTGATCGCTCAAGAGGTCCAGCAGATTCTTCCAGAGGCAGTTAAAGAAGGAGGAGACGTGGTGTGTGCGAACGGAGAGACCATCCCAAACCTACTGGTTGTTAATAAAGTAAGACCACACACACACACTCGCATGCTGACACCCTCGCAGTCTGTCTGTTACTCACGCGTGTTTAACCGCACAGGATCGGATCTTCATGGAGAACGTGGGCGCAGTGAAGGAGCTCTGTAAACTCACCGATAATCTGGAGACTCGCATCGACGAGCTCGAGCGCTGGAGCAGAAAACTCGCCAAACTGAGACGACTGGACAGCATGAAGAGTTCAGTGAGCGGAGGCACGGTCAGGTGTGTGTCCGCACTGCACCTGCAATCTGAAGTCAATCCAGATTTTGAATAGTCGGAAAAAATATGCTCTTTATTTTCCAGCCTGTCGGGAAGTTATTTTAGCAGAACAGGAAGTGGACCACTTAGGAAAAAAACAGCCAAGCCTAGTAGCAAGGTGTGATTTTTAGACAGCACAAAATGTACAGATTTGCACAGCGGTTAGTGTCCTGACTGTTGAGACGTGTGTTTCTGCAGAGGTCCGTTCCAGAGCAGGGCTGTCTGAGTTACAGGTTCATGCAGGGAACCATCCTGGCCCTGGTCATCATCATGGCCTTCAGGTGACACAGCATCATTTCATTCATACGAGGGTGTTAAAAGTCTCTGTTCCACATTCATTTTGCATCATCTCTGTCTTGTTCTATAGTGTCATCTCCATGTCCATCCTGTATGTGCTCAATCTTCAACATCACGGAAGCATAAATGATGTAGAGGGGTACGTACACACACTCTCTCACAACGAAATCATGAAGAATCATGCTTACAGTTTATTTCTTTTTCTTCATTCCTGTTCTTGTGTGATCTCTTGCTCATTTTCGTAGTGTTTTTCTGTCATTTGTAGCTCTGCGCCTCGCTGCCTTCTCTTTCTCTCTTGGACGCCCTTCCTTACTGCCACTGTCACATTCTGTCCATCCTTCTGTCTGTGGTACGATCTCCTCTGCTTGTCCTTCATTCCTCTTCGTCCCGTTTTGATGTTTCTCTTTCATAGCTCCGGAAACTCAGTGGCATTCTCAGTTCTGTTTCCTTTGAGTACTCAAACGTTTTCCCTAAAATTTTCAAAGAGAAATAACAAGAGACACAAATGAGTCAACGATTGACCTACTGTATGAGTAAGGCTTTACAGTTTACAGCTGATGAATGTTATTGCTATAACAACTACAGATAACAAAGACATCTTATTTGTGATTCACAAGTAAGGAAAGTCATATTCTCTTATCAGGTCTCGTTCTGCTCTGGGATCGTCTAGTCAGGCTTCCTTCATCCCAGGCAAAGTAACCATCTCCACACTCTATCCAGGTACCAGAACACCACCTATTCAAACAATGCAGATGTTATTTGTACCTATACATATTTTTAAATAGAAGTTCATTGTTTGTACAGAATCCACCTCTCCACTGTTATCCAATCACCCGGCTTGCTGCCCTCCAACACATGCCACGACCAACCAATCAGCCACCATCAGTCCGTTTCCAAGCACCAACCAATCCACTCCAGGTATTACAACAGAATGGACAAATCAACATGAAATCTCAATTGATCTGAACACACTTTCCTGGTCTTATCGTGCATGTTTAATTAATCGTATTAATATTTCATTCAAATGTAATGCTCTGATGTTAAATAGTTATTAGACATTGCTGTAAAAAGCGATTTAATGCTATAATGTAATAAAGATTATGTTATTATCTCCTGTGACTTTTACATGAACCACGAATGCATCACTTACATGCGGTCATATTATTCAAGTTATCAAAAGCTGCTCTATGCCGACTGTGGCAGTGTTTGCAGGATTTAAATGGAGTTTTTTTGCCATATTAAAGAGCTCATTCAGATGCTGATATTCATTGCCGTTTACATTTAATCCATATAGTGTGTCGTCTGTCTTTGAATCTGTCAGACTCTAGCACTGCTGCCCCCACCCAGACCACTGTTAACAAGAAGGGAAAGTCTCGGACCCTGGACAAAGACGGACGCAACAAAAACCGTCTGAGCCACACGTCGGCTCCTCTGTTCCTTAGCAAATCCAAACGGCCCCCTCAACCCCCAGAGCTCAGCGGATCAACCAAACGCATGCCTGGAGGGCAACAGCAACTGCCTCGGAGACAGCGCAGTATAAACACACATGGTATATACACATATTGTACATAATGTACAGCATACATGAATCACACTACAGCATTTATTTACAGCAAAATTTTAGGGTCACTTATCTTTTTTGTAATATTTTGCAAAACTATGACGCAACATAAATGTAATTTATGTTGTTAATATGTTGATATGTTTCGTCTTCAAGCATAATTTCAAAATTTGCGAATACACTTTAGGATGAATTTTTTTTAACATGACAAACATTTCAGTCAAGTGAACCCACACTCTAAAACGTCATATATGCAAAAGATTGTTGTATCAATGACACTTCATCTGTTGTTTTTACATCCACTAGCCTGTCTGAACAAACTACACATCCTGGAGACAGATCAGGAGATCAGACCGCAGCATTGCTCATCACCTGAGAGCTGCAGGTGGGGTCATCAGATCAGTACAACAGTAGCACTAATGTTTATCTAGTACTTTGATCAAATAAACATGCTACCATGCTAATCCTGTTACATGCTTATAAAACATGTTTGTGTTGTTTTCTTTGCAGCTTCACTGTGTTGCTGCATGGTGACAAAAACACATCTTTATCTTATATAACTCTGCACATGATGTGAGTGTGTGCACACACAAATACGTGTACTAACTATATAATCTTCAATCACCCTGTTTTTTAAATCCATTCTCTTTCTAGCTCCTCTGATGTTGTGTGCATATGGCAGCGTGGAGCCACCAGGGGGCGCCTCTGTCCAAATCATCCAGAAGTTACTTTCTCACCAGAGCGGAGCACTTTTACAACGGTAAACTTCTTCATTTGAATTTGTATATTCACCTAGTGTTCTTCCCTCTAAGAACCATCAATTAACTTCACTTGTCATATACAAACTGTTCTGCTCGGACAGGGCACCAGTCACCTGTGGTCACTTCCCGTAATGCCATTCCAAGAGGTCACCTACCACTTCCAGGTGTCACATTCAGTAAGTAACCAAAAATGATGGATAATCCAATGATAATGAACAATAGTAGTGTACTGCTTAGGGATGTTTATATTGAGTGACGGTTTTCTGACCTCTCTTTACAGAGCGAAACTGCATGTAGCAGCGAAGAAGAGTCCGTTATTTCCCCTCAGAGCTCGAAGTACAGTTTCCTCATTCAAAGCACGTGTTGAGTGTCAACATTCAGGCTACACAACACAGCAGCGTTTATACTTCTCCTGTGTCCGGTCATACAGCCGTCCCTGATTCAAAGACTGTTTAATCTGGGCGGGTCGATAACGTCTTCTTATCTATGTTTGCTTTGTGAAATGCGTATTTGTACAAGACGAGAGGAACACGAGAATATTTCAGACAGAATTACTGTTAAACCACTATAAAATCAGCTTTAGCCTCACTCGGATACTGCCGCTTATATAAACACTTGTGCACACACACGCACTTACATGTTAAATGTCTTTTGATTTGCCAGGATATAATATAAACAGGTACCAGTGGGTGGATATGGGGCAGAACAGACTTAAATCAAAAAAGCTCTCACCCTGTATCAGTTTTCTGTGAAGTCCAATGACACCATAAACTGCACTTAAACACACACAAGAGCCAAGGAACAATGGCAGGGAGTACCTGACATAAAAGAAGCAGGGTTCCCACTCTCATGGAAGACTTAAGAGTGTCCTGAAAAAAAAAATTGAAACATTTATTTGTGTTTTACAGTGTATTGGCAAAAATGTTTCCTATAGAGAAATCAAACAACCGGAGAGTTCATATGTCAAACAGTGTAGGAACCCTGACAAAGAGATTATGCAACTACACCTGAAAATACCGGTGTCTTGTCCTGAGAAAAACAAGCCTGATGTTTTCAATGATTCTGCAGTTTCGGGTGATTTCATATGCTGTTTGTGTGATCACCAAATACACACTCACACAGTTTTTGTATTGTCGTTGATTATAAAACACTGGAATGGCTTTAAACAGGCTTATTATTACTCAAACATAAATTGTAATTTCCAAAGTCACGTGTTCACTGGAGTTATCTTGAACTTGAACTGACATAGTGAGACATACAATAAATAACACAGAAAGACATATATTCTGCTGTGGCTATCGTATAAATATACAGTCATATAATAAAAGTGGGATATCATCTCTAGAATTTAAATAGAAAGTATGCAAAAGTAAAACTAATCACTGGACTTAACACAATCACTGGAAACAAATGTAAAACAACCACTGGAAACTAACAATTTGTGTTGGTTCGATCCACTGGATTTCTAAAGGAAACTGGAAACATTTACACTGGAAGAAACAACAATATCGCTTTTAAAGTCATACACTGGCCAAGACACTGGATCATTTTACATTATGAACAGACTTCAGGAAACTATCACTTTGACTTTCTACAACTTTCCTTATGTTGCCTTGTGTTATGTTACTGCGTTTTACTTTTCTTTTTCCATTTTATTTCAACCATAGTTTGTTACTTTATACTTAGTGTGCAAATGAGCTCTTTAGAATCCTCTGGACAGTATATATATATATATATATGCAGTATAGTCTTGTATAGTTGTAACATGTATACAAGTTAACATGAAATTGGTGTTGCTCAATAGCGTGTCAGAGAATTGCCCAATATTTGTATTTACATTTTTTTCAGTAGCTTTATTGTAATGACCCCATGTCAGCACAGTTGTTGTCAGGAATTTTTTCTGTCTTTCTTTTGCCTCTTAATCCAGCACTATGTACATTGCAATGAATTTTTACATTTTTTGTTTCATATTCTTGTATTAATACCAGTTTGATGTTACAGATATTGTATGAAATAAGCCATAATGTAGTTTTTGTAAGGCTCTGTAATATGTGATTATGTTAGACATGTAGCCACGGTCAATTGATGAAGAGAAGTGTTGATTGAAAATGTGCACTAAAATGACCATTTATAATACGACTAATGGGTGATACTGATTTTAAAGACATGCGGGATGATCTTTTAAAATCTAATATAAGGTTATTTTTTAATTCATTAGAAGCATAATATCACACATATCCAGTCCAAAATAAACCAGTCTCGTGTCAATGAAGCACTTCCAAACTATGCACTGTAAATACGTTTTTCTAATGTTTTCTGTGGCATCTAAGAACTGTTTAAATACTGTGTAATATATATAAATATTCTTGTCTTCATGTGAGAATGCAGTTTTTTGTTATAACACATGTTCTTCATTATCCACAGCCATGTCTTTTCATTTTTTTCTTTACACTCTGACATGTAATTTTCTTACTGACATGTAATTTGACAACATTTATGATTTGTTTGTTAATCACACCAGGTTGAATCATGGTGGTTTCTTTTAAACTTTTTCAGTCTTAAACGAGATAAATAATTAGTTGTTGATCTTTGAACCGTAGTATATCATTTTATAAACTGATAACACCACCAAAGGAAAAAACATATTTTTCTCAGCTGTCTGTCTTATTATTAGTCTTATGTTTATCTTTCAGCTTTAAGCACTAAAATATTAAGTTTAATCATTCCTACAGTGTCTTAGTCACTGTTGTGTTTTCCACCAAAACATTGTCTTTTTTCCATGTCTATATTTACGCTTTCTAAAAGCATCCTGTAGTTTTAATACATATTGTTTTTAAATTCATCTGCAACTTCTCTCACTTTTTCTCATGTATGGAGTGTACTGATGCGATAATATGAATGCATGATGGTGATACATAAATTAAATAAATATTTTCTGCATACTAAAGAAATGTGTTGTCTGTCTATTGTGTCAGACTATTTCATATATATGAATTGGGTTATATAGGAACAAATTCTATCAAGCGGACTTTTGCGTAAGAACTTTTATTTTACGTGCGTCTCTCCGTCACTCCTCTTCCGGTCATTCTTCACTTACGTGGCTGTTACCGCTCTTCTTCCGGTCTGACAGATTAACTCACTACCTGTCACACGATGGTAAAGTACACTTGTTTTAAAGCTATTTATTATATTTCTTCAAGATATTCATTTAAACTGCACGTAATGCGTCTAGTGTTCGCTTTCACAGCGGCTGTTTTCTTAAATGTTGTTAAAGGTGCAGTTTGACAGCATTAGCATTAGCTGTTAGCCACAGTTTATAGCCTGAGATCTTTACCAAATCAACATAAATAAATGTCATAAACGCGCATATCAGGTGTATAAACTCCCATGAAAGATTGTCTGTGTAGACCGTACATATATGTTGAAATGTTTTAATATTTAACGTTTTGTTATATTGTTGATTTCCACTGTTGGACCCTCTGTACACAGGTGATATTTGCATTGTGTTCTTCTATAACACAAAGAGATCAGGGTCTCAAACATCTGTGACTCTTTAAAAAACAGCATGTCAGCAGAATGTTGAAATGCATTTACAATAAACAATTGTGTGTTTTTTGCAGGAGTTGGAAGCCATGACGAGATACACCAGCCCGGTGAATCCGGCTGTGTTCCCCCACCTGACTTTAGTGCTGATGGCCATCGGCATGTTCTTCACAGCCTGGTTTTTTGTGTATCCTTCAACTGATCACTCATTGTGTTACTGTATTATAACATAAGCGTTATAAAAAGGTCCACACTGTAGACAAAGTTAAACACATTTACTCATTGCAGTCCCTACACACCTATCAGTGTATTTTGGAGATGCGGTGTGATCAAATCACATAGTATCATGTTTACTTCCCTAGAGATGTTTACTGTACACAGTTTCTCTCAGTGTGCATCCTTAACACACTCTCAGATATGAAGTAACGTCTACAAAATACACACGAGACGTGTACAAAGAGATGCTTATTTCACTGGTCGCATCACTCTTCATGGGCTTCGGAGTGATCTTCCTCTTACTGTGGGTCGGCATATACATCTGATGTGAGTCCAACGAAATTGGTATTACATTTAAAAAATGTTATTGTTGCATTAGTCTAGCTGTGTGTTAACTGTTATTGGCACAGTATTATATTTAGTATATGCTGAATTAATCTATATTCTGGATTGAGCAAGTCTTACCGTTTTTATTGCCATAGGTGTCATTCTGTTATCATTTTGGACAAATAAATGCAAAGATACTTAGTGGATTTAAAACAGATTCCTGTATTCTGAAGGCTAGAAATGAAGAGTTCACCTTTTGAAGCCACTTCACGAGATATCTTGTGTTTCTCAGGTTTGGACAGTGGACCACGACACATACAACAGAACATTCCGGGTTGATCAGAGCATCCAGGGTCAAGCACCAGAATCTGGGATGGAGTTTTGGGCAGGATGAAGGGATTGTGGGTTAATCTTTCAGAAATAAAACGTTTTTTGTTAGAAAATTAAAAGTTTCTGTGTTTGTTTTCTTAAATGTATACATTTATATGAATGGTTTGTGTGGTTACTGGACCAGATCGGTCAACTGTCAGTTATGCCCTACAGGGGGCAGTGTTACTGTCCTTTAGAAAAGGGCAGGGGAAGCATAACGAAAATAAGGCATGTTTCACTTAATTTGAAACTTTAATTTATAAAGCAAAAACATAACAGTACATCCTACAATATCACTTATTCCTTATTATTAAAACGTTATCATCCCAAATAATCAAACATCACTCAATAAAGCAAACGAAACGAATCAGTTCTGCCGATCTAATCCACAGATTTCGATTTATAAAACATTTACAAATCAACTTTTACTCACCAATAGTACCTAGACAGGATCTCAGTCCAACTCGGCAAAGAAACGACCGTATTCATTCTTGCTATTGCTTCAAAATGCTTTAATAATTACACTAATAAATTGATAAGTGGGCTTAAATGTGAAGTCTCTGCATCCACTCACCTGAACAGGACTCTATAAAATAATACTGAAACATGATTGGCTGAATATGCCTCTTAATTATTGGCTATTTCAGTGCTGGAATTGAATCAAGTCTTATGAGTCTTTTTTGTAAGGGGGGGAGACTCGCAAAATGCAATTTACACAAAATACACAATATATTTGATCATAATATGGACAACTATCAGTGTTGGGGAAGCTACTTTGAAACTGTAGTTAGATAAGCTACAAGCTACTCATCAATAAAAGTAGTTAAGTTACAGCTTAGCTACACATTTGAAAAAGCAGTTAGCTACACTACAAGTTACTATAAAAAAGTAGCTAGCTACATTGAAACTACTTTGATTTTAGAGTGTCATTGTATATAAAGAATAACTGATTCATTGTAAATGAAAAATATTTTAAGAAAACAATGTAATACTATACAGTTATGATTTCAGTGTTGTTTTATTGTGTAAACTACATAGTACGCAAGTTAAAGTTAAACTCAAATGTATCTCAAGTTTGCGAAATGTAGACAATGCGAATTATTAAAACAACAGAAAGAACAAATGTTGGGCCAAATAACTCACCTGCATGTGTTTCCTTAAATTTGTGCTTAAAGTCTTTGATGCAGACTTTTAATTTTTAGTTTTGAAAAGAATACATAAAAACGTGTAACCATTACTGTTTGCATCTTTAAGAGACATGAACTTGGACAAATAAGGCCATGGGCAATTAATCACTGAGGGTCAAGCCAGCCGCCGTTTAGATTTGGATGCGCAGATATTGAGTGGTTTACCGTAAATTCCAGGAATGCTGCTTTTAAAGCTTTATTTAAATGTAGAGGATCCGTGTCTCTTGTCAATAACCTATTTTTAATAAGTAGAAAAAACGGATGGTGGGTTTCAGTTGGGGCCGTCCCGCAATATATGCACACCTTATGGATTGTTTTACTTTAGCGTTTTGGAGAAATACAGTTTTCCACTTTAAAAGGCTATAGAAACATTATACATCTTCCGATTCTGAATCTGAAATTCAGTCGACATGCCTTGCTCCATCCTGGATGGATGTGTGTGTGTCGAGTTAACTTCGGCAAATTAACGTAATCATCAGACGCGATCTGAATATTGTGCGTAAGCCGCGAGATGCGTCACAGGACACTAGCTGGCAGTAATGCAAACATTTTCAGTAGTAAGTAAGGTGACGACGCATGTGCTCAGTGCGCTGCACTACTTATTGCTTTAAAGTTCGTCGCAATGGAATGTAGCGAGTAGCGTTTGGGCACGCTACACCGCTACCTGCTTGTAAAAGTATTTAACTACCGGAAAAGCTACACTGTTTTAAAAGTAACTTAACTACCGTCAAGCTACAGAAAAATGTAGTTAAGTTAGTAGCGTCGCTACTTGTAGTTAGCTACTCCCCAACACTGACAACTATATACTATTTATTAAAAAACAGGCTTACGTAAAAGAACAGACTTATTTTACTGTATTTTGGATCAAATAAATGCAGGCTTGGTGAACAGAAATTACTTCTGAACATTTTTCAACGATTTAAAAAAAGTTTTAAGGATCAGTGCAGTTTACAGTCACGTCCAGTAGGTGGCGGCAAGTGACCGTCATGAGTCAATTCTAAGTCGTCTGACTGTTCAACAATTCAAACGTCTGCTTTATTCAGGAACTATCTATGCCAATCATTATGTCAATCATAGCTATTTCAAGAGTGAATCGTGCAATTATATGCTAATGTAATTCCCGATAATTTGCAGCGTGTATGTGGCAGTTGGTTTTACCAGCATGAAAAACAAGTTTAATCACATTCTGATTGGATTATATATAGCACAGAAACCAGACAACGAGCACTCCCTTTATAATTAACGTTCCTTAAAGCTGTAACGCATCTTCATCGAGATGTCTAGCACGCAAATCAAGCACGTCCTGCGTTTAGCTGTCTTTAAGACGTGGGGCGGGGCGTTTAAAATTTAAAGAGACTTGACAACTACCATATGCAATGCATGAATTTAATCACATTTGTCATTTTTACTCAAATAAAAATATCTGAGGAACCCCCAAATTCTACTTTTATCTAATGTCATATTGTGATCCCGGAACCCCCCCTCAATTTGAGCACTGGGCTATTTTTCGGAAGGTGTCCAATGTTTTAAACGTCTTGCAGCGCTGCGCAGACTAACTGCGTGTGGCATAAAAGTATCGCGAGAGCTGTTAACTCTCGCGATACTTTGGTGCAATGGATCAGTCTGCGCAGCGCTGCAAGAAGTCGCCGCACAGCAACCTCCCCTCTTATAAAATATGAATTGTTAAGAATTTTAAGTGTAGTTTAATGTAATGTTAAAACTACAGATGAAGAAAAGCTTGCCAAAAAGGTATTCTCATTTATGCAGTTCATGAGGTAAAAGACTAAACAATGATAATACTGTCAGTGTTCACGTTAGATAACACAAGGCAAGGGTGAGTTGTGCTATTTGTGTTTTGCAGGCTGTTTGTGGTGTATAATACCCCAATCCCAGCTTAATCTGAACGATCAGAATAGAACAGTCTGTCAGTCTCTGAGCTCAAACCTAAACAAAGCCTTGAATCACAATCAGTCAGACTGTACTGGTGCTGTCCTGCTTACAGAACAATTCTGCCGGGTCACATTTCTGACATTAAGCATCACGTTAAATAAGTCAATGTGGCCGTCGTTGAAAAAGGTCTATTATTACTAAGTCAGAAGTGTATGAAAATGTAATCACAATTATGTGAGCATGTGGACTGACAATATTATAGAAGCTGTGCTGGTAACTCTGTGTTAAGAGTGAGGCACTTTACTTTATTCACAAAATTCTAAGAGTTAAAGGGAAAATTCTGTCATTATTTACCAACCCTCGAGTTGTTCCAAGTGTGTATAAATGTCTTTGTTCTGATGAAGACAGAGAAAGATATTTGGAAGAATGCTTATAACAGATCTCTCCCCCGTTAACTCCCATAAAAGAAACTTACTTAATAATTTTTTTGTTCTGTTGACAAAAGAAGACATTTTGAAGAATGTAGGACAGCAAACAGTTCTGCGGAGCTTTAGACTTCCAATGTATTTTTTCCTACTATGGGAGTCAATGGGGGGCAAAATCTGTCTGGTTGTAGGCATTCTTCCAAATATCTTTCTCTGTGTTCATCATAACAAAGAAATTTATTCAGATTTGGAACAACTCGAAGGTGAGTAAATGATAACACAATTTAAATTTTTGGGTGAACTGTCCCTTTAACAGATGGTTTGGACAAAAACAAAGACATTTACAAACCATTTTAAAAAATGGTGCCATATACAAAAAATCCATAAAAATATACCTAATCCAACTCAACTTCTCCAAAGGCAAACTAAAGTTTAGGAAACCACACTGGGGTCATCTGTACAATCAAATCACTGCTGCCAGCAGTAATCAAAACTATTACACAAATCACTACACATTATACAACAAAATATCAGTTATACATCCGACAAGTGGGAAACAATTTGTGTAAAAACAGACATGATTTATGTATTTTGTTCGTGCCACTAGTATAAACGTTACCTCAATTCTGATTATCTGCTTCCACTCATTAAAGTCCAGAACACATTTTCAGCTGTAAACAGAAACATGATACAATCAGACTGGTCATTTTTCTTTCTTCTTACCGTCGTCTGACCGCCTGGTCTAAGAAAGCCATTTTGTCTCTTTCATTTGCTTTTTTGGGGCTCTGAGTCTATTTAATCTCCACTTAAAATCCACTTGGATTCGTCAATTTCTTTGATGAACAGTCATTTCTTTGCCGTTTGTTTTCAACACAAGATCCAGATTCCAGAGTTCTATGCATTGTAAAAAACTGTGGAATGATATTGTGGATCGTTCAGGAATGATGCTCCTCTTGAGCCACACACAGACTGTTTCTATTAACTCTCGCTCATCCCCAGTGCATCCAATGTTCACTGTCGTGCTCTAGCAAATGCGTCCCGGAGCCACGGAGAGTCCTCGTAAAGTCTGGGATCACCCAGGCACTCGGATGTGCGTTTGTAGAAGTAATAATACAATACAGCAGCTGTGGATAGACGACACACAATTGAAATCTTCTGCATGCAAAATTGGCCTACAGGAGAAAACTGTTTGAAATGAATAATAAGCTCAGATATTATCAGCTTCTAATACACAAATAATGTAAAAAAAAAAAAAATGCTTCAATATAAAATATTGACCTATTTATAAAAAATATCACTAGTATAAATATGATTGTGTTCACTGATTTATTGTACATACCTACCGCATTAAATATATATTTATAATTTATCATAAAAACTGTATACACTCCACGCAGTGAGAGTTAAAGAGATTCTTGAGAATATCAACAGTGACCTTTGTGTATAATCAGGTCTTGGCTGATGTCTAATGTTGGCTTACCAAGTCTCTGGAATACAAAGAGAACCTGAAGGCCATCTGTCCAAATGAAACGATTTGAATCCATCCACCTCAGGTTCTGATGAGACAGAAAATAACTGTGAAAATGATGCACACCACACTAATTCTTCAAGTGTGTCTACTCTATATACAGTATTTGTTTCTATAATTTGGGACAAAATAAAAATAAAAGTGAGTTAAATCTGCACAGGTACAGATAGGGTATGCTGCATTTAAAGACTGACAGATAGAAGGTGAAGATTTAAGTACAAACCATAACCCAGCAGTGAAGGCAGATGCTGAGGGTCAGATAGAGGGCACACAGTATGAGCAGAGCTCGGAATCGCTCCAGTAACAGAGATACCAGTCCCACCTGGAACACGTATGTGTTAAACATCATGAGAAGAATAATGATGACATTGAACAGGATGCCGATGTCCTGGATTCTGCAGGAAAAGAGAGAAGACTAAATACAAACACTTATATCCCTCTATCAAAGTATATCAGTGTAGTCAGTAATAGACTTATATGTGCTCAGATGTCAGATTTATAGTCTAACAGTGTTTGCCTGCAAGACTCTTGTGTGTAAACATGATTAAAATATGTAATCTACATGACACACACTCTTACTTACATGAAGAGCACGAGCTGGACGACCGGGACGGGCCGAATGAGCTCACTGAAGGAGTTGACGAACAGGTCAAAGGCCAGCAGTGCGAGCTGGATGAGCAACACCAGCGAGTAGTTATTAGTCTGGAGCATCTCTGCAGCGATCTGAACCCACACAGGAACTCCAGAATCAACTAACACACAGAGGGTTTACAGATCTCCTCCATATGATATTCTTCATCCTTCATCAGACAGGGGGATTCACTTTATTTTGATTATATGAAATATGAAAAATCAGCCTCATTTCCAGCTGTTCCATAAAAAAAGAAAAAAACATGATAAATCCTGGAATTGTTCCATGTATCCGTTTTATCCGAGCGTCAGCCACACTGGAGAATACGACGAGTGAATTGTAGGATTCCCATATGTGAACTCCTCATTCGGATGTGTTCATTGGTTAAGATCTTCGCATGTTTTCCCCTTGAGAGAAAGAACAGTAAGCACTGCAAATCACAACAGAATCACAATAATGACATTTTAGGGGTTGAAAATATAACCACAGCTTTTTACATTATACTACTACTCTTGTTTTGACTGTAATGAAACATAAGGTTTGGGAAATGCTGTTCTATATTCTGAATACAATGACATCACACACTCCCACAAGAAATGAATATTATTAATCTCATCCATATACTAATAATAATATTAATATTATTCATAATAATCTCACTCTATCTAAACTATCTCTCTGTCTTAAATTGGCCGTGAGTCAGAACAGCAGGCGGAGGTCACAAAGGACACGCCGGGGATTATGGGTTCATTTCACTGATGGAGGAGGACTTGAGATGTTCTTGGCCGCTCTAATCTCTGTCTGATTCAAAACTCTAAACAAACACAGGCAAGCTCTCTTAACATTACAAATAAATATCTTAAGTATGCACCTATTGCTTATGTGTATCATTCGTATGTGTGTAAAATGACAGAAGAAATCCTAAATCTCTTTATCTATCTATGAATACTGTAGTATACTTTACTATAGTAAACTGTAGATTAATGTTAGTTCCTAGATACTACAGTGATTTTGAACCCTATCACTAAGTATTAAAGTACAGTACAACAGTTTATCAAGTCACTGTCGTTAATACTACAGGCGAAAACAGTATACATGATCATAGTGAATTGACTAATACATTATAGTGCTCTATACTACAGTACACTGCTACCGAGTGTACTAGAATTTCTATATATTCTATATGTTAGGTTGGTTCTTATTCAATAACTCTCTCGGCATTTGGTGAAAGGGTATTTTACTTAATACATCTGTAAAAACAGGACATTTGAAATGCACAATGCTTTGAAACCTTTAAGAGAAACCATGAATCAGTCAATCTGGTTGTGTTTTCTATCCCACAGATTTACGCAGCTAACCGGCTAACTGCTAACAGTGCAAACAACACACAGTTGAGTTAAGACGTTTCTCACCTGTAAAGCTAAACCGTCTTCATTCATGTTTCTGAAGTCCACATGAGCCAATAAAACATCGTTAAGTCCGTCAGAACAATAAAATCTCGTTTCTCGTGATTGTGGAGGAGCGCTGCTGACTCGAGCTGACCGCCAGAGCACAAGCGTCTCCCGTAGCAACAGAGCGAGAGCCGCTTACCGTAATGACTGAAGTAAAGTGAGACGCTTACGAGCAAACTTTGGCAAAAGCTTGTTAAAGAAAAATGTATTTGTGTGAAAGTGATTATAACCTAAACTGTTATCGTTACCTCTCTGATAAACTTGATGCTTTATTGCCAAAAAATGAGTAAAGACAGACGGGGGGTTATTTGTAAATTATAGGAGTTTACCTTTATAAATAAGTGTATTTGTTAGCAAGCATTTGTTTTAAGAATACATCGCACAAAAACCTATCTATAATCTGAGAAAGGCATTTAACTGAACATTCTTTTTACTTTAAATGATTTGAATTATTCTTAAAGCGTAAAATATAAAGGATAAAATTAAATTAAAATGATAAAATAAGAAATAATACATTTTAATGTTTTATAACATGAGACAATAAAATTCCAAGAAGGTGTTGTCTATTATAAGCATTATGGTAATCGGTTGCGCTTGACTCGCTGCTTCCCCCTGCTGGATGCGATTGTCGTTGCTCTATAGAGTTCCGTATACACCTGTCACCTCAGTAGTACATCTGGATGAACACCACAGTGCAGGTCTGGTGAGTTTCGTGTCTTTCTTTCATTTTTTATATGAATAAACTCAATTCAAAAGCTGTTAAACTATTAAAACCCTTCGGTATTAACTTTACCAATGAAAAGTGAATTGGCAGTGCTGACATATGGCTTACATTATTCATGATACTTTGTTCGTTCTAAAATTATACATCCTATTTACTATTCATTAAATCATAACATTGATATAAAACGTGTCTGGTTCCATCTTCCTTAGAATCGTGGAATTACATCTAGGCTACTATGATAATATCATGTTATCCATTGAAGTTCAATAAAGTACAAATGAAACACTATGATTGGCCCTAGTTTTGTATAATGGTTATTATTAAAGAATCATGATCTGTTTCCATATTTGTACCAGAGCACTGCTAAAGTAGAGTACTTTTGAGCCACCTGTTATGAAATGAAATCCATATACTTGATGATAACTAAAATTTATCAAAAAAATTGTCAAAACTACTTTACAATACAATGTATGTTTTACACTTACACCGTATAAAAGTGGTCATTCTCACACATGCTCGCATTTGTTCTTCCTTGGTTTGTTGCATCATAACAGATTAATGATTTAACTCCCTTAGTGTGTTTTTGGTGGAATGAGGGACGTGTGGGAATTGCTCTATGGATTTATTGTCATGTCTATACATTTCACTTCAACCAACTATACATTTTTAATGTTCAAAGATTAAGTATTTTAAAAGATTCATACCATTTACTTCATTGTACCTATGAAGTTTAACCAAACATTTTCTTCCTGCCGTGCTCTGTATTGCCCTGCAGTGCTCAGACACGACTGATTTAAATCATGTATGATCAATCTGAGTTTATCTGACCACAACGTAAACCATCTACTTATTAGGGAAATTATTCTTGAGGTTCATGTGACCTCTGGTCATTTGTGGATTTTATTTCCTGTGTTAAGACCTCATCCGCGCGGCCGACATGACATGAGCGCTCACTAATGTCTGTGTAAACTGAGCTCAAGTCTTTATTTGCATCTTACTTTGTTTGTCTACACACACACACACACATCACATGAGTTCATCCTGTTCTGCTATGAACATCCTGGAAGTCTACAGGATGAAAAGCACAACAAAAGTAAAGACAGTGTTGTGTTTTTGTGTTTTGGTAACTTCATTGGTTAGTGACGTGACATCATTTTAGTTGATCCTGATTTAAGTTGTAGAAATGTCCAACAGTGGAATGTGAATTTGGTTATGGCGTAAGCGGGGATGTCTTTCCAATCCACTGTGTTTACAGTAAATCACAATGTCACGTCAGTCTAACCATGAGAAATCCCCATGTGTTTCAGTGCTGTTTTCCATAAATGTACTTACATGTTTACATTTCAGACCTTCACATGATTTATACTTCTAAATATCTATAATCCTTTAAGATTATATCAGTCATCGATAGCATTAAGATGTGAGCATTGTTATTCGTAGAAATGGATGTCATGTGATGTGGAGCAGGTCATTCAAACAGGCTGGACATTTACTGAGGGAGGAGTTGTGTTTTCTCTATCACTAAACCAGGCAGAACAAACACAGAACTTTAGTTTGCTCGATTTACAACCATGATTTACGGACCGAGTTTTTACCTGTTGGCATGTGACTGAAAATCCTTTAGTTGAAATGTGATATTAATACGGACACGGTTTCTCTGACTCACCCAAACTCATGACCGAGGTCAGAAAACATCACTCATTGTGTCGGGTTACTTAACATCCGGGTTAATGTTTATTTGCAGTTATTTTAGTTAATAAACACAGTTAAATCAAGTCATTAAGAACATGTTTGATGTTTAACTTTATAACATTTCTAACTCAACTGAGAGCAATGTCAAGATCATAGCTTTCACAGTTTTGTTTGATTTCAGTATCAAAAGGCATTTTTCTCCCTTAAATTGCCTTGAAGAAATAAAAGAGAAACAACTGAGAGTGTTATTGATGGAGGTGTAAAATGAATGTAGATTGTCAAGGTGAAATAATCTATATTTGTGTAAATGTGATGAGAAATGTTCATTGATTGCAGACTTGACAAATCTGAGCTCAGTTTAACACATTATTGACATCTCTTCTGAAACTCTAAAGACGGAGACACAAGACTCTTTTGTCAGGAGAAATATCTGAGACGCAGATGAAAATCAAACAAGTTTCAATATTCTCTCCTTTTAATGTCAGGAAGAAATCATTGAGATATTAAAGAGATTTCATCTGTGATTACAGGAACCAACAAAATGTTCTTGAATGTGAGGTGAAGATCAAGTATTTGTACAGTCCTTTGATTTCTCTTTCTAGGTATGTCGGGTTGGCTGAGGGACGGTATGATACTGGAGGGGAAGGGCAGCGGTCAGATGTCCCCCCGCCCCAGACTGCGGAGCCCATTGCCAGGTCGGACGGCGAGGTTACAGTCGGGGAGCAGAGCGCCCTCTCCTATCTCCGAGGGTCCCGGCACCATGAGCAAAGCCAAAGAGCTGTTTGAGCTCTGTGATAAAGAAGGAAAGGGTTTCATCACAAAGAGAGACATGCAGGTTAGTCCAGACAGCACAGTGTAGGTGGGATTTACACGGGTACCGTTATCTGTTCACAAAAATTGTGGATTCGATTCCTAGGAAACATGATAAAACATGGAACCGCAACATGTGTGTGTGTGTGTTTGGTCATCAGCGGTTAAAGGGCGAGCTGCCTCTCTCTCCCGAGCAGCTGGAATCTGTGTTTGAGAGTCTAGACCGAGGCAGAAATGAATTCCTCACCCCCCTTGAGTTCCACACCGGCCTAGGTCAGTGTGTCTGTGTGTGTATCCCATAATTCACCAGCAGCAACAATACATCTGTTTATATTTGAACTCATTCTTTGATCATATTCATCCTTAAAATTTGATTGAAATGCACAATAATAAACTCTGGCTCTCTGGCACAGGAGAGCTTGTTGGTTATGAGGCGGAGGAGCGAGCGGGGAGCGGTGAGAGAGAGTTAGTGGAAGAGGACCGATTGGAGACAGCAGAGATCAGATTGACACACATTCTCATGGAGCTGGGAGCTGATAAACTCTTCACAGAGTGCGTAAATATACACAACAATGTTCCCCGTCATAAAAAGATAAGATAATGAAAACCTGTGCTTGTGTGTTGGACTTTATCATTGTGTTATTGTGTACACGTGGGTTGAAACTGTAGCCGTTGTTCTTCCTAGAGCTCTCAAGAAAACACGGCACAGATCTTCAGATTTTTTGTCTGTGTGTTATTATTGTATATGTTTAAACTAGGGCTGTCTCGTGATAAATCGCATCCAGAATAAAGTTTGCATCTCTATATGCTACGAATATTCATTTAGTTTTTATATTTAGGAAATATTTAGATTTTAGAATATTTAGAAGCGTTTATTAATTTATATATATATTTTAAATACATGTACAGTGTGTTTGTGTTTATGAATACAAAATAAATATGCACAGTGCACATACATATGTAAACACAAACTTTTATTCACGATTAATCGCTTGACAGCCATAATATTAACTTATCAGACATGGAAAGATTTGAATTGTGTGTTTTTAGCCACAGAGAGTTGTGCAGTCTTTGGTTTGAACTCCAGCGGGACAAACCCGAGCTCTTGGGCGTGCTGGAGGAGGTCCTGTCCTACACCGTCTCTCATCTTCAGGACGCCCTCAAAGAGAGAGACAACTTAGAGCAGAAACTCTGCAGGTCAGATCTCTGTTCTTCTGTATCCTGAAGACTGAGATAAATGAAATATGACTGAAGTTGATATGACTGTGTGTTTAAATGTCCTGCAGGAGAGAAGAAGATCATGACCGAGTGGTTCGCTCCATGTATGAGGACATGGAGAGTCAGTTAAAAGAGGAGAGAGAGAAACGACAAGATCTGGTAAGTACATAAACACACACACCTTTTTTCCTACAATAATCATTGCAGGAACTTTATCTTGTTATACTTTTATTTTTTAAGGTTAACCTTTTGACTTTTAACAAAAAAAGGTCCATAAAAGATGAATTTTTAATTCTATCAAATCATATACATTGCACATGCATAAATATTTGTAGCACATGTATAAGTACCAGTAAATATTGGTTGAAAATGTTCTCATCTATATTATGGTTGTTCTTTACAGTAGTGTTCTTTTGCATTTGTTTATATATATATATATATATATATATATATATATATATATATGTAAATGTATATTTCATAATTAACATAATTTGGAATAACCATTTAAATAATTTGAAAATGTAATAAATGTAAATAAATAAAAATATATAAAGAAACGTAATGGAACAAAAGAGAACTGTAAAGAACAAAAATGACAAAGATCAAAACATTTACAACCAATATTTTTTGGCAATTTTTGCACATTAGCTTCAATCAACCGGTTCAAATGACATATTAAATTAAATTATTATGTGATAAAAAAAGAATGAAAAATTAACAAATATATACATAATTCTATAATATTATTTTTATAAATTAAATATTTTATACATAAAAATTTATAAAGTAACCATATGCAATTCTAAAGAACAATGAAAAGATCTGAACCAATATTTTTGGGGCCGGTATGGATTAGTCCAGACAAATATTTTAATATTTGACCTCTGAATCCATACTTTTATTATGCTTTAGTTGTTCATTTATTTACTTATGTCATATTAATTGTATTGATACCCCAACTCTAATACATAGTTTTATTCACAACATATACGTGGTGTTGTTCATTTGAACTAGTTGATGGAAACAAAGCTATTCGGAAATCTAAACAATTCGGATACAAAAGTATTGACAGTATTGTAAAGTGTCCTTGATAACAATATTAGTGATGTTTATGTTGAGGATAATGATGATGCGGATGTAATGATAGTGATCATGTCGGTGTGTTCATGAAGGACAGTGTGAGGCAGGGGGACAAAAAAGAGCAGCTGCTCCTGGAGCTGAGGACACAAGAACAGGAGCTGGAGTTCACTCTCACCAAACAGAGAGAGGTACAGATTCATTCACTCGTTGACACTTTATTATTAAAGCACATAAAGCTCTCGCTCACCTATGTGTGTGTGTGTAGCTGGAGAGCAGAATCAACACTTTGACCAGCGATCAGGTCGACGCTCGCATTCAGCAACGCAAACTTCAGAACATCAACCAGGAGCTTCAGGAACAGCTGGATGAGAGTCGAGAAGAGCTTCAGCGCGCTCTGAATCAATTACAGCAACTGCAGAACAACATCAAAAGCCAGCAGAACGGCAAAGAGAGGTGTGCAACACGTTCAGTCATTAGATCTCATATATTATTACATTCTAAAAGATATTATCATTGTTTTTTCATCTCTCCAGAGAAGTCTTGAAAGTTTCCCGAAACATGCAGAAGGAGCGAGAAAGTCTCATGAGACAGCTGGACCTGCTCAGGTACGTCCTGACGTCACCTGCAGTATGTAGTGGAGATGTGTACTATGGCCTCTTTTTGCCTCTTCTTATCTGAGAGATAAGTCCACAGGAACCGACCAATCAAAACATAAGTGACTGTATCCTACAAGGAGACAAATAAAAGATGTGGATTATGAGGGGGGGTGTGATCTGGTTGTTGATCTTATTGATAACTGGAGTGTTTATCTGAGAAGCTGTAAAACTCAGGTAGATAGACATTACAAACACATCTGAAAGGTGTCTACACAACTTTCATTTTTGTGTCTTTCAGGGACATGAACAAGCGTCTTCGGGACGATAAAGACGCCCAGCACGCACAGAAGATGGTTAGTCTAAAACATCCTTTCACGTCCCCCACCCCTTATCCTCCGTGCCGCTGCGCGCATACCGTCTCACCATGGCCGCACTACATATACCCGTATTAAACTTCCCTCTTTTTATGCTTGCCAATGTAATGTTACCCATAATGCACTGCTCCGGAAGGAGCAGCTTAATGTGAACGAATGTATTCTGCTGGATGCATTTTTCTGGGTTTCGGTAAACCCACGTGCCGTCTGGATTCTGGATGAAGACAGCCAACACCCTCTTTCGGAAACACCTTCAAGTCTAAATTTGTATTTGCATGCACATGCATCTGGGTTTGTTGTGGTGTTGGGAGGATTTACTCCACTGGTCAGGAAGAACAAGGAACAACGTCAAGAAAAAAACGTCAACCTTGTGTGGAACGAGAGCATCTGTGAACATGGAACTGATCCCATTTGGAGAAAGATGTTTCTTTATTCAGACTGTTACAGATGTAACTGTGATTTTATAAAAACATTTAACATGGTCAATTTCTGCTTACAAGAGCCTTTATATAACTTAAGAAATAACAAATAAATAAGCATAAGTCATTTACTTTTATGTTTATTTAATTGAGTGTGATTTTGTTTCTTTTGAATCGAGCTGCTGTGTCAGTTTGCGTTTTCGCTCTGAATTTTTTTAAGAACAAACTAGAGATCAGGTTAAGATTGATAAAGCTGAACAATGTTGTATGTTGATATTGAACAATAAAAACGTTTATTTTTCTCCATCCATGTCTCTTTTATAGCTCATCCAAATAATTTTGAAAAAATGTAAACCACAAATAATGTGCATAATATTGTGTCTTTTCAACAACATATATACACCATATAAATAAAGGATTATGTGTATAAAGTCTAATTTCAATAATATTTCATACTGTTCTTCAGACGACTGAAATGAAGAAACCCGTAGAAAGGAGGGAATCAATACTCGCTAACTATTTCCCATCAAAAAAATCAACAAAGAGGTGAGCAGACGATTTATCTGATTCTGATCTATATTTGCATCATTAAAGGGGAAATTTCATCCAGATTTTTTGAATGATGTAACATAATTCGCCATTGATAAAGCATCTTAAAATATGTTCCTGTGACATTATTGTGACTTTTAAAGACATCATATAACAAACTCCAAAGAGGAGCTGGAGGACCCAGACATCTCGCTGAGAAATTCACCGAAAAGACTCTCGATGTCTGAAGAGACGGAGGACAAAAGCACCGGTCATTCAGAAAGAACCATGGTAGAAAAGATTTTTCTTTTTTGTACTAGTGTTGGTCTGTGTGAGTAAATTGGTCCTTCATGCAAAAGAGGAACCTCAGATATTTGCATTACATCGGTGACACAAACTTTCTGTCATTTCACTTTCAAATAATTTTTTTACTTTTTAAATACTTGATACTGCAAATATTTATTTTCATGAAATAGCTTTTAACCAGGATCCTTGAAAGAGCTCTCTGAATACAAACCTCTATCTCTCTCTCTCTCTCACACACAGAGGGAGGAGTGTGGTCCACAGCGTGTATTTAAGGTGGTGTTTTTGGGGAATTCTGGGGTGGGAAAGAGCTCGTTCATCCAACACTACTCCAGCGGTCACTTCCCCAACAACATGGCCTCAACTGTCGGTGAGATGATCGACCCGCACTCAGATTTACCTGTGACGCTTCTGTGGGCGGAGTCAACTGACCTGTCATGTTTGATTGACAGGGATGGATTTCCAGGTCAGGTGTGTGATGCTGGACTCCACACCCGTCGCTCTGCAGCTGTGGGACACCGCAGGACAGGAAAGGTCTGACGTCAAAATAAAGAATAAGATACAGGAAATATTATTCATGTATTGTGTAATTCAACCTTTAATATGTTTGTCCGAGTTCCATTGTTTTAGTAAACAAACCTTTACATGATTGACAGCTGCTAAATTCTTCCACATCAGATTCCACAGCATCACACAGCAGTACTTTCGTCGGGCGGATGGGATCGTTGCTATGTACGATGTCACCCAGGAGACGTCTTTCATGGCTGTCCGCCATTGGCTGGACCAGGTGCAGGTGAGCTCTTCTGATACGGATTATTATAAAAGAAAGTCTTAAAAGAGAGTGCCCACTATTTAATACAATATATGACAACACCACAATGCAAAATCTTTACCGTACGTCTCAGTTACATAACTTTGATATGAAGTGTGTGTCTGTGTGTGTGATTGGTAGGAAAAGATGACAGAGGAGGCGTGTCTGATGTTGCTAGGCAATAAGACAGACCTAGCAACAGGTGATAAAAGGCAAGTGACCAAACCACAAGGCCGGAGGTTGGCCGAGGTGAGAAATTACCCAGTTGCACATTCCGACCACACTTAAGGGTTCAGTATTTGTGTAGTAAGTGTTGATGTGGTTTGTGTTGACAGCAGTATCAGGCTGAGTTCTACGAGTGCAGTGCTAAAAACAAACAGCACGTGGAAGACGCCATGACTCACCTCACCAGGTGTGTAGCCTATCAGGATCACATGGATTGAAGTTATTGTTACCGAGATTTATATTTATAGAAGTGCAAAAGTGTAATGAGATTCAAAAGTGTATTTTTTTCTGTTAAAGGTTACTTGCCTCGCAGCAGGATAAACAATGCGAGTCCACGCTACGCCTGGAAATGTCGTCCAGCAGAGGGCGCTGCTGCGCATGAGCGCCGCGGAACTACACCGCTCATTAATAGTTATAAAGTGACGTCACTGTACACTTCAGAAAAACGGTTTAAAAACACTATATCAAAATATAATATTTATTAAGAAAAAAAGAAAGAATATATATTTTGTATTATATAAACCCGTTTTTTGGTAGATCGACTACCATTGTATACCATATTTGTATACCACACTTTCACTACAAATATGTTTACACTATGGTTACTGTATTAAACCATTATTAGCCATTGTTAAGGAGGATTGAGGCAACATAAATATTGATGTATTTTACATGAATTAGTATTACTTGCATTGTATTATCTTGGAACAGTATGTATATCAACTATTATGGGAATATAAATACATGTCATTTTTAACATGTTTGCTTTTTATTAGACTGTACGAAATAATTACAACCGCGTGTGTAGCTCGCTCTCTTCGTTATCAAAATGTGTATTTTTAATATTTTGGGAGTTCTCTGAAAGCTCGACAGCGCCCTCGCGCGTCATTTCGAGGTACGTTCTGCGCGCCCCCGAGGCAGAGCTCCCGCAAGAGTCAAAACCCCGGACGCGCGCGGGCAGTGCCTACAACAAACACGAACAGGACAGAAATAAACGGACACCTGGTGAAAAAACTTACGGGATAAAATAATTAAACAAATCACATTATTTTCATCACAACCTTTCGATTGTCTCATAAGGTGAGTGTTTTATTTTAGGAACGATTTACGTTTTTTCACCTTGCGTATGTTGGCCATAAATAGACAGAATATGTGCGTTATAGTTTAATTTATGAGTTTTAAATACATAGAATGTACGCTTGCATTCAACATCTATTTTTATTGATTTATCTTTTTCAATATTATCCTTTGATCTGTTATTTATAGCGTTTGTTCCTTATTAAAAGTTTACTAATAACACTTTAAAAACTCATTAACACCTTAATATACTGAAGTGATCATAACCTTTATAGTTATGATCTCGTGGCCCTTCCTGTATATTTTATTGGAGGTAACACGATCTGTAATAGATTCCAGATTCTTCAGATAGTGAGTTGTGTGAATTTAAAATTCAGCTCATGAGACTCAGATGATGTTGAAAACAACTTGTAAAACTTTGAATAAACCATTCATATGGTGACCACAACTGGGGCCATGAGAGGTCACGCAGCCCATGATTCTTATTACAACTCAGCTTGACTTTACCACTTTACTAACTGGAAAATATTTGCACAGGGCCCTGTGAATCCACGACTTACATCGTTTTACAAAAAGGCAAAATACAAATACAAATTATATAAATTCAATTTAATACTTACTCTATGGATTTCTAACACAACTGTCTCTGGTTCTTTTAATGTCAAGTAGGAAATCCAGCAGATGCTAGAAAAAAACAAGCAGGTGTAAAAACACAAGCCGTAGTGTGGACTCGAGTCTGTTTCCCACACTGAAGGGAGATGTTAGAGTTACTCACACGGCCAGAGATATATCTGCTCACGGCTGAGGTTACAGGGTGGTAAACTTTTTACTGCGTTTCTTTTAATGGAGTCTGTCTGTCTCTCTGACTGTCTCACACTTTCTGTGAGTCACATATCTTGTCATTCTGGCAGATTATTTCAGCTAAAAACAGTTTCCACCTCCACACTCTCTCAAAGAAACTGGACGCATACGTATTCCCACGAGAAAGGATGAGATCTCTTTAATATCTCCGTTATTGCTTCTAGACATCAATGAGATTAAATGGAAACGTTTGCTTAAATCTCTTGAGTCTTGAGAAAAAGAGTCAGAAATTGACAAATGTGTCATTAGAGTTTTAGGAGAGATGTCAACAATGTGTCAAATTTGGCTCAGATTTGTCAAACATTTCTCATCAAATTTAAACGAAAAATCTGGATTATTTTAATCTGTACATTAATTAAGTTTTTTGTACAATAGTCTCATTTTTTTGTCTCAACTATAAATAATAATATGTTGAATGAAGATATTTTGCCTGTTTTAACTAAAAAATGTTTTTCCACAAAATGCATTTTCTTCCACCAACCTTTTGATTTTGTAGTGAAAAACACATTTCACCCAATGCGTGTTTTCCACTAAACGTCAGCGTGTATTCACATCAATTCTGCATGAAGTCGGGGTCAGATAAAGAGCGGCGGTCTCTCGGGGTTTGGAGATGGACTCATGGTTTTCCTCACACCTGTCAAACGGATGCCTTCTTTAAAACCCTGTAAAATCTCTCCATCTGTTTCAGGATGGCAGATGTGGAAGGAAAAACGCATACCTGTGGGACGATATGTCTCAAATATCTTCTGTTCATCTTCAATCTTTTCTTTTGGGTAAGTTTCTGCAGCACAGATGTGGGGTTGGTTTCCAGAAAACACACAGATGGATAAAAGGTATCGATTGACTGTAAATGATAGAATCATCTGAATGTATATGTTGTGTTGAAAATATGACTTAACTAGACTTGAATCTGTCAGTTGGCAGGGGGCGCTGTGATGGCGGTGGGAATATGGACTTTGGTGGATAAAAGCGACTATATCAGCCTTCTGTCCTCCAGCACTTACACGGTGGCAGCGTACATCTTGATCGGTGCAGGGGCCATCGTCGTGGTTACAGGGATGTTGGGCTGCTGTGCCACCATCAGGGAACAAAGAGGTCTGCTGATAGTGGTAAGAGAGCATCATGGGTAATGTAGTCAATGTACTGAAATAAAACACACGGATGGGTTTCATATCTACTTAAAAAGTATAGATCTTAAGGTGTTCTGGATGGTTGCTAGGGGGTTGCCATACAGTTGCTATGGTGTTTTGGGTATCACTAGGTGGCTGAGTCAAAAGTGCCCCCCCTCTACACAAATCTGTTTTATAATCTGGTTTTAAAATAGAGCTCGAGTCCAGGTTGTTCATAAATATGATGGAAATTCTTGTGCAAGTATCTCGTCGTTTGAGTGGAAACTGATGAAGTCCAACACAAAGTCTTGAAGCCAAATATTTTGAGAATGAACAAAGTGGACAGTGTAAACACTGGATTACAGTAGCCGTCTGGAATCTTGACATTCGCCACTGTGTCGCGTCAGGAATTATTCTGGGCACATGCGGTCACCTCTGGTTAAAATTAGTTTGATCTCTGTGTATGTGTGGGCCTTTAAGTGTGTGTTTTGAAGTGTCACAAAGCTAAATATCATATGTGTTTTATATGAAGATGTGTGTATCTTTCAGAGATCAGACTTAGAAACTGAGTCATAGCTGAGGAATGACGGGCAGCGAAAGAGAAAAGAGAGAGAGACGGGGGGGGATAGAGGAATGAAAAGGGAGTGAATACAGAGAAGAGGAATGAGAAGGAGAGTTATTGGCTGGCTAGAAAGGGCCAAAATTCATGTTGCTTGCAAACAGTGGGCATATAATACAGAGAGAGAGAGAGAGAGAGAGAGAGAGAGCGAGAGAGAGAGAGAGAGAGAGAGAGAGAGAGAGAGAGAGAGAGAGAGAGAGAGAGAGAGAAAGAGAGACTTAACTTTAATCAGCTGCTCAACCACAACAGTACATTTTTAGCATCTGATATGAAAGTTATGTGCGTAAGATGAAAAGGTCATTGTTCATTTTCTTTTAGAAATTTACTGACACAACAAAACACAAACTGAAGGTTCATTTCGTAAGAAAACTCTTAATAAATCAAATAAAATCTCATTGACTTACATTCACAGACATGCAACATATTAAAGACTTGGTGGTGGACTTCTTTGACACAACCATCTAGCAACCAGTTTATATGTACAATATATTATAGAATGTGTCTTATAAATGATTTTTCCTCTGCAGTTCTTCGTTTTGTTGCTGTTAATCTTTTTACTGGAGATCACAGCTGGAATTTTGGCGTATGTTTATTATCAGGAGGTAAACTCACATTCATCGTGGTAGAAAGATCATTCTCCATATTTGTGTTTTTCTCTGCATAATAACTTCTTCAAACATCTGTGCATGTATGCATGTAACTAACGACCTGATAACAATGGATGCAGTGCAGCCATGAATATCAAATTTTTTATTATGGTAATATATAACGACATCAAAACATGAGCTTCACCCAAACACCTCTCTCCTTATAAGACTCTTTTTTTCAGTGGAACACAAAAGAAGATATTTTGAGAAATGTCTTAGTGGTTTTGTGTTCATACAACGTGGGGTCAATGTTGACGGGTTACATTCTTCAAAATATCTTCTTTTGTGTTCTGGAGAAGGAAAAATCTCATACAGGTTTGGAATGAAATGAGGGTGAATAAATCATTTCTAGGTGAACTATCCCTTTAAGAAACCCATGAAACGTGAGTCACATTAAACCCACATGCACATGTTGAGTGTTGTATGTTTTTCTGCTCGTCTACTCTTCTGTTTGTCCACCTTTATAAAACCCTTGATCTTCTTCCTCCCTCCTCTTCCTCCTCTAGTGTTTTCCTCTCTGCTACCAGGTAAACAACCACATAGACAAGAAACAGCTAAACTTACTCTTATGATAACTTTTTTACGATAATTCTGATTCCGATTAATTCATGGGACTTTGTACCTGTTAATGATAGCCATATTTCCGAACTCCTCTCTGTTTCACCGTCTCCTGCTCTTATATATACTAAACTAAACGATAAAAAACTGCAGCTCGAAATGCAGAAACGTGAGTATGTGTATCTAACGTGTTTATCTGTGACTGCAGCTGAACGCTGAACTGAGGGCCGATCTGAAAGAGAGGATGATCCAAAACTACCAGCAGCCGGGTCAAGAACAAATCACCAGAGCCGTGGACAGA
This sequence comes from Triplophysa dalaica, assembly GCF_015846415.1. Lineage (NCBI taxonomy): Eukaryota > Metazoa > Chordata > Actinopteri > Cypriniformes > Nemacheilidae > Triplophysa > Triplophysa dalaica. The sequence goes on along the minus strand of NC_079565.1, from coordinate 1,830,188 downwards.
CTCCAGCAAGACGTAAGATAAATCATTATAGATCTAAATCACACGTGAGTCAAAGAATGAGTTCTCAGTTGTTTCGTTTAAGCATCAACTAGGATTCAATATTTAACTTTTTGAAATGTTTCTGCTTGGATGAATTTCTGTTAATGTTTATGTGAGTGTGCAAATGTACCTAAGTTCTCTCTCTCTCTCTCTCTCTCTCTGGCATAGTTCAAGTGTTGTGGATGTAACAGCTCAGCTGATTGGAGGGAAGGTGCTTGGATACAGACATATGCTGACATACGACTGGTGCCTGACAGCTGCTGTAAGACCCCCTCAGAGCTCTGCGGGGTCAGAGACCACCCATCTAATATCTACAGAGTGGAGGTACACCGGAAGACAGAGTTTTATTGTTCAGTTCAGAGGAGACAACATATTGTCTGGGGTTATTTTTAGGGGTGAAAATCAAGGAAACAAACTTAAATTGAAATCTCATTGCTCAATTTTTCTAGCTCCAAAATTGTTTATTAGATATCAATATGTCATTGAAGCTATAAGATGTATAGAATATTGTAAGTCTCTTTCTCCCTCAGGGTGGTTGTATATCAAAACTAGAAGAGTTTTTACTTCAACATCTGCTGATCTTGGGCTCAGTGGGTCTCGGGATTGCATTTTTACAGGTGATGTATTGTATTTATACACTGATATATAATTCACAAATACAATCATGAAAGCTTTTATTTGCGCCGAATGTTGTTTAAAGTGTTCTGTTATGAATATAACGCTTTTTTTCATTCGACATCTCTCTCTTTGTGTATCAGATTGTGGGGATGATATTTACCTGCTGCCTGTTTCGAAGTCTGAAAGAAGATATATACTGAACGAAGAGTTACATGAGCTCTGTACCAACCAAAACACATGCCTGTTACTGTATACTTTTACTGTATATATATATAATAAGTCTCTTATATATAAATATGTCAAAATATGTAATGTGACAATGATGAGTCAAAATGTTTTGGCTGCCGGACAGTCCCTCTTGGAATTATTAATGATAAAATAGCTCAAACCCCAATGTTCAAAAAGAATCTACGCCCTTGGCTGAAATTGGTGTATTTTTGCAATAAAATTAATCATTAGAATTTTTTGTATTGCTGGTGTCCCATATGAAACAAGTTCAAACCATTTTACCATAATTATTATTGATAAAAAATAGTTTTACTTTTAAGTTCGGGTTTACTGTTTTTTATATTAAAAGACTTTATATTATTACTATTTTAATTTTGAAGTTATGCATTTTTCGTGTATAAACTTTTGTAAATTATTAAAAAATTTACATGATTCGCATGTGACTACTGCCTGGCTGTAACGTTACTGAACTGAGCCAAAACGACATTTCACTGTAGCATAAAACGATGAATAAAAATAACTTTGATGATAAATATAAGACAAAATGTTAGATTTGCCACTCATTTGAATAAAACCGTGAGCTGTTATCCGTTATCAGGACTCTCTTCTGGAACTACTTCCGCCTCAACGGTTTCACACGGAAGTTTATAACAGACGGACCCATCAAAACAATCACCTGATCAAATGATTTCCCTTCTTTGTGTATTTAACATTATTTCAACACATTTATTCTGTTTTATAAGATCGGTGTAATAGGTTATTGTTGCTCTTTTTATTTTTCAATCGCTCTTTGACTGTCGATCTCTGCAAACTTAGAAAAACAGTGAAATAGCTGATTTAAGGCATCAAGAATGACATCTAAACCTACATGTCTGATTGTGGCCAGTGCTGCACCTGCAGGTAAGACTGATAACATTTACATCGTTCACATGTATTATAAGCCACAACCCTGCTGAATATACAATAAAACCATTAATATAAAATAAATTATATTTTAATGGAAACTATAATGGTCTGTTTCTACTAGGAATATATTGGGTTCATTTGATGTAATGTCATTTGGCAGATGGCAGAATAAACTGTTTAATTTTTATCCTCCAGGAGTATCAGCTCGATCATTTCAACAGTGTTTCACTATGTGCAGTTCAGTGTTCAATCTGCAGACGGCCACACCTGGAGTGAGAAAGCGCACACTGCAGCATCCATATCAAGTTTATTCTCCTGTGTCCAGTTCACCCAACTAAACCATATCATCACTTTTTTTTGTGTAACAGGGGAAGCCCATTGACTTTGTCGGTGTGGATGACAGCACAGCCCGATGGGTGCAAGAGTTCAGCATCAAACCTTATGCCAACCCGGCTAAACTGGAGTCTATAGATGGTCCGAGAAATATTTGCTTCTGCATGTGTGACACAACAGGTCTGCTTATTTCAGGTTTTGATGTATTGTGTGATGTTTCAGGTGCCCGTTATCAGGCACTGTTGATTCCAGACTGTCCGGGGGCCCTGAACGACCTCGCGCACAGCGGCTCCCTCGCACGAATCCTGACTCACTTCACATCACACCAAAGTGAGTCTATCTCTAAACGCATCTCACATGTTAAGAGAGATCATGATAAAAGTTCAGCTCCGTTCTTGTGTGTGGTTGTATGTTGTAGAGCCCATATGCGCTGTGGGACAGGGTGTAGCTGGTCTCTGCTGTGCCACAGAGGAACAGAAGTGGATATTTAACGGCTACAGCATGACTGGTGTATGTGGTCATTTCTACCCATCATAAAACAACTTTATAACACGGATGTGTCTGGAAATGACTGTAGTGTTTATTCTGTTGTTCTTTCAGCCGTCTGTATTTGAGCTTGTACGTTCTCCAGACTTTGCCAACCTGCCACTGATTGTGGAGGACTTCATTAAAGACAGCGGTGGATCTTACACCGGTGAGGTCACTTTTGAGCTTATTAAAGGGACTATTCAACCAGAAATGAAAATCCTGTGACAATCAACAGAATATTCACACTGTGCTATTCAATTTTGATGCCATACAATAGATTTGTGTTAAACGAACACAGTGACAATGGGTTGTTTTTAACACACCAAAAATGTGTCCTCCACAGCGAGCGTTGTGGATGCTGTTCACGTGGTCCTGGATCGACATCTGGTGACGGGGCAGAACTTTCAGTCCACATGTGCAGCTGTCAACAATCTGATCCTGCTTTGTAACGCCAGATAAACGTGTTCAGATTCAACAAAAGACCGCGTCACTGAATGTGGACCTAAAGTATTATCTTGTGTATTACACTATTGAAAGGAATTCAATCACGTCAAGTCTTCTCAACTTCAAATGTCATGACATACCAGAGTTTAGATAAGAAATATATATGACTTTTTATACGATCATTTAAATGTTTGGTTCATTTGTAATAAGTGAACATTGAATTTCAGTGTCCTGAAGGAGGTGCAAAACGAAAACCTTTTCAAGAATAAACTCTGTAAATATATATGATGATACAAATGGATAAGTTAATTTTTAAAGTAATTTCAATATTTTGCTGCAGAATAGGAGTATAACAAAGCAGTTTTTTTACATTGTTTTCAATATGTTAATATCTTTTATAACCAAAATGTTCTGTGGGTGTATATGTTAAATACAGTATATGACCGAAGTACGATGAACACAATACAGCAGAAACAAACGAAATCTGGACCAGTGTATCACAATTGTTTCCTCAATAAAAAACACTTCAAACTGCTGATTCTCCATGAAGAATGCTCTCGACTGGTATGTAATTAAAAAATAATTTTATTGGCATGCTCAACAATGGTATCCCCATAACTATCCTAAGAACCTTGATAAATTACACTCTATTGTTTGGAAGCAGGTTTAATCACAACTGAATAGGTCACAAAAGATCATAGAAATAATCCAATCCTTGTCCCAGTTCCCACATGGAAATTCCAGTTCCCAGTTCAGATGCCAATGCAATACGGAGCTGGAGAAACTAGAGAACAAGAGGGAGATTATCTCAGAGCTAAACGTTACTCATAATTCATTTTGATGTTCAATCAAGCTTTATACAAACCATTAAAGTGGGAGCGTAAACAACATGTTTTACTCCATTATTCCTGCAAAACAATGAAAGAAACATTTCAAACGTCATTCATTAATATTAGTGGAATGGATTATTTTACTGCACTCATCTAATGAAACAATGTAATGATCTGATCCATGCTAAAAGTCTGTTTGTAAACCTTTTATAATTGAAGAAATGTTCTCCAGCGTTTACATCCCACTGGAGTTTAGGTTTGACCTCTTTCAGGAGTTCAATATATCTGCACAAGAGAAAAGAAATACAACCAAGATATATGAAAAGTAAATATTTCTGTTTGGTTTTAAAGCAGATAAAAGTTCAGAGAACAATTCATATTTATCAGCATTTACAACAAACAAACATTTTAATGCAGCTAACACGTTAAGTAGATCATTTGACATTCTACAGTATTCTGTGTGATGCTGTGTGAAACACAGCAGTTTTTCTTACCTGCCCCCCAGCAGCGGTTCTGCCCCACCGTGACTGCTGAAGTCCAGACCGTACATGTTGATTCCCACCAGGATTTTATGTCTCCACTGGTTCTGAGGAGCGAGCTGAAGGATGCACTCTCTGACCCACGGCAGCGGAGAGCTCGGCCCGGGCCTTAAACACCACAGAGCCAATCAGAATCAGTGAATAAATGAGTTCACAGAGTAAAGAAACAATACAACACAGTGTATAAGTGTGTGTCTGACCTTCCAGGGCCAGAATAATCGTACGTCATCAGACTGAACGCGTCCACCACAGGTGCCAGTTTCTCAAAATCCTCTCGCTCAAACATACCAGGTTGACCCGTACTGATCATTAGACAAACAAACACACATTCAATTTGTTCCTGACAAATGAAGTGGGCGAGAAGAATGACACAAAAAATTTAAACTTCATGTACCCCGGTGTTATCGCAGGAGGAATGACCAGCACACAGCTCAGCTTCCCGACCTTCAGAGTTTCACAGAGATGTGTGACCAAGTGCGCCAGCTCTCTACAAAACAAAACACAACACACACACAGAAGTGAATCCCACATCTCACATGCTTGGAACACACATGACAATGAGGACTGAGTGTTTCTCAGTAATTACACACAATCTTACTTTCTCTTGTTTCCTCCTAACTGACTCCATAACTCCAGTGTGTACCCATCAAAACCTTCAGCCTGTGTTTCATGCAAAGAAGAAATTATAGCTAATCAGTTCATATTTTTTTAATTAATAACAGGCACATTACATTGATATCATGTGAACTTGACGGTTGTGTTATGTAAAACCGAGATTATAAACCTTTGCCACTTCCAGCACCTCTCGACCCAACTCCTCGACCTCGTCCTCGCTGTCCAGCACGCTCATGTAATCCTGATACGACCATCCGTCAAACAACAGCCGAGGTACTTCCAGAGAGAGAGAGAAAGACAATTGAGAGAACTTCGTGCATACAGCCACTGATTCCTCCATCAACACATCCATTCACACTTACGTATTCTGTTTTTTTTGTTGGCCTTCCTCACAGCTTTGACCCAACCTGTAAAGAGAAAGAGTTATTTATCTCTCAAACCACATCTCTATCATTGCTGGTCTTGAGGCGAAGAAATGTTCTGACCGGGGTCGTGGTCATGCAATCCGGTGATGTGGAAACTCTCCGGTCCTCTTCGTCTCAGCTGGAGCCACACCGGAGACACGGACGTCAACTTGGGACCGAACAGCTTTGTGATGTCGTATCCACGAGAGTTCCACTGAGAGACAGAAAGACGAGTAGACAGACTCGCTAAAGGCCACGAATTGAATAAGTAGGTAAGGTATACATAGAGACAGACAGAGATAAGCTCTGTGTTTCAGAATGACACAGGTGTGTGACTCACAGGTGTGATGTAGCCCAGTACGGCTCCATGGAAGTTTCGTGCGGAAACGCACTGCGGACAGTAACGCTTCTCCTCCCTCACTATATCCTTCCAGTGAGGGTCCGACACCAACAGACCCCGGTCCTGCGCCGGACGATCTGCTGCTGTCGTCTGTAGACATCACACACATCTGACATCTTTAACTGATATTATATTGAGCAGCTTCACTCGAGACCTGAAGCATGACATACTTCATCTAATATAAACATTCAAGATAAATAAAATACTAGTCACATTTTAGTTATGATATGCTTACGAATGTAAAACTTTTGTCTCACCTCAGCCTCCTGGATCTTACTGGCTTTTTTGGCATCTGTCTTTGACAATGTGCCACTGACAACATGTACCAGCAGACAGATGAGCAGAAATATCACATCTGCCTTCATTTCAGCACCTCTGCTCCTGGAACAACATTTATATATTAAATAATGTATATTATTCAATACATAAAATAATTTACCTTACAGTCTTAGAAGCCCGTTTGTCCCATTAACAAGCGGTTTAAAGTGCTATTGCATGTGTGTATTTACGAAATTCAAATCTGCATTAAATGCAGTTTTAAATGCACCTGTATTGTAGCTTTTACAGAGTAAATTCACACACGTACCAGATATTTGTCTAATGTAAGTGTTTCCAGTGTGATGCAAATGCTCATTATCTTCACCAGAGAGGATGTGGACATGCAGGTTTGACAGCCTGTGTAGAATGCAGTCACAGTCACGTGATCGGATAAACGGAACGCAACTTCAAAATAAAAGTCCCTCCTATATTACCACAATTAATTTACATTATTTTGTGTTCTTCTGACATTTAACTTTAAGACGTGTATTTAAAGCCAACCATTCTATAAACTATATGCATATGTATATTTAAAATAGTAATTGTTAATGGGACAAAGAAAATAATGAGAGTATAAGCATACAGCCATACTCTTACAATAGTGTGTAGTGTTTAATAGTTTTGTTCATGTGTATTTATGATTACTGTAGCTTTATTGAAAATACTATTAACATGGTCTGTTAACATTTACGTATAAAAACACAATGGCAGGGCAGTTAAATCCAGCTAAAAGTAACAAGTTGGTGAGGGCAAAAAGAGCTCAAATTGAATTAAATGTCACACCAGACTCAACTTAAAGGTGTGGTGTGTAATTTAATAATTATTATTATTATTTTGATGTGTATTGCATTGGCCCCATGCGTTATTGAACTATAACAACATTCAATTGAACATTTCTGGTTCTGTCAACAGTCTTCAAATACATTGTTTTGTAGCAAATGTCTGGACATGTGTTTGAATCTCATGGTTTGATGTAATGGCTCTCCTAATTCACACACACCACAAAAATGAGACAGACCGAAAAACACTTTACCAAAAAGGTTTTATTTTCTAGTCTACATCATATTACCAATACATAAAACACAAGTGAAAACTGGAGCAAAAGTGGGCGAATGAGATATCTCCTAATGGCACTCGATCAGATTCTTCATCTTCGTATCCCAAATGTTCAGCGGTGACTGAAGAAACCCTGAGGATGATTGTACTTAAAGGGCTTCAGACGACTGGGACCCCTGAAGATGAGGAAGACAGAAAGAGAAAAAGAGATGTTTCGCATTATTTCTCAAATAATACAACAGTGTGAACTCAATGTAAAATGATGTGAAGATTAGCGTTCTGCGAGTTACCTGGCGGTTCTCAAGCACATCTTCTCTCTGGGGAACTCCTTGGGTCCTTCTGAACCATCGCACACTTGATTCTCCGTCTCCAGGTACACATCCAGACACACGCACAGACGCTGAATCTGATTGGTCAGAAGCTGGAGGCCTGGACGTGGCCCCTGCAGCTCTGCGCAGAAGACGTTTACCTCACTCTCAATTGCCTGCAAACAAACGAATCCGCTTCAGTTCTTGAGTGTGTAAACATCTGAAGAGTTCTGGACCGTGGTGCTCTTACCCGTAGGTTATCGTCTGTGCGCCCGCTTCCTTCCCCTTTCCATTGGAGGGAGAGGGAGAAAAGGGGTGTGACCTCAGGATACCGAGGGTTCAGCGCCAGAGCGGCCAGAAGACGTGCTGATGGAGATAGAAGAACTTTTAAAGAGCATTTGTGAGATGTATATATTCAGCACAGATTACACAACCAAACCCTGATTGGTCCTTTTCTGTCTACGTGGGTGCATCTCAGCTAATTTCCGGCTACACAGTTCTCACCTGTTCCTCTCTCCAACACAGCCATGAAGAAGAGATCCGTCTCAAGCGCCAGACCGGCCTTCAGCAAATGCTGCACGAAGCCCAGCTCCTGTCAGACAACAACCACATTATCTCTCATGAATCAGAAGGAAACATAAATTCTCTTCAAACCGCTTCAAGAGTGATTCTAGACGCAGAGGAACGTACAGTGAATTCCTGGTAGCTGATCATGGTCCAGCGCGTGAGGCCGGTAACCACTTTAGCGGGGAAGAGATGCTGACACTCACTTGACACGGGAATGATGCTGTGCTCTGGAACAGACCATCATACACTTCTGTTTAATATGTAAACAGCCTTGCGTTCAACACAAGCGTCAGTTTGTTGTGTTCACATGTGTTTACCGAGAGAGCTGAACTGTTTGTGTAGGGCCAGTCTGGACTGCAGACGTCCTCTGAGAAGCTTAATGGTCCTCTCCATGTGACTGGCGCTCAGAGCGTTACGAGTCAGCTTGGCCTGAAACAAACACGACCTTTAATCAAACTGTCTGTCTCAACGTACTGATAAAACTATTACAAAATCGGACGTCAAACACTTATAAAGACAAACACACTTTTACGTTGTCAGTGGAGAACTGCAGGCCGCCTAGTTTCTGCACCCAAACATACGGATGTCCTAAATCTGAGATGTAATCCTCAAACGTACTGATTCTGCCCACAAAAATCATTGATGTTTGATTATCTGTATCAGTATTTAAACTCTGGGTTTAAAACTATTATAAACTTAAAATTATTTACCCGACTTTATCAAACTGGTAGCGGTTGGCAGGGTTGGGCGTCTCCCGGCCTAGATCAGATGCATACAGACAGTTGAGCAAATTGTCTGGGTTCATCAGATCCCTGCGACACACACACGGTAAAAATGGTGTTAAATAAATGAATTTAAGATGGTTCATATATGCAAGTCGTGCTCATCGACTGACCCGGTACTGATGGCTCCTGACAGATCCACAGAAGTGGAAACGTTGCTCTTCACAGTGAGAATGTTGAGGTTCATGAGATAATAGAAGTACAGGTGCAGGACACTGTTGTCTAAGAAAAAAGGAAAGAAGAACACAATAAATATCAATCTTGCTTCTTTGTTGTGCTGAACACAAATTAAAATATTTTAATGAAAGTTTGTAACTAAGCTTTTTTGGGTCACGGTTGACTCCCATAGTTGTCTTTTGTTCTATAGCAATTGATTTTTCCTTTTTTTGTGAACTGTTCCTTTATTTATGAAGCAGATCCACAAATACTACTACTACAAAATATTTTTTTCTTTTTATATAGTTTTGTAGCGATTTGTCAAACTATATGAAAAGATATTTGTTTGATAACACACACCTTTACACTTGAGGTCAATGCAGAGCGAGAGAGGATGACGCCTTAACATTTCTCGACGCTTGTCATCCAGCTGAACGCCAACAGTCCCTCGCCGACGCTTCTGAACACACAAAACAATAGAGTTAAGACACAACCTAAAGCACAAGAGAAATACTTAAGAATTAAAGAGTCTCACTGTGTTCTGCTGCTCCTCCTCAGCGTCTGAGTCACTCTCATCATCTTAGGGGGGGAAAAAATTCATTTAGATTTTGATGGATCGCACTTACACTTACAAAATGCACACAGACAGACACACAGACATAAACATGTACCTTGTGAGTCTTCTGGAGGTCTGGAAAGAGCTTTGGCCTCGTCCACGTCTCCACTGATGCTCACTGACAGATTTTTGTCTAAAACACACATCACGTGATGTCATTACAGAATTCCTTTGAAATCTGCTCTAAGAAGGAGGGGGGAGTGTCTTACCGCACGCCTGTCCATAAGCGCTCGCCTGCACCAGCAGCACATAGAGAGGAGGCGGAAGGTGTCGTGCCACCTCGGCCTGCTTCTGCATGCGCTCGAACGGCATAGAAAGATACTCCTGGACTGGTACAGACGCCTGAGAGAGAGAAAAACAGTCAGTCAGGACTGCCACAATGAGAAATAAGTTTAACTTGTGAAACCAGAGCTTTACCTGCATGATGTTCTGCAGTCCAGGCTGAAGGCTGCCCAGATATTCTTTCTTCTGTTCAATAGCTTTGTGGATCTTCTCCTTACTGGCCAGCGACGTCTTATACTGCTCCGCCAACCTGTAGAACACAAATGAGCAGATAAAACCAGATGTTTCTCAATGTTATCATTGTGTGGTGATGACTCAGATATATCTGATGAGCGGCCGTCACCTCTTCCTCTGCTCCAACTCCCAGTCCAGTCGAGCGAGCGTGAGCTGGTGGTTGTCGTCTCGAGTGACGTGAGGCCGTGAGATCGCCTCTGGAGCCTCCTTGAAGAACTCCTCCTCGCTGACAAGCTCGATCTCCTCATGCTGGGACCTGACACACGCGCACACATTAACAACTTCTCCTCACATTATTTCCTGTATTTAGTCATTTATTTCCATTGTGGGACTGGACGACACAACTTTAAAATTCCCAAATATTTGCAACATAAGCTGTCCTTCATACTTGAACTCGAGACATTTGCCGATCTCTTTCTGCAGATGCATGACCTCATAGAGCAGATTCTGAAGCTGAAGGTGAAGAACATCCACACGCTGCTTTGTCTGCGGACAGACAAAGGAAAGGAGAAAGACAGAATTTAAATCTTCTTGGTTAAAAAATCTTTGTCACACCAGTAAAAGTGTATGTACATACATCATGTGTCTGATCTCGTCCTTTTTTCAGTCTCATGTGCGCAAGGCGGTTGAGTTTCTTCAGAGTGATGAAATGAACGCTGCTCTGCCTGCGTCTCTCCTCAATCTCCACATTCTAAAAAACATAGCGCAGGTCAAATATCAGTGTCGTTCCATTTTTGCATTTGGCTGGAAGACACTTTTTATTCCCCAAAGCGACTTGGATTCCACTGAGCCTCACCATCCACACTTAGAGAAATGAGAGAATTCATGAATCTCACCCCGTCTTTAGCACCACTGGCTTTTAGCTCCTGGATTTCTGCCATCAGTGTAGCGAGAGCGCCACATGTGTCTTTATACAGAGTATAATCCTGCTGCGCGTCTCTGCCCTCCAGCTCCGCTTCCTCATTATATACACGCGCATCCTGAGAGACAACAAACACTGAGCAGAGCTACCAGAAAACATTATAACATAGTCTGCCTACCAGCTGAACGTCACCTGTGACCTAACATATGTCTAAGTTTAGATTTTTGTGGACTGAAATAATCGCACTTTTAATTTTGGAGTGAACTATGACCCAGATATCGGTTTGTGTGAATATAGTGACTCCATATATGACTCCAATGACTCCATGACACCAAAATGTGCAACACAGAAAGTGTGAGGGGTTAGAACAGAAAAAGATAGTAAGTGTGTGTGTATCTGTGACAGAGAAAAAGAAAGAGAGAAAGAGAGAGATGTCATTGCAACCTGATTCTTTCCTGCAAAGGGCCTCCTTTGTCCAACAGGAAGAGATCCTGCAGGACACGTGACCTACACACGCCAATCAGAGTACGTTCTCACTGAAACGCTCAGCATCACAACATTATTCATCTGAACACAACTCAACAAAGAATGACATCTTGAGGTCTAAATGAGTGGATCATGCTGGAATATACCTGAACCTCCCTCAACCTGACCTTCCTCACTTTGACATGTGACCTGACTGCACTGAGCTGCACAAGGACATGAGAATTATTAGAAAATAGAGTTAATAACAGAGTTCTTCTCAAATTACAGAACAAGCGTGTCGTTAAAGTATTTTAGATGTGAGGGATGTCACAGCATCTCACCTGATCTCCTTCTCGAACCCGTTTGTTTTCCGGAGTAACGTTACTGCTTTCATTTCTGATCACCTTTGGTTTTCTCTTTTTCACAATGTCGGAAGACATGACTGAAATGTCAAAGAAAAAGATCAAATAGGTTAAAAAAGTCACTTCCACACACTTAGATGTCTGACAGCCTTTAGGCTATGAATAAACTAACTTTGAGGTCAAGAATAATACATATTTTTTCTGTATTTTTGTCCATACTTTCTGTAAGTGAATTTCTGCAATGTGTTCACTGAATTGGATTACAGTATTCAACAACAAACAACTCGTTTTCTCAGTCCATTAAATTGCTCGTAAACACTTTTAAAACTTGTAAAATTTACAATCCTAATTACTAGTTTACGCAATTATATACTTATGTGGCCAATAGACTAATGTATAGACTGAATTATTTTGAGTGTTTGACATTATATTCTGTCTGTAAACTAAATTATTACACTTGTTTATTTACAGTTTATTATACTGTGCTAAAGAGCAGATGGGTAAGATTCCATGAGCCAAATCATGGTAAATGCATCACGATGATTTTTTTTAAATAAAACACAACAAAACGTCTCAATATATAAACTCTCACCTTTCGATCACTTGTTTCCAATTTCTGTATGCAAATATCACTTTAAAACCTTTACATTCAAATTTCATTCAAACAGCAAGCGCTACCATGCTAACCACAGGAGACAGAGGGAAACAACGGACAACACTTCCGCTGGCGTTTTACAAAATAAAAGCTCTGTTGAACCTGACTGTTCAAATGAACGTCCAACGGAAACTATGAAATTGAATTTACACACGTCAAATATGTTAGTTTACAGCGTTTAATTACTGGTGACAAGTGTTCCTGGACTGCAAACGTTAAAAAAAATTAACAAAATTAAACTCCTACTTAAAGAACGCGGGTTGTAAGTCTTTTATTTTGAAAAGGTAACACGAAGGCAAGTTTACCTGTGAAGACACTGCTTGCGCAGCCTTAACACAAACTGCGGTTTAATAATATTTGTAAAATTCGTCTTCTGCTATAAGAAATCTTTAATGTTCCGACCAAGTCTTGTTCAAATGAATGTTGTTAAAGGTAAGCGATGTCATCGAGGGTGGAGTTACAATATTGACAGATTCTGTTAGTTCCTAAATGCATTGGTAAACCTCAGTCAGCTCAAGAGGAACCGACTAGGTTAACAGCACAGTTACAAATGTAATTTTGTATGTGACAGTTCCCTGTGGTTGCACTTCACAGGTGGTGTCATCACAACTGGTGCATTATGGGTCATTGGAGGCCTGTATCTAACCTGAGAGGTCACCTGTCTCGACATCCCCCTGTTGTTTTGTTTTTCTTGTGCATGTTGATTCTGTCCCTAACTTTTGTTTGTATTGGGCTTTACTCCCAGTATCGCGATTTAAAGAACCCAGATATCAGTTTAGTGAGTATACCCTTAATTTGGATATTTTATTTGTATCATGATGTTTGCTTGTCTTATAATCTTGTTTTATTTGAATTCTATCTTATATTTGGCTTCCTTTAGACTTTGATGAAGTGTTGTCAACTAAATCATGCACTTTTTTTTAAGGGCTGGAACCAGGTTTTGGGTTCAATTGCGGGTTTCAAATTCTGCACACATTTGAACGATACAGATGCACATCTGGAGGAAGACTCTCCTCGTATGGTGGAACATGCCGACAGAATCACAACAAATGTTTCCATGAGCACTTCTCATGTTTCTGTCCTGGTACCTCTGGTGCTGATGGGAGACATCCCAGCTGACAGTGTCGTCAGCGCTACAATGTTGGGCAGCCAGTTGGGTGTAAAAGGTTTGTGTACGAGTGTCTATTGAGGACAAAAACTTTATTGTATTCCTTTTTCTGTGGAGCTGAAGTAGAGAATTTTAAAAGAATCTGAATACGGTTCTTTTACGTATGATGTTCTATGTACAAAAATAACAGGATTTATGTTTGATAAAACTATTTTTATTTTTCAGCAAACTTTTCCTGTAACGATATTTATCTATCACAGGAGCTGCAGCAGAAACATCAGTGACTGTTTTATTTCACCTGCACACTGATGTTCCTATCAACCAGACTCTTGGTGGCACACTTACTGGACCATCCTTGATCTGTCTGCAGCTCACTGGCCTGACGCACGTTCTTCCTCAGACTCCGTAAGAAGCTTAGATGTACGGCCATACTATTCATTTTTTTAAACAAAATCACATCATACAAACTAATTTTTCAGGTCACCCCCAGAATGCTCATTGACGAAGAATGTAGTTGAGACCACATCACCTGTCAGAGCTGTTGCCATAGAAACGTACAAGCATGATTCACCACACTGCTTTAGTCTGGGGTTCACAGCAGATCCACACCTGACGGTTTTGCTCACACAGGTAGAAGACATGAGTTTCATCAGGCCCAGAAATCTCTTGCAAGCTTCATTGATTTTATTGTCACAGCTGCTCATGTTATAAACTTGATCATTCCAACATAAGCTGTTTCACTTATATTTCTTGAACAGGAGGAAAAAGCCATTTGTAGATATCATCTGCTGTTGGTCAGTGTTGCACTGCTGGTCATCTGTGTCCTGATGAGTCTCTGTGGAACATGTTCATCAAAATCTCCTTCTTACAAGGCGAATGATCTCCAAAAGGTAGTTATTTTGGGCTCTGTAAACCTTACAAATACACCAAGTAGACCTTTGTCATCTTCTATATTCAACCCACACTTTAATTTGTTCTTGTAGTTTTGATAATGTTATGTTAAATATATATTCAATTCATAGGAATCACTGCTGAGGCCATGAAGAACCAGAACATATGAAGACCTGGTGCTTTCATTAAAAAGGCAACATCTGGACATTCAAATTTCATTTTTTCCACATTTCCGAAACCAACCGGTGTCTGTGTACATATTCGTTTCATGAATAGTCGAAGTATTGTGTGACAGTCTTTGAGGGTCCACAAAGACATAACCAGGAATCGACGGATGTCATAAAACTTTACTTAAAGAGTAAGATTGATGATTATGTTTAAAATGTATATTGCTGATGCCATTAAATAAGGATTGTTGAAATTCATCTTATGTAATTGCTGTGCCTTTTTGAAATGGAAAAAATAAAGGGTGTTTGACCATGATCCGTAATGTCGGATTAAATTATGTAACAAATCTGTCACTATACGGAAATACTAAAGAAATCCTGCACATTCCAACATTGAAGAACAACAAATGAAAGATCAATTGCGGCACTGAATTTTTTTATTTTTGTCTGTTTGGATTTTTGCCGACCATACGTTTCATCATTTGCGTACGTGTTTTTATGTGTCTTTGCTGTGTTCCAAGTTGCCTATGCATGTAATAGACACCCACAATTTCAAAAACTAAAGTGTCGGACCAAAAGATGCATGCCTCTTGTAACCACACGCCCACAAACCTACCTCAATTCGTGGTATGATTTGACTAAGATCGCCCAAATGTATAAGCAAGTAAGGTGTACCTGTCAGTACAATTGTTTGGAACCTGATTATCCAAATATGGTAGGAAGCGTTACATTTCCGTAACACGCTTGCAATGTTCGACCAATCACTACGCACTGGTAAACTAGCCAATCATAGCACACCTCGCTTTTCAGAGCGATGAGCTTTGTAAAAAATCCGCGAGTAGAGATTCTGGGCAAAGAGGACTAACATGCACGGTATGTGGAAAATACATCGTTTTTAACCTTAACGTGTTTATACGCATGACATCTAAAACAAACGACAATATTCGTTTTAGCCGTCTCATATGACCCCTTTAAATGTCAGTGTTACATAAACTAAATACGCGACACGCCATTATTGATGTGATTTCAGCACACGCCCGTTTCATCAAGACCCAAAAATCTTAAATCAAACGGTGTTCCCCGATTGGTTTACAAGAGACAGCCGAGATCAGATTTCTATTTCAATGTTAAAAACCAACTAGTATGGACACATTAGGACAGTACGCCTCCCCTCTGTCATAAGAGCGAGTGCGATACACAGACGGTCAAGAACGGACGGCAGACATTTTGTGTTCTTCGTCGTTGGTCCGTTATACTCTCACCTTCAACTCTTTACTAAAATGGTTCACCTGATATGTTACACATGTACGTTTTATTACCACGAAACACGCGCTCATCAGTACAACAATTGATCAAAATATGTATATAAAAGCATGTTTAAATCGGCTTCGGGTTCTTAAAGATTCTAGCATCGTTATTACCTTACATTCGATTTTAAAACCAATCGCAGAATGTATCGATCACTCGTGCTTTCGTGAGGCACGTTTCCCTCCCCGCGTTTTTCCACGCATTCCTTGTGGGTTACAAATGCGCTTCCTGCTTCACGCTGAGCGACGGTCACTTCGACCAATACCAAGCGCGGAACGAAGCAGCGGCTTTTGAGATTGGTCGAGCGGGTTCCGGTAGGCGGGTTTACAGTCTCGGTGCTCGTGTGTTCGAAGGAAAGCGCTTCTGGAGAGATTCGCGGCCTTGTATCAACATTATATGAGCGAAAAAGGAATAAACAAGTTTTGTTGGGTGTCGTTTTCCATGCAACCGGAAGAAACCGTTGGACCAAAACAAACCGAATTCACGGGGATGGTTAAATGGTTTGCATTATTGAAATCACATATATCTCTCGTTTCACTGTACAAAGGATGTTTTATACATGCAGTTTGTTTTTCGTGGGCAGGTCGCAGTTATTTGATTATTGCTCGTGCGCGAGATTTACGTTAGTCGAGAGTTGCGACATTACTGACATTATACAAGGAAATTCCTTCATTAGAAACTCCTTGCAAACCAAAGTGTTGGAAGATACTTGAGGTTTGCTATTGCAATGATACCTAGGGCCTTGTAGCATGGGGTGGCATTGAGTGTGTGTTTAGCTCCACTACCACTTGGATTTGCGGTGAAATGCAGAGGGAGTCGATTCAAGAACGGACAGTAAAATGTGCCCCCGACACTTCACATTCATGGGTTCACCTGTCTGTATTTTAAGAGTATTTATCATTATTTCATTATCAATGCAAGATTAGTGCATGTTTAAAAAACATCAAGCATGCCTAAACTGGGTGACTATGTCAGAAATATCAAAAAGTTGGGAGTTTGGATAGCCACGTCAATAAATATTGAAATGATGGAATACAAGTTTGACTAATTTGACGTGACAAGAACTGAAGTGTACATACTATAAACAGTTTTAGACAGTGTTTTAAGTTTCGAATGGTCTCTTTAAGTAGTTTTAGGGTATGTTGGAAATTGCATACTAACATATAGTATATTCGCTGAAACCCACAAGACCTACATTGGACAAAATATGCATTTTGCAACAAACCACACTGAGATACTGGAGCCCATAATGCAAACAAATCCAAAATGGAAAAAAACATCTATTTTACTTATTATTTGGTTAGACATCTAAATGTTTTTACAGAAGTTGTACATTTGACGAAATACTCCAAATCGGTTTTATTTGGACGATAAGGATTCTATGTAAAACATTTATTGTATATGTATTGCGTGATGTCTGCCGCTTTAAACTTTAGACAGTACATAGTCTGTGTAATCTGTTTCAAAGACGGTCTTAGATTTCTCCCAATAAGAAAATAAATGCACAGCAGGTGGAATATCAATCCGGAATATAATCTTATCTTGTTTTTTGTGTTATAGGTCTTGAACGATCAAACATGATTAGAGGACAGAATGTGAAGGAGTGAAGTCAATACAATCAGCATCTGTTTTTTTATTAGCATTAATTTTATTTCTTAAGAGGATGGCGTACACAAATTATAGCTCACTAAACCGAGCTCAGCTCACCTTTGAGTATCTGCACACAAACTCGTAAGTATCAATTTGTGTGTATGTTTACTGTATGTATGCATGTGGGAGACTGCGACAACCGTATTTGCATTGGAAACCTTGCATCATTTTGATAAAGTGTTTGATTAGCCTTTACAGAGTTTATAGGGTCCATTCATACCTGTCAAAAGTATTTCATGAGTTATGTTTTTTTCCCCACAATGGGTTTTGTTAAAACTTTGTAAAAAAGGAACTTCCTGAAACAGGATATGTTATAACACAAGTAAATGGGGGAAGGATTACTATGCCTTGTTTAAATTCTTTAAAGTAGGATGTGTGTGAGTTTGTTTTGATGGTTTAAGATAGCCCCTTTAGACCTTAAAATACTAATACTGAAGTCTCCGAGGCTTCTATAATACTTGTTTAAGAAAAGTTATGTTTATTTATCAGTTGAGTGCAAAAGAAAGTGTTACATTTACAGAGCATTTACTATGCAAATTAATATTTGAATGTACTCGCTATTTACTTCTTTCATTTGAGTACTACAAATGACAATCATGTTTTTATAAACAAAGCAGTTGCTATATGGTTTAATATAACCCACATAAAGATTTTGTAAAATATTAATGCTGCGATTTTTAACATCAAACTGACATTAGATCCGAAATCGTTCCCAAGATATAAATCATTGTTTTAAGCAATCGTCGAATCAGGAGAAGAACCGGAGATGGTGGTACAGGGTTTATGTATTTGCTTAAAACAAAAATAGATAAGGATCGCAGCTTTCAAACATTATTGGTCTAGGAAGAGTGCTCTTTAGAACTCATACGCGTAGTTGCTGTATATGTTGCTGTTATTTGAATCTGGCTGAAAATGCTCCTTTTATTATTAAACCACTTGACCACAGTTGTTATATGATGTTAAAGGTAGGTAAGTCAGCAATTATTAATATTATGAAATAGACCGGCTTACAACACTGGCACAAAATGGCACAAAAGATTGCAATAATGACCAAGACATTAGTGAAAATGTGTATCAACTTTGGGCCAAATAAAGGAGTATATAAAGGTGTGCTCATGTATATCCTGCTTGCTTGCTTTGTGTTCCCTAAAATCAGGTTCCCACGCCTGAAGTAAAAACCTTTTTTATGTGCTTTGAATAAACAAATCTCCACGACCCAACACCCCCCCCCCCCAATTCACCCAAAATAACTGGTGTAGACTGGTTATTTCTTTGTCACCCAACACTTGTTTTCCATAGTATTTTGAGCATCGCTTTTGGGGCCTGACTCTTAAAAGTTGCGTATGAGCCAGTCAATCCAAATGAAACTTGGGCTTCTCCACAGCTACAGTGTTTATGTACCAATATCCATTGATTGGTCCATGAACCTTGGTGAGTAAAGCCTGTGGCATACTTCGTTTTTTTACATGTGCGCAAGCAAACGCATAAAGCCGAATGCACAGCCTTGCAAAGTATTCTGCTTTTGACCCATACGCGTACACTGGTTTTTACGCATGCGCATTATGACATATTGGGATATCTCTCTGGGCCTACAGAGGTCAGGTTTTCTTCAACTGCATTGAATCCATGTTCCCAGGACACGGTTGCCACCTTTTCGTTAATGCAAGAAACGGAATGCACATGTGCAACCTGAGCGTACCTTTTACACGAGGTAACAAAATTCCAGCAATGTGCGTACAGAACGCGCATACTATTCTGAAATTTTAGTCACGCGGGCTATGCTGTCACTCGAGTACACGTTAAAAGGGAACTATCCCAATTCGTCTGTGCCCAACACTTCCCTGCCAAACCTTGACCAACTGTTTTTCCAAATTTGAAGAGGTTATTGCCGATGCCTATGGTTGGATGCTGTTCAGACTCCATTAATGGTTTTGGAATTACTCATGGAGATTGGATAAATTGGTTATCAAATGATTAAATTTCCTCAAAACTGAAGATGCGTCTGACAGTGGCTGAAGATTCAAAGTTTACTGTGGAGGTAGAATCAAAGAGAACGGATTAAGATATATAACCTACTTCAAGGATGCAGCAATTTCACCATTTTGGATGCTAAATGGGCAAATGTGGAGCAACAGGACTGCGTCTGACAGTGGCTGAAGATTCAAACTTTACTTTAGAGGTAGAATCAATGAGAAGGGATTAAGATATACAACCTACTTTGTTACAGGACTACTAATAAGAGTTCTGACATTAATCATGACCGATATCTGTTCATTAAACATCCATGCAAATTAAGAACTTCAAGAGTAGTTCTTCAAATGCTTGTTCCTTAGAGAGAAGTCATCAGAGACTTGGGTGTTTATTATAATGGCCATCATAAAAGAGCGTTTCTTTTGTTGTTGACCGATTATTTTATTGCCAACAGGACAACCCATGAGTTTCTTTTTGGAGCTTTGGCCGAACTTGTGGACAACTCGAGGTACTTTATAAGCAAACTAAAGCTATCAAAATAGTTAAGATTCATTACAATTATGTAAAGTATTGAAAGGAACTGAACGTCAGGTCTGTTTCTTGTCTACAGAGATGCGAATGCAACACGGATAGACATCTTAACAGGTTGGAATCATTCTTTTGCATAAACAGTCGTAGTCATTACTTATAAGAATGAAAACAGATTTCATCACTACCAAAAAAATGCTAGAAACAGATAGCTAATTAATTCTCCATTTTTTCTGTTGTGGCCAATCAGAAAAGAGACCGGATTTGAGAGGCGGTTTTATGCTTTGTTTTCTTGACGATGGCACTGGAATGGACCCCAGTAAGTACAATATTTGGAGCTGAGATAATCCCACAGAAATCATTTTCATCTGACAACCAGAAAGATCTCATACACAGAATAATTTACGAGCCGCATTGATGACGTTGGAACTGTTTTGAATAGGTGAAGCCACACATGTTATCCAGTTCGGCAAATCGAGTAAACGATTCCCAGAATCCACTCACATCGGCCAGTATGGAAATGGATTGAAGTCGTAAGTGGCCTGCTCTTATTTAATAACTGACTTGTTCTTTCATTGCACTGGACAAGTGAAGTTTTACAAATTTCAGGATTAAATTTTACCCTTTGCTGAGTTTCGCGTTATTGTCTCTTTTAGGGGTTCAATGCGAATTGGAAAGGACTTCATTCTTTTCACCAAAAAAGACAACAAATTAACCTGTTTGTTTTTGTCACGAACATTTCATGAAGAAGAGGGGCTGGATGAGGTACGTTATCGGTTAAATAAGCGAACGTTTATTCTGATGGGGCAGCAGACTTTGAAGAATTTCATTGGCCTATTCTCACGCATTTGCAGGTGATTGTTCCGCTGCCAAGTTGGGATTTGCAAACCCAGCAACCTCTATCTCAAGATCCGGAGAAATACGCTATCGAGACTGAACTGATCTTTAAGTATTCTCCCTTTAAGAATGAAGAGCAGCTGTTTCGTCAGTTCAAGAAGATTGAAGGACCAAGTGGTTAGTTTTACAGCTTGTTTGTGTTTTGTCAGATTGTTATGTGATTGTTGACTTGGGGTTGAGGCGAAAGTTACTTCTTCATATGTCTGCGCAGGTACTCTTGTTGTAGTTTATAATCTGAAGTTGATGGACAACAGAGAGCCAGAGTTAGATGTGGAAACCGACCACCAGGACATTTTGATGGCCGGGACACCTGTTGAAGGAGTGTAAGTCCACACACAAATGGCCACACACTAAATTGGTCAATATGACTCCAACGAGATCTTGTGTGAGGCCCGCATCAATCTTCAACATCAAAGTTGGTTGTGTGTTTCTACACAGAAAACCGGAGAGAAGGTCATTCCGTGCGTATGCTGCGGTCCTTTACATCGACCCCAGAATGAGGATCTTTATTCAGAGCCACAAAGTCCGAACCAAAAGATTGTCCTGTTGTTTGTATAACCCAAGGTACACCCATAAAACTCTTTAAAGTCAGTGGTTTTCAAACTGGCGCCTCAATATGGTTCCAGGGGGGGCCCACAGATTTGGTGGCATTTTAAGAAATATAGTAAGGTATCATCAATTTTGTGCAATCAAACATCAGAAAAATAAGACCACCAACCAAAATAATTGATGTTCCAGCATTGTATAACTGAATATGTTTTTGGTTCAATTAAAAATGTAAGTTTAAGATAAGCAAGGCACTTAACACTAAGGGGGCCACACAACAAAAAGTTTGAGAACTCTGCTTTAAGTGAACACATTGACATGCCTTCCGTCTTGGAACGGTCTACATTTCAGTTGTTGTGTAATCAAGGTGTTTTCAAAGATGCCACCACATTGTGCAGCCTGTTTTTAAATCCAGAGATTTCAATTCTTTAAGAGATGAGATAACATTTTTCTCAGTAGTCCAGTATTTTTGTTTTACTTACAGGATGTACAAATACACATCAACGCGTTTTAAAACCCGTGCGGAACAGGAAGTCAAGAAAGCAGATCACCTTTCAAAACTCGGTGAGTAATCCAACCTGCAGCCAAACATCAGTTGACTAGAACTGAGACTACGTTTTAGGGTACTGATGTCATTTCCTTCATTTTACCATTGTTGATTTTCATGTATTTATATAATGCACCACATGTGACAGAGGGTGATGCTGTTCATGATCATAAATACAATAGCCACCAAGCACATTTATAAAAAAAAACTTTGTAGAAGAGGAAGTGTTTGGGTAATGTGACAGAAACAGAAAAAAAATTCTCACACATTTCTTGATTCTCGTGCATGCTTGTGACTTCCTCTTCAGCTGAGGAGAAGGCAAAGGAGGCGGAGAGTAAAGCAAGAGCTCTGGAGCTGAAGCTTGGTGATGATTTATCCAAAGACGCCAGAGTAAGAACCCACAACCTCCCGATCACACATTCATGGGCAGAAACGATCCCATAGACTTGTATTAAAAGAGGGAGTGAAATGTAGGGGCCAGAGTTCTTGGGGTGGGTTTCAAACAGAGACGTCTAAAGTTAGGATTGCCGCTTTAAATTAAAAAAAAATCTATATTCTTACATTGAATAATTCCAGGCTGCTCTGAGAAAAGCACAAGATTCGGCTTCAGCACTGCGCTCAGAAGCTACCAGAAAACAAGCCATCCATGCATCCAAACAAAAGTAAAAGATTCACATACACACATTTCTCCAACACATTAAACACAATAACCTTTTAAATAGACCTTTTAAACACATCAACTATTATGAATATTCTTGTATCAGAGCTTTGAAAGAACCCAAGGAGCTGAACTTCATCTTCGGCGTTAACATCGAAAGACGAGATCAGGATGGAATGTTCATCTACAACTGCAGTCGTCTCATTAAGATGTACGAGAAGACGGGACCACAGCTGGAGGGTGGAATGTGAGCGAGAATCACACACTTTCACATTTAGAGACACGTTGACTTGTATCAAATTTTGGCTTCAGTGATGTAGTATTGATGATCAATATTTGTGTGTGTAGGGCGTGTGGGGGTGTTGTAGGGGTGGTGGATGTACCCTATCTAGTGCTTGAACCAACTCACAACAAGCAAGACTTTGCAGACGCTAAAGAGTACAGACATTTGTTGAGAGCAATGGGAGAATATCTCGCCCAGTACTGGAAGGACATCGGTATAGGTCAGTCTTTGTGTTTGGGTGTCGTTTTTGTTGATGGAAGGTTTGGTAGTTGTTTGTTATCTTTTGTAACGAATGTTTCCCTCAACAGCTCAGAAAGGGATAGTTAAGTTCTGGGATGAGTTCGGTTATTTGTCGGCCAACTGGAACTCCACCCCATCACACGAACTTCGGTTTCGCCGACGGAGAGCCATGGAGATACCAGTCACCATCCAATGCGGTATGAATGTCAACGTCAGCTCCACACTTCACACAAATTTGCTCAAAATAAAATGTTTTGAGTAACGACAAGTTTGTCTGCTTTACAGATAAGTGTTTAAAATGGCGGACGCTGCCATTTCAGATGGATGCTGTGGACAAGCGCTACCCAGACAGCTGGGTGTGTCTCATGAACCCAGATGGAACGCAGGACAGGTTGATGCGCTTGACACCCGAATTGGCACAAATTAAGATGTTTTGTGGGATTTGCTTTTTAAAATATAATTTTGTCCTGTTCTGTCAGGTGTGACGCCGCTGAGCAGAGACAGAACTTGCCCAATGGCGTGTTGAAAAAAGACATCAAGACATCGGATGAGAAACAAAAAGATCTGTCGGAAAAAATCCGCCAACAGCAGGAGAAACTGGAGGCCCTCCAGGTGCATATCTGTCCGTTATTTTCCGTCAGCTCTGAGCTTTAACTGTTTTAATACGAATTAACGCTTTATTTCTTTTAATTTTTAGAAAACAACAACGATAAAATCGTCAGCGGATATAAAACAGCTCCCTCTAGATGTCAGAACAAAACCTGCAGAAGCTCAGGTACTGTGAATCTTACATTTTTGGGTGAAGTAGGACATGTTCTTGCGATTCCAGTTTTTGTTTGTTTTTTGACCTACTTGTTTATCGTCCCATAGCCAACGCGCTCATCCCAGCGAACAGCGCCGCGTCCGCGCTCGCCGCCTCTTCCTGCTGCAGGTCAAAAGAGCCGTTAGTCAGCCTCCAGCAGCGAAGACCCCACCCCCTAAACCCACAACGCCCTCACGTCCCACCCGGACTCCACCTGCACCTCCACCTAAAGCTAAGCAATCACCCGCCCCTACTGCAAAGGTGGCAAAGACCGCCCCTAAACCTGTAGCCACGCCCCCAGCTCCACCTTCAAAGCCAGCAGCTCGCAGAAGCGCCACCCTGAGCCGTGCTGCTACAGTAAGTAATCTTACACGCATACACACTAAAATGAGATTATTTTACAAGTAATGGATAATCCATGGCGACGTGGAGGTGATGAACCACCCAACGCAAAGCTGATTCACAGACACCATGGTATAAAATAAAGTATTGTTCGAATCATTTATTTCAGCCATCGTCTACCAAAACTCCAGTCAAACAAACTTCAGCCAGCAAGAAAGTAAACGCAAAGAAGAGTAAAGTCCAGAAAGAGGAAGATGAAGAGGAGGAAGAGAGTGAAGAGGAAGAGGAGGAGGAGGAGGAAGAAGAAGAAGAAGAGGAGGAGGAAGAAGAAGACGACAGTGCGTCAGAGGAGGATGAACCTCAGCCCAAGAAATCAAAGATGGCAGCGAAGGCTCAGAATCGAGGAAAAAACGTTGCGGAAAAAAAGCCAACACCAGCCAAACAGACCATTACAGAGGTAAAAAACCCCTCCGAAAATAAAATGTCATAAATAACGCTGAGACGGGTTTAATTAGTCTAGAAACTCTCTTTCAGCTTGTCAGTAATAGTAATGCTATTACTGAAGATCTAAAGAAAGATGCAACAAAAAATGCTCAAAAAGGTAACTTACATCATTTTTTATGCTGTACTACATTTCAATATTTATAAATTAAGGGTGTATGGAATTGTGACTAAACTGTTTTATAGATAAAGGTATTCAGGTAGAGGCGAAGGTGAATGGAGAGTGGTTCACAGGTCGTGTAACAGCAGTAGAGACGGCGAAGGAGAACGTGCGATGGAAGATCAAGTTTGACTATGTTCCCATGAACACTCCGAGGGACCGATGGTATGTGGGAACATTGAAAACGTTGAAATAGGCATACACTGTACGACCAAACATAAAAATGGGTTTAATGATTTTGATTTTCGCAGCACTAATGGTGTGAAACACAAATTTTTTGATGCTTACGATTAGTAAAATTTGGGAGGGAGCAGTGTAATGCAATCATATACATAAAGTATACATATACATATACAACAAAGTTATGTGTATGAACAAATGTGTATTGTTTGTTAAACGATTATTAATAGAAAGTGAACAGCTATCAGAGACGATAATAAAATACGTCTTAAAAACTCTAAAGCAAATTAGATTCTGTATTTGAATCGTCCCTCAAGAGAACAAAAGCGTTGAGGAGTTAGATCATGACATTTTTTACATTTTAAGATGTTTTAGGGGCTACATGTTTTTTCTTCAGGGTGTTTAAAGGCAGCGATGATGTCCGTCTTATGTGTCCCGCCTCTCCGGAGTCACAAAGTCCAGACACCAACCAGGTTCCAGCGCGGTCTGTAACTCCGCCCACCGCTGCCGAACCCGACACGACTCAGAGCGGTCCGAGTAGAGAGACAACAGAAGGCCTTGTGACCATGATGAGGCACGTCTAAGTGTTTGTGCATTTT
This sequence comes from Triplophysa dalaica, assembly GCF_015846415.1. Lineage (NCBI taxonomy): Eukaryota > Metazoa > Chordata > Actinopteri > Cypriniformes > Nemacheilidae > Triplophysa > Triplophysa dalaica. The sequence continues at coordinate 1,804,263 of NC_079565.1, read as the reverse complement.
AATCCGTTCGTTGTGCATTTAATTAATAACTTCACGATGACTCGTTTGTTTGATGCAGGACGTTGCTACGGTATTTCTTCCCGCCGGATTTCCGAATCCCTAAAGATTCTGTTAACACTATGAGCGCAGAGGACCTTGTGGCCTTTCCTCTCGTAAGTATAAACCAAACGCATTGCTGAACTCAAGTCCTCCGAGATGTTCGTGAGCTCGTCCGGTCGCTGCTCGGATGACTATTCAGATTTTTGTGTTTTACAGAAAGAGTATTTTCAGCAGTATGAGGCCGGGTTGCAGAGCTTGTGTAATTCCTATCAGACCCGAGCAGAGTCACGTGCACGAGCCGTGGAGGAAAAGAGCAGCGGAGCAGAGGCCAAACTCAAAGAGTCTGAAGAAAAACTTCGCAAACTGCGAACGAACATCGTAGCTCTGCTGCAGAAAGTTCAGGAGGTCTGAAATACACACGCTTATATTGAACATTTCATATGTGACATTCTGATGATGCACAGCATGTGTCATGCAAACATTGTTCATGATAGATCATAGAAGAAAGACACGCTTTTAAAGAATGTTCATCCTTGTTTATTTGGAAAATGCTTATTACTATGTAAACACAATAGTAGTGAAGTTATTTTTAAACTGTTATGCAAAATTGATGTAAAAACGTAGTAGTAAGTGAAGTTTACAAAGCTATGTGCACATGTAGAAATAGAATGGACTCTTGGGAAATATAAACAACACAGAAGATTGGTTTCATTAAATAATTGTGTTGATATTTTTGTTGTTCTTCAGGACATAGAGATCAGCTCTGATGATGAGCTGGATGCATACATTGAAGATCTGGTCACTAAGGGAGAGTGAAACTCTGCATCGTCTCAGTTTATTTTCATTTTCACTCTACATCTGCTTCATACAGTTTGAGCACGACTGCCGGATGACTGGAGACGATTGCTGGTCCGTCACGTTTTTTCTCCTTACCAATCTACAGTCACACTTCAACATAAACTTTAGTTCAAACGCATGGCTCGAATCACCTGCCGAGTCCTGAAGTGCTCTCCATTGATCTTGTGAGCTGCAGGTGCAGAGAGGTTTAACTGCATGTAGAACCTTTATTTGATTTCACAAAGATTATCAGTTCGTGTTGGGCTATATTCCGGTCCTCAGTGTTATAAAGTTTCATTTTTGTCTCTGAACTGCTGATTTTAAAGAGTCCGCAGCTGTTTTTATGGCTCGCAGGGACTCCTTGCAAAGCAGTTTGTTTATAAGTGAGTTTGAAAATGAGCTTTAACTTGCTGCTATGTTATCCGTATTGTCTCAAGTTTGAGTTATTTCAAGTTTCTTTTTTTCCCCCTACCTGGATATGACATCACATTTGTGTTTTAAATTCTACCTTTCCGTTACCTTTTTGGGAATAAACACTGATCCGATGCTGTTAACCTCTCCAGTTACAGTATTTAGTCTTCATCTTTATATCTAAGAATATTTTTTAAAAAGTTTTATTAAAACAGTCCATTAAAGTTAAAGATGTACCTGTGTTTTTTTTTTCATTTCTGACAAACAGCATCATTGGCTTGTAGATGCTAACGTACATAACGTTTGGTCCATTTATTTAATAAATATATTAAACATTTTAGTGAGAAATCATCTACATATATCCGTGTCTGAAATAGATTATTTTGATGCTACACGTAAAATTAGTCTTAAATTAGATGAATATATTTTGTTTTTTCAAAAGGTGTGTACATATTTAACCAAAATTACGCTTTCTGAATTTGAATATAGTCATTAGCGTGTTTTACGCGGTATTTGTATTCTCCAGTTTCAGAACCTTAATCTGTCAACTGAGGGATTTTTGTCGTTGAATCCATCCAGCGCTGTCCGTTAGCACGCGCTTCTATTTGAATCACAGCTTTGGCGCCAATTTCTTATTTAACGGCTGTTACCTCACGACATAAAGCAAATTACTTGTGAAGGCTTGTACAAGTTAAAACGGGTTACCAGTTTAAAGAAAGCCAAGTTAAATATTACAGATTCAACGGATTTCGAAGAATCACATGACAAACGCGTCTGCTTTAAGGTGTGAACTTTGAGGTGAGTGTAGATTGTATCTTGAGTTGGCACAAATATAACAACGACCGTGTACAGCACTCTTAAAAACTAAATTCTACAACAAATTCAGTTGAAAATAAGGCTTTGAGAAGCCAAAGAACTTTAAACGCAGAAAATTAATAAACGAGGTTACTTAATGTCAACAATGTTTGGCATCTAAAAAATCTGAAAGCGTTTCAGAATTATATTATTCTGACAACTCATATATTTTAGACAATTTTGGGGTTATCAAGGTTTTTTTTCGTGTTCGTGTTGCTCAGGAAGGCCCACCCCAGCCGGCATTTCAACGTTGATTCACCGTTGAAACAACGTCAGGTCCCAGCCGGCATTTCAACGTTGATTCACCGTTGAAACAACGTCAGGTACCATGGTTGAATCAACGGTGAATTACCTTTCGATTTTGCAAAACGGATCAACGTTGATATTGTGACGTCGTTTCACCGCGGAAGAAACAACGTTGATTCACCGTTGAAATCGCGACGTCGTTTCACTCTTGCCTTTCGGGTTATGGTCTTCTGTCGACGTTGAATCATCTTTCGATTTTGCAAATTGAATCAACGTTGATTTTGTAACCCTGTTTCACCGGCGTACCTGTAATTTTGCTTAAACGTCAACACTGAGTTTTAAACTATGATTTTCGGTACACAGTTTTTTTTAGCAACTAATAAAACTTGCTGTACATGATTTGCAATTGGACGGCATAAAAAAAAAATCTCTTTCTAACAATTAGATGTTCATTAATCTGCAGTGCAGGGATGAGATGCTTCATTTTCTAAAGAAAAAGTTTTGAACAATTACACCAAATGGAAAAATAATTATCTTAGAATTTAAATATACATCTATATTCTACATTTACACTTTCACATAATTTATTGAAAATAATTCTCATTCAACAACAAAGCACTTTCTTAAGGGTTTAATGATATCAGAATACAGAGGGAAAAAGCTTTTAATTCTAATTTCATACACACTGCAAATATACACAATAGCCTATATATAAATAATAACAAACATATGTACTCATTTCGTGACCAACATATGTACTCATTTCGTAACATTCTAAAATCTCAACAATTAAGTGAAAAAGAATCCAAGTAAAAGTAAGGAAAGTTTGTAGAACAAGAAGTCTTTCGTAGAACTTAACATTTTACTAGCAACAGTCATTAAAAAAGAAGAAGGAAAAAAAGTGTCTTCAAGGAAGAGTCTTCTTACGGCCACCACCACCCATCCTCTCTGGTGCATATTTTAAATATTTGGACATGGTCTTCATTACTTTTGTACTGGTTGGGTTGTGTGCATTGACGACTGCATCTAAAGGGAAAAATCAAAACAGCCAAGATCAACAAAATTGCTATAAATTTATGGAAAAGCTTTTAAGGATGTCAAAGTTACTTTACAACGTTACTATTATTTGCTTAGACAACTTGCAAAACAGTAAAACTAACATGAAAAAGAATCGTGATAATATTGTGAATCATATTTAACACATAAAATAAACTCGATTGGATTGTTTTCCATATCGCCCATCTCTTTCATGCTCTTTCCTTTGGCCAGTCTCGCTTCCAATCTCGCGATATTACCGTGAATGGACAGTAATGACGACGACAAACGGAAAATTTAGCTTATGTAACGTTACACTTTTTTTCCTGAAATTTTGTATCTGTGTGCACACGTATAATGTCTTATCCCTTAAAATCGACGTAGCAACCGCAAAAGCACAAAACGACACTGAAGCGGCACGAGTAACGTTAGGCCTCAATCGACATCTGTAAAAGTAACGTTATCCCTCCGCGACACAAATGTGGAAAAGCATTCCCTGAATATCGAGTTAGTAAATTCATTCAACAAACTGTGCATTTACAATTTTGCAAGAACTGACATAATGCGTTTAACTCATGACCTTGCGTATATTTGTGAAATCAGACTTACCTTTTGAACCCGCGCCCTCGCAGACCACTTTCTATCGTGCTCTTCCCATGGCCAGACCAGTCTCGCTTCAATTGACGTCCTCGATCAGAAAGACGGTCAGGATAACGGTCATATTTTCAAACATAAAATGGCGCGCACAGTTTCATTGGCCAGTTTCATGAATGACAGACAGATTAACCAATCATAATCAAAGCAAATAAGGTTAAATAACCAATAGGAATTGTTTCAGTGTGGTAAAGCAGCGCAATCTTTTATTGCTGTTGATAATATTTATACCAGAAGGTTCATGATAAAAATGTAAATGGATAATAAATAATAATAATAACCCAGCCGGCACATGACCGACCTTCAACGTTGAAATATGGTTGAAATAATGACAGTTGTCGTTTCAACGTTGAAACAACGTTGATATAACGTTTAATGCTAAATGGTTGAAAACCAACCAGTACATGACTGACCTTCAACGTTGAAATATGGTTGAAATAATGACAGCTGTTGTTTCAATTTTGATTGAAATGCTAAATGGTTGAAAAAGGGTAATAAAAACACTTATTAATCAACTTTTTTTTTTTTTACAAGATTCATATGTTGTATCAATTAATGTATGCACAGAATAAATAATTTCTGCCTTTTAAATTATTAAGATCATTGCTGTGTGATGCTGAGGATTTGTCCTCCTCCCTTCGTGGAGTCCACCCTGTTTCAAAAAAATGAATTGGCACAGTTATGCATTTATACACCAATTGGGAAGACTCAAATTGCAAATCATTAAAATGTAATACTTGACATTAATTTAGAAACAACATAAAACTTTGGCGCATCTTTAAAGGACTAGTCATACAATAGGCCGACATTGTGTATTAGGTATACAACACAAACACTGTTTAACGCAAATAGGTTCAAAGATTAACCTAGTTTTCCTTCTTTTGAATACTTTGCTCCACACGGAGTTCCACACCGCCGCGCGTAACGCCGGACTTCCCCAAATGTACAACGCCGGCGTGCTGAGCGCGTTAAAGCGCGCCATGATTGCGAACAGATTCGTGGCTTCGTTTCTGAACTTCATTCCGGTCTTGGTCACATATTTCACTGAGATGTTTAAAAAGGACGGAGACCACAAAACGAGAAAACAAATGACCACAAAAACAATAATGCGCAGTGACTCTTTCTTGCTTTCCTTCTCGCTGCTGGGCGCCTCTCGGCTTAGCTGATGTCTGGCGATCATGTACAGTTTGATGGTCATCACAACTTTGACGGCCACGATAGCCTGCAGGACTATCACCCCAAACGCGTTGATTTGAGCGGCAGACGCTACCGGCACGAGGCTTTGAACGGCAAGAATCGAAAAAGTATAAACCCAGCAAAGCGCGCAGACGCCGATCACGACCCCACGCGTGATGTGACGCTTGTAGAAAAAGGGGTAACACACGGCCAGGTATCTGTCAAACTGCGCAAACACAAAAGTCAACACGTTCACCCCTAGAAATGATGGCAGAATGTAATAGGTGCCGTTCCGGGACGGATAGCCTTCCTGGACATCAAACAGGCCTAGGTAGAAGACAGAGCAGCCGGTTAATGTGTCACTGATGCTGGTGTTTAACATGAAAAGGAAGCGGTTCTGAGAGCGCAGCGCATTGGTGCTCACGATGCCGACGACCACAGAGCCGGCCAGGAGAGCCGAACTCGTGGCGAACAGGATGTGAAAAATAAATATCAGATAATCTTCAGGACGCGTAAAGTCAACTGAGAGAGGAACGGTGAGGTTTAACGCGAGCATTGTAATGCGTCTTGTTGATGGAAGAGACGGGTTTAACGAGTGCTTAAGTAGACGAAGGTCCGTCTCTTGGGACTGTAATTTGACCAAGAGGATGTATGCCGACCATGTCACGTGAGAATAGTTTACATTAGGGGGGTTTTCAGGTTGGCTATCAGTCTTGCCTGCAGTTGAGGGCCTGGATGTGATTTGTACAACAGAATCCTTCAGAAAGTTGATCCACTCAAATCCATTGCATAATTCACACATTTAAAGTATAATATTAAGACGTTATACGATCTTTAATTATTTGCTTATTCAGGTATTCTATGCAGGGCCCTTTCCAAATAATAGCACATGTTCTTTTATTTCAAAGTGAAACTTAATACAATAATTATATATTCCTTGATCTGACTGTCCAGGAACAGTTAAGTCAGTGGATTTATATTTACATTTAGCAGACGCTTTTATCCAAAGCGACTTACAGAGAGTTCAGGGAGCAATAAGCGATATGTCATACTGGAGCAATAATACAATAGGTGCTAATCGTCAGTGTCATGATTGATACCACCATCGTTTTATCAACGTGTCATTTTTTTCTCCATCATTCTGAACCTTAACTTACCGTGTCTAATCAGTTTTTTAATCTTCTTTGGCTGATTTTATCAAATATTTTATTTTAGGGATGCACAAGAAATAATCGTCCATAAAGTTTAGACAGATATATTAAAGCCGATAAATTATTAATCATTTCCTCTGTTTAAACCACTTTAGATGCACGCTGCTTTACAGTTGAAGTCTTTAGGCATGATCATTCACTTTCTGCTATTAGCAAAACATTATTGATGTAGTATGTAGATATTTATCAATGTTCTTTTTGGCCAAGATTCTCTTGCATTGTTTCTCGGTCTGTGGAGAAGAACCACAGCTGTGACCTGCAAGGTGCGCTCTGACTTCAAATAAAATGGATACAAATTATGTTTAAACACTTCAATGTTTGAGAAAATGAGCCAGCCATTGAAAACCAGTGTCATTTTTTTATTCACTTTATACAAAAAGATTATCATAATGCATAAAATATAACATTGATATCTTTTAATTTGAAAAAGGCCATGTCAAAGATTGAAATCATAGTAAAATTAATGATTTCAATTAAACTCTAAATCTTAATTACGAGATTTTAGTGTTGATTTCACAGAAAGCCTCATGTGTGATTTGCTTGCAAGTTGTCTGTACATACATGTGCAATATATCCAGCCAACCAAAGACAATATTTTTATCAAGAGCAGTTTAAATGCGTGTTAGAGTTGACTGGATATTTTGAGAAATAAAGTGTGATGTCGATAGTTTTTATACATCTGTGTGTCTTTTTCCTGCTGCCACAGACATAATGATGACCAGAAACATTTCTCAACATATTTTTATATATATAAAACTTTATTTAGAAATGTAATGCTTTATATGTAAAAAACTGTGTTACCAAAAATGCTGAAGTGCTGTAGTGATCTAACATAAATTACAATTACAAAACCTTCAAAAAAGTTGCTGAACTATTTGTAACCTCTAAAACTTGTTTAAGAGATAAACTTGATTAAGAAATGAAATTCAGCAACTTAAAATGCTGCACTTCTATTCTATTCTATTAAACTTAAAAGTATCATTCCAAGTGTGCGTTACATTTAACCCTGAAAGAGTACACAAAGATCATCATGTGTGTCTAGTAAGACTGTGTTTATTACGATATGTTTAAACAGCAGCTAAATATTTTTCTCATAACTCCTCATAAATATTTAAAGTGACATTTATAAAGAGCAAAAACTTGTTTCCCATGGAGATTATTTTAACAACAAGCTGATCGCGATCAATAATAACTTTGTGTTTACAGAAACTGTGTGCATTTTTTCTACCTCAATAACCACAATAATGATCATCTATAATGGGATCATAATCTCTCCTGATTTGTTAAATAAAAGTCTCAGCTGATTAAATATGACCCAGAACACACAAATGAACAAGTTTCTGACAGGATCCAGGCCGTGTGTGTATGTGTTTTGACATGCTTAATTATCAGCTGACAATTCTAACATCCCTACGGCGTCATAAGACCGTGTACCACTCAGGGTCTAGTTAGGCTGCTAATTATGCACCTTGAGGTCAATCTCTTTATGAGAGCGGACGTGTGTCAACATGAGGAAATCAAGCACACTTGATTTGATAGCAAGGGAGAAACGAGTGGGATAAAACGAGCCCCCTAGAGAAGTAAACCATCACTGTAGGTTAAGTGCAGGTGAATGTTTTTTGCAGGGATGGGAGGGTTTCAGCAGATATTCTTTGACTTTGTATTGTTTCCCTAAAAGCTCTTTTGAATGCTTTTCTATGTGCTGTTTGACACGTAAATATTTAATATTCAATGGATGGATAATACAATGAGAAAAATGCGACAGGTGCAGAGAGGGATGTTTTTAAAACAATAAGGCCTATAGAAAGACCAACCATTAACATCCTACATCAATAACTAACATAACAATGCATTCTTTAAATAATTGTTATGGTTCTGAATCCAATAAAAGCACATGACATTTACATGACATATTAACAATAGAACCAGAGGCCTGTTAAGGTTTTCCTATATATTAATTTGAAGTCCATTGTAAAACTTACAGAAACAACATTAATAATAATAGCTACTAATACGTTGAATAATCTTATAAAATAAGTGATAAAAAAATCCAGAGAATTCTATACAAACTGCATATCCATCAGTTTTTGCATTACTCATGATGTATGGAATAGAAAATATATAAACAATGATCTGACTATAATAATAAATATATATATAATAAAATCTCTTTTATTTATTCATTATTGAGAGGTGCTGATTTTTAGACATTATTATTTTACATCAGTTGTGATATTCAGGACATCACTGTTATCCCCGTATGCCCCTTACAACATTGCAATATTTATGATATATGTTATGACCGGAGACTTGCACATTGCACATCTTTGGGGGCTTCAGGCTTCTCCACAGACTGAGGGGTCACACTGAGAAAGAATACACCATTGAACCATTGCCAGAATAAAAAATATCAGAAATATATTTTTTATATTTTAAAAGCCACTCTGATAACGAAACAAAGGTCAAGTTAAAGTGAAATATGTGCATGAGTGAGATCGTGATGTGATTGCTTTCATCAGAGGTTCAAGTCTATGATAGATTAAGTATTTTTCTTCTCTGGAATTTTAACTATTGAGTTGTGATGTATTTTTTTTTCATAAGAATAGAGGTTTAGATAAAAAGAAAGAGAGGTTTATAGACCAAAAAAAAACAGAGAGAGAGAGTGAGAGAGAGAGTTTACCCTTTCCTCTTGCATGGCGTTTTCCAGACTTTACTCAGTAGGGTGATCCGGAGTGCAGAACAGCCCCTGATATACAACAAGGGGGTGAGAACTGCGTTCACTCGTGGTAAAGTGCGCAGAGGGTCCGAACCCTCGTTTTTAAACGCGTAGCACGTGGACCCCGCGAAATTGCACGCAATAATATGAATAAATATGGGCAACCACGCGACCAGAAAGCACAAGGCCACTACTACGATGAGATGCACGGACGCGCGCTTGTTGTCTCTTTCCGCGCTCTGGGGCTCGCGCTCGAGCTGATACTTTGCAATGAAAAACAGTTTAATGTTCAACCCAATCATGATTATTACAGTGAAAATGTTTGCCACAAAAGTGCCAATCCCCGTCACTCTCTTCGCGACCCCCATAGTCACCAGATTATTAACAGCCACGATGATAAACGCGTAAACCCAGTACGCCAGTATCACCAGTAAGGTTCTGTTGCGGGTCATGCGTTGGGAGTATTTGAAAGGTGAAGAGACAGCGTGGTACCGGTCCGCCTGCGCGGCCAGAATCGCCATATAAGACAACCCCAGAAAAGTAGGCGCAATGTAGAAAGTGCGCGTGGGGGAGTCATAGCTGTCACGCACGTCAAGGACGCCGCAATAATAATAGGACACGCCCGAGCAAATGTCACTGAGACAGGTGCTGAGCATGTACATGAAGCGGTTCTCGTTACGCAGCGCTCGGTCTAGCATGATTGAAATACAAACAGACACGTTGAGAAAAACGATGGCAGTGGCGAGAATTAAATTGAAAAGAAACAAAAGCACGTTGCCAAAACTGTTGAGAGGCAGCACTGTGGCCAGATCCGCAGGACTCTGAGAAATATTCATCAGTGATGATAGTGTCAGCATACACAGTTATGAGAAACAGAACAAAGCCATCGGTAACCGCACGCGTGTCATTGCGCAGAGTGCACGAGAGCGCACAGGTGACGGTTTTTAAAAGACGCGCGCGAGGTGGATTGTGGTCTCTCCTGACTCACGTGTCAACTTCTTGGAATAGTATCAACGGCATGAAAACAATATGCAAAACAGTTTTCCCTTTAAACGTTCATTGAAGCATTAGAACTAGAGTGTAGGCAGTGCACATTACATGACTGTGAAATGACATTTATTTCCAAATACATCATAATTTGTTGGCATACTCAAAGAGAACAGCTGTCAAAAAGATGCCTAACAAACATAATGCACTACAAAATGTGACACGTAAAAAATTGTTGTCATGTTCAAACCACATGTCATATTTACATTTACACGGAAGACACTTTTATCAAAAGTGACTTACGAAAGTTTAATGTATAGGTTTTATTATCAGTATTTGTGTGCCCTGTAAATCAAACCCATGGCTGTTACACTACCAACGCAATGCTCTTCCAGCAGTGCTACAGGAACAAAATGTAACACACAATGTAGGCCTACGTAAGATAGGATGACCATATGAGCCATTTCAACAGGACGCATCCTTGACAGGATTTGGTTGCGTCTTCCTTGAGTCGCATTTGTCATCCGCATACGTCATCGAGGTTCTCACTTTTCAGTTAAAAAAAGCATTAAAAAAATGAACATTTAACATCGCTTAAGACGTATAATCATTGTAGTTCATTGTAGTCATTCTTACCTTGAAATACAACAACTGCCTTTATAGAATAAAACCTGAAATAACAAACCTCGATGACGTATGCGGTCAACAAATGCGACTCCCGGAAGACACACCCAAATCCTGTCAAGGACGCACGCGTCCTGTTGAAATCGCTCATATGGTCACCCTAACTTAAGAAGTAAAGCTGAAATAGATCAGTGTGAAAAGAGCTTACTTGTTCCAACTAAAATCATAACTGCATCCATACACCCAAACCACGGCAAAAGAAGGCCCACAGCAATGCTACCGCTAACATTTATGGTAACCAATGTGAGAGCATTTCAGGGTTATAATTAACTCTCCTTAGCTTATCTTTATCATATATTCTGTCAATGACCTCTGCCTGGCAAATGGTCAAAACTGCTAAGACATAGTGTTGCATGACCTCTCTATACAATTAAAAAATAAAGGTGCTGCCCTATGCCATAGAAGAACCACTTTTGGCTGTATGGAGTATTTTTGCAAAAGGTTCTTTAAACTTTAGAAAGATAAGAAAGAACTGGTTCTTCTGTTGCATTGCTGTTAAGAGCACCTTTATAAAATACCAAATAGCACCTTTAATTTTGTTTATCCCCAGTTCGACATTTACCAACCATGTCTTTTGCCATAGATAAACAATCTTAACCTGACCTTTGACCCCTTCTAAGTGATCTCAGAAGTGTTTCTAAACTGTTTGTCTGATCCTTAATGATGTAATAAACAGAAAAGTATTGTGTTTGCTGTGTGCACATTTGCTCTGCTTGGTTAGTCACAGTAATGAGCATCAATATGGGGATTTTCATCTCCTGTGATATTCTGTTCAACTTCAAAAAAATTCCCATGTGTAGATTTATATCCCAAAATACACAGGTGAAGATGAATGGTTCTGAAGGACTCTCCTTTGTGTGTGTTTTGATAGGATTATTCCTGTACTTGAATTTGACAGTTCTAATAGATGTATGACTACAGGGTGCTAGTGGCTTTCCGCTCAGGGTTTAATTAAGCTTTATGAACGGGTCATCTGTCAACATTAGAAAATCAAACAAATTTAATGGTGAAAACAGTTAGGGACTCCCACAAGAGCAACAAAATGTATGACTCATAACATTAAGCCTATCTGACAACAGACATAAATATCCCCAAACGCATCTTAAACATCAAATGAAAGAGACAGACAAGCAGCTAAGGTGCATTTAATTATTTTACTCTCAGTATTGATAACATTATAAACATTGTCAACATTCAGTACATCTCAAAGCGTGACATCACATATGCATCTGTTTAGCAAGAAGTATTGTTCACTGCCATTCTTACTGGATGTCAAAAGACATTCCCTCTTCATATTAAAATAATGAACTAAAGAAAGTGCTCAACTTTGCTAATAATCTACTTAAATGTTTAGCACTTTCCTTCAGAGAAACCAAACAAACAAACCCTTGACAGAAGGATTAACTTAAAATAAAATGGTTATCTCAGGGCCACTTGATATCCAATGTCCAGCATAACTTACAGGTCGAAGAAACAGTGTTTTCATGTCATAGTACATTTGACCTGCAAGTAACTGACACACAGCAGTATTATTGTACATACAGAGTTGAAACCAAACTGATATGATAACACAAATAACATAACACAACAAAACCAACAGTGCAGACCTATAAAAGGTAATTCATCGTTTAAAATAAATAAATAAATGTCAGTAGAATGGTGAAAAGCTCAAACTATAAAAAGACACAAAAACAAATCTTTTAAAAATATGTTCTACACAAGTAGGAGTGCAGTCATGAAAACACAACTTGAAGACACTTTTTCAAGTCAAACAATATTAATGGTCAGTTGAAACGTTATGAAATGTATGAAAAAGATGAAACCCCAATGCCATGCATGTTTTGGGATAGTAGAGGGCTCATGCAAAATCCTGTATTTGAACAGAAGTCGGTAGAAAATTTCATAAAAACACATGCAAGATGGTCACTGGCAGTGATAGAATATGTGAAATAAAGAGTGTATATGTTTTTTTTGTAACTTTTGAGGTGTATTTAATATGACCCATGACAATTTATGTAGTGGTAGCTTTGTTATTACCAATTATGATAAGCAACTATCTGTTTTAGTAAGCAGTGCTAATATAAGTGTAACTTATTGTTTCTATGTCTGCTGAATTTTCAATCAGAATCAGAAAGAGCTTTCTCTTTGCTTTACACACACAAGGAATCTGTCTTGAGAAACTTAAGTTTGAGAAACATCCAGATAAAATATGATGGGTTTTTGCAAATTATTTCCAGCCAATGGTACAAATTTCTGGCTCAGACAATCACAGTTTGTTAGTAATGTCCGAATAAAAGAGAACTGAAGATAACAGACAGAAGGATTGCTCTGTGGCAAAGAGGTCCAGACAGGTTACCACTTCCGCTGAGGGTTTGTTCTTCCTTACGATTTTGCACCTGTTTGGCTGCATGCTGTTCTGCATAAACCATGTAAAGCTCTACACAACGGCGTGCTTTCATTTGCTCAATCAGTGCTGGATAGCCAATCTCCACAATGCTAACAGTATCGTCGTCATCCTTGGCTTCCTCTCCTACTTGCTTCTGAGGTTGACTGGGTGTTTCAGGTGGTTTGGAGGTCACAATTGTACTGGGTTTAAATGTATTGTTGGTGCTTGACACATCTTCTTGAGCAACAACTGGATCATTGACTTCAACAGTAACTTCGGCACCTGGTGCCGCTTGGGGCTCTGAAAGATCTGGGGATCTTCTTGATCTTAGGTCCCGTTTCTCTCGCACTAAGTCTTTTCTTTTCATACAGCTGTCCATGTACTTATCATAGGACTGAGGTGGAGGATTCTGGAAGATATCATGAGGGTTATTGTTATTTTGTTGCCCAGAGGCTGAACTGCCAGTTCCAGTACCACCTGGTCTTTGACCTTGAGAGTTAGGGTCCTCATTTACATTTCCATTAGGGGGTGTCTGACCATACCGTTTGTACATGTAGTTATTATAGTAATATTCCTCCTGTGGGTTGTGGAAATTAAAACGAGGACGGGGGAAACTTCCGAGACCGTAGCCCAGAGCCATCCCAGCCACTGCTCCGACTCCAGCAGCCATAATTGCCTGTTTCCCAAACCCTTTTGATTGGATAGAAGGGCCCATACCCATGCCCTGCACAGACTGGGCAAAGGGTGATCTGCCACCGCCGTAAGCCCCGTAGTTACCACCATAGCCTGGGCTCATGATTTTGTTATTGGGGTTCCAATAGGGGTACTGGGCTGCTCCTGCAGCTGCTCCTGCTCCTGGTCTTACTGCACCGCCACCATACTGGTTAGGGTAGGAACCTGCTCCTCCTCGGACTGGATATCCTGGATAAGAGCCTCCACCTGGGTAGGGGTTTCCTCCTGCCTGTCCAGGGTACCTGTTGGGGTAAGAACCTGCACCCCCTGGGTAGCCTCCTTGTGCTGGGTAACCACCTTGTCCTGGGTAACCACTGCGCCCTGGGTAGTTACCTTGTGCTGGGTAACCACCTTGTCCCGGATAACCACCTTGAGCAGGGTTACCACCTTGACCAGGGTAGCCCCCCTGAGCTGGATAACCACCTTGTGCTGGATTACGCCCCGGATAGCTACCTTGGTTAGGATATCCTTGACCTGGATTAGAACCTGCCGGTGGGTACCTGCCTTGGCCAGGGTACCCGCCTCCAGCCCCAGGGTTGGGGGGAGGATTTTGATGTGGTACTTGAGGTTGTCGAGGATAGTTTCCTGGGGATGAGTGTGTCCCAGTTGAGGAGCCTTTAGTATTGCTGCTGCCACTCTTTCCACTGCTGCTGCTTCCTCCTTTGTTGTTGCTGCTGCTGGTTTTGCCCAAGCCAAATCCACCTTTACTCCCACCTCCTCGTTTGGCCACAGTTGAGACTACAAGAGCCATACAGAGAAACAGCACTGTTAGACGACCCATCTCTGTGGAAAAAGAGAGAAAAAGAGTAAATCAATACAAAGATTTTATGAGATCTTACAACCTGATAATGCTTAGCTTGTGCTGGTATGTTTTCAACGGTTAGCACTGATGACAGGCCTAAAAGCCATTCTAAATAGGTTTGAAAAGATAGTTTTTGTATGTTAAAGTCACCATGAAACGGAGGTTGCGATTGACTTATTTTCCGTATCGTGACGTGTACAAGATTTAAACGGCTTCTGAAATTACGTAGGCAGGGGCTTTGTTTGCCCTTCCCTTTTTGATTGGTTTGTTTTAAGTTGGGCCTGCAGGGGAGGGTCAAAAATGCCTGGCCATTGGACAATCCATGTAGTCCTACCTTTTTTTTGTTGCTGACGTCATGTGTGGTAAAGTGTTGTTGTTGAGAGGGGGAGAGGAGCTTAACGTTTTCGATAGAAGATTACAAGTGTAGCTGAATAAAAAATAAATAATGGTGTGTACGGATAAATCATTTATAATAATCACTGCAACACTGTTTAAACACTTTTTCTATTTGATTGCATGGTGACTTTTAAGGTCCAGTGTGTATTTTTTTGGGAGGATCTAACGACAGAAATGCAATATAATATACATTACTATGTCTTCAGATGTGTATCAAGACAACATAAACCGCTGGTCCCCTTTCATGGAATTCGCCATGTTCTTTCTACAGTAGCCTTAAACAGACTGCTCAACAGATTGTGTTTCATAAAATACGTTATCTCCTTTGATAAAGAAGAGGAAGCATGATGAGCGTGATGCCATAGCGCTTCAGAAGGGAGGGGAAAAACAGTGGTTGCAATTCACTAGATGCTTCTAAATTTCATACACTTGACCTTTAATATAAAATAATTGGTGTGTGTTCAAACTGAGTCTTAAACCCCATTCACACAGACTGTAGATTACAGATAAGTGTCTTATATAGACATCTGAAATGGCATAAGAATGTTCATGCTCTGTTCATTTCTCCTTCAATGGAGCCTTACAGTGAAGAACATAGAAGCTGTTGTATGGAAAAAGAGTTGCTCAAGGGTTCTTTCAAAATTCCATGAGATTTCTAAATGGCATTTCGGTGGAAAACTGCAGTAACGGGATTGGCACACCTCCAAACAATCCTCATCCATGAGGCATACGTCGTAATCCCCCAGCTACACAAACTTTTCCAAGTCATGACATGTCGACAGGCGAAAATACATTGGTATTACATAAATATTGGTAGGTTCACGTATAACAGAATTCGTCAATATTTCTCCTAAATTACTGTAAATGATCAGTTATCATGTTCATTTAAACAGGTTTATCATTTGCGACATACGTAATGTATGAAAACAGAAGCCAAACGCTATATAGGACGCGCACGGTGGGGGGGTCACCACTGCTGGTAGAGGTGGCCATTTCCAACGCCATCCTATGCTTGATCCAACGATGCATTGAACATTTAAAGGAAACGCATCACACCACTTCATTCAATAAACCGGACAGTATCATCTTGCCAATATAAATCCTGACCAAATACAAACAGCGGCAGAAATTTATTATGTAACTGCGTATTTAACACAGTTGATAGATTATAAATACAGTAAATATGGACAGCGATTCCTAGATGTTAACATCGACTGTCCGGTAAATATCCGGTCGCGCAGATTCACAAACGCCTCGAATAACGTAACTATTATTAGACATGCGGCCGTGAAATGCACCTGTTATTGTACAGATTAAACATTACACCTATTATAACACTCCGACCAATCACAATACAGCAAGCGCTGTTTATTATGACAATAAAACGGGTTTGAATCGCTACAGTACCTATGAGTTGATTTCAGCTCGTTTTCCAAGGCGACTGTTGTTCCCTTGACGCGCGTTCACGATAGTGACGATGAAAGTTTCCCTTGCTCGGTCACTGCGCATGCGCATTGCCTCTAATCTTGTGACGTAATTTGCCAGAAGTGACTGACGAATTCTGGTAAGGTAATACTTTAATATGCTTTTCCAAGTATATCTTAAAAGTTCATTGATTGAAATGCCCTTAAATAAATTAGACCAAAATTAAGTTACTTTACAATAATTTACTTGTATACTATTTGGACATGAAAAATTGTCAACTCTCCAATCAAACCAAACCAAATAAAACGGGAATGAATTGTAAATACATTAAGTGTATAACAATTTTGAACATGTGGCCATTTGTCTTTTCTTTATAGACCATTTTGAAAAGCGTTAAAAATACTGATCCAAAATGCTTCATTTTCAATTTAACCAAATTACAACTCAGAACATTTTGAGCCAATCTAAAATGTTAAATTAACTTTTTAAGATTAAAGAAATATGAAGACTTGAAAGTGCTGCTGGAGCAATGTTTACATTTTGTAAACCTGTTTTTAAGGTTTAGTTTTCACACTCCCATTTTTCTGTACATTAAACCATCGTGTAAATTTTAGCAGCATCTAGCGGTAAGGTTGTGAATTGCAACCAACTGTTCACTCCAATCCTCCCCTTCGAGGCACTATAGAGGCAGACACAGAACCAAGATGTCGACACGTTTTCGGTTCTTTCCCGAAAGGAGATAGTTTTTAACGAAACCCACTGTTGAGGAGTTCATCTGTTTAGAGATACTGTAGAAACAAAAAACTAAAGCAAAGCTTTACAGCAAACAAAGATATTTCTTCAACATACATTAACGCATTTGGCTGACATTGTCAAAAGTGACAAGACATGAAAAGAACTTTGCAAAGAAGATAAAATTTTACCCCTTTATTCACTTTTCCATGACATCTTTTGTAGTTGCCGCTTGCGGCTATTTTTCAGTAGATTTATCTACTAGCATATACATGAAAAAAAAAAATCTTTATTATAATAAGAGTTAAGAATAACAGACAAGTACATAAAAACTGGACATTTAAAGTAGACAAACAAACAGAGCTGCCTAATTATTGCCCATGTGCGAGCGTGGCGGAGAGTGCCAGACAGCTGAACTAGTGCGCTTGAAGAAGCGAGGTTTGGTCCGCTGGAAGATGTCTTCCAGCTTGGGTGGTTCGGGTACCCCAAAATAAGAATAAAGATCCACAGGGTTATAATATTGCTTCATTATAGTCTGCTGTAGCGGCATACCTGCACAAAACAAGAGAAATACATGAGCAAAAAAGAAAAAAAGTCAGTTAAAAAAACATGTATACAAAATGTAAATATACAAATGTAAGCAGTTTAATACCCTCGGCCCAGGATGGAATGGGTTTTCTGGGAGCAGATTCATCATCTGTAGAGTCGTCGCTGTTCTGATCCATACCATAATCTTCAGGATTCACCAAAACTGCCACCTTTTGGCCTTTAGGAGTGATCTGGTAGGACTGCGGAGATTTCTGCCAAAAACAAGAGGGGACTATTTACAAACTAGCTGAGATCTTACTTTGCGAACATTCCTTTTCACACATCAAATTAAAATAACTGGAAGATTTCGTCGTTTCTTTCCAAATCCTCACCTCAATGTCGACCGTAACATTGAGTCCAGCTCCAATATCCATAGGTTTATGGTGAGCAGCTCCTTTCCCAACTGGAGTTTTCATAAGAGAGTTCTGAGAACATCGATAAAGGGCTTCAATAACACAACAGTTCAACAAGACATCATCAAAACCTGAGAAGATTCCTACTTACCTCAAGATCTACAGTAACATTATGAGCTGAACTCTTTGTAATGGTTGTGTTGAGCATAGCGGACGCTTGTGTTTGCGAGACCTATTAAAAATATATATGCATGACCAAGTTAACATCCTGACTGATACCTAATCAACATAGCAGAATGCATACAATACAACAAAGCAGTAAAGGTCCAAATAAGAGTTGAATTACCTGTGCTGCAGTGGCTGCAACACGTTTCCGTTCTGCCTCCCGCTCCTCCTCAGCTCGCCTCTGCTCCTCCTGTAAAAACAAAAAAATTAAACCAGCTACATTTAACTAAAGCAAGATACCTGGTGTGCATAACGCAGTCTTTAAAAGGTATTTGACCGATGACATCATACTCATGTCAGGCAACAAACATGACTCACCATCTTCCTCTTTTCCTCCATCTCTCTCCGCTCTTTCTCTCTGGCTGCTCTCTCCAGTTCCATTTGCAGAGCGATTGCCTTCTCTCTCTCTAGCCTCTCTCTGCAGAACACAACACATTTAACCTTTCTCGGATGGATCAGAACCGCGGATGATTTCTCAAAGACATTGCAAATAAAAAAATATGAATACAGCACGAACTTCTCAGCGGCTGCCTGTCGTTCCCTCTCCAGTTCTCGTTCCTGTTCTCGCTTCAGTTCCAGAGCACGTGTGGCCTCGGCCTGTTTACGGGCTTTCTCTCGCTCCTCTTCGGCTTTACGTTTGGCCAGTAGCTCCTGGAGCCTTCGCTCTTCTTCTTCCTAATGAAGAAACAAGTAAATTTGCTCTATGCGGTTCTTCTACGCAAACTTTAACAATGGATCACTCCAAGTCTTTTTGTTAAGCCAAAGAGATTGTGCTTCAAATCAAGTTATTTTACAAGCTTCAAATGACTTTGTTGTAGCAACAGTTATAATAGCAACAAAACTTCAATTGATAAAATTGTAGGTTACTTTTAAAAGAGCAACTTGGGAGGAATTCCAAGAGACTCCAGTTATATAACAACCCTTTACTGTGGCACCGTTGCTTGACCCATTGAGCCATGAGAGAGCTCCAAAGGTTTAAAGACAGTGCTAGCACCAACAGTTTTAACAATGTTTGCACATTTCTAATTCTTCGTGCACAAAATGCATCCTAGAATATACAAACAAATTTGTTTGGCAATAGTGAGCAAAGCTGAAAGTGTAATATGGCTTTTCTCACTAAAGGGTTTGACTTACAACTTGCAGAAGCTTCTTTTGTCTGGCCGCCTCTTCCTGTTTCTTCCGTAGTTCCAGTTCTTCCTGTCGTTTAGTGGCCACCTTTCTCTTGGCTTTTTCATCTGCCAACCGCTCCACACGCATCTAAGAGAACCACATGAAATCTCCATGAAGCACAGTGCACCCCAGATCCCATTTTACTTCATTCGGTTTCCCATCAACTTTGAAATTTATGTACCATGTCGTTTTTCTTTTCAAGTTGTGCCATCTTCTCCTCAATCTTCTTTTTCATTTCCTGCTCCTTCTCTTTCTCTCCCTTCACCCGAGCCTCAACAACCCGTTTCAAGCGCTCATCACGCTTCCTAAAGAGAAGAAATTCACTTTTGAGACCTGATTAGCATTCACATCAACCCTACATTTGCAATTATTTAAGATCTAGGTAGTTTCGGGGTCCAAGACATGTTCTGTGCAGGATTCACGAGACTTATTCAGGCAACACCAAACCTTTTCATTTCTTCTTGTTTCTTTCTTCTCTCGTCTTCGATTTTCTTCTTTCGTTCATCCTCTTGTTCTATCTTCTTGTTCAAAGCGTCCCACTTTTGCCGCTCTCGCTCCTGAAAGAGTAGTGAATATTTTACAGATTACATTTTTTAAAGATCAGCAAGCTTCGAAAGATAAATGCTCCCGAGTATTCATGCTGTGACAACATGTCTGGACGGATAAATGTAAAAATTAGTCAGCTCTCAGACAAACATCAAAGACTCACAAATGGGTAAAGGTGAAATTCCCAACCCACACAAAACACACATTCAGGAAATGGACGTGAAGCACGTGAAAAAGGTTAATCTGATGTGAGAGTCACCCAATTTCAATTGTTAAATTAAAATTCACTTCAAATGAATGGAATGTTTTAACACCGGTTGAGCTCTATCAACAGCAAGGGCATGATTTCACTACCACAGAAAGTTTTGACTGTGGTAACAAATTGACACACTTGATAAAAGCATTCCTTCATCAAAAACCCCTTATCAGAACACAAACAGTTAAACAGAAATGAATTCTGGGTGCTTCTAAAGATAAAATGGTTTTGACAAAAGTGAAGTCTAGATTCTCAGTTCATACTCACCACAGAGCCTAAGCCCAACTAAGGGGGGAAAAACAGGAAGCACGATTACCAACTACAATTCTTACTTCGACAAATATTAGCTAACAAACACCTCTCAAACATGTAACATACTGACCTTGCCCTCAACTTTAGTGGCAGACTGTTTGATGAAGGATTGTTTGACAGCGTTGCGGCCCAGAGATCCAGGTGTCATCATCAGCATCTGATTCTTCTGCACAGTGTGCATGAATGAGCGCATGTGCGGGGCAATACTCTATGCAAACAGACAAAATTTACTTACATTATTCCAAGCCATTAAATAATTGAACAGGCCATTTAATAATTAAACGCTGTTGTCAGCCCAGACAATCTAGCCAAATTGAGCTCAATGGACCAATTCAGCTCTCAAACCATTAAAAAACAATACTAATGCAATCAGCCATTATGTGGTTTCCACAATAATGCGCTCAAGTTTCAACAAGAATTCTGACGTGGGCTGCATTACAGTAGTGGTCAGAAATGGTCATACCGTGACACACTTCTTTGGAGGAGAGAACTTCTTTTTGGGTGTGCTGATCTTTTGGACTGCTTCTTCAGCTGCACGCCGTTTAGAACCAGAGCGTGTGGCTCTACCAGAGAAATTCAAAAAGTAAGAAAACATACCATATAATGCAGATGACGCAATACATTACACCGTCATCTCACCGGATTTCTGCTGTGGTTTTCGATTCTCCACTGCCATCTAGAAAATAAAAACTCATTTGATTTCCACAACATTACTGTATAAACAACAGTTTAACTCCTGTTAGATAGATACCAGTGTCTGATATGCAGGCTTTCATAGATCGTGTAAGACGACATTGTTCACTGGTGCTGGGAGACTCCTCGATCTGTTCAGCAGGACTGTCGTTCATCTCCATTTCATTTTCTTCTGCAGGCTGGGATTGAGGCTCCTATGAAAACAAATGCAAGTTAAAGACCTCCCGAATCACCTTGGAACACGTTTTTGATGTGTTGACAATTTCAACAAAAATGAACAGCATATCAGATAGCCCCGCCCCCCTTTTAAAGTAAATCGATAAAATTGTAGGTTGCTTTTAAAAGAGCAACTTGGGTGGAATTCCAAGAGACTCCAGTTATATAACAACCTTTTACTTTGGCACCGTTGCTTGACCCATTGAGCCATGAGAGAGCTCCACAGGTTTAAAGACAGTGCTAGCACCAACAGTTTTAACAATGTTTGCACATTTGTCATTATTCGTGCACAAAATGCATCCCAGAATATACACACAAATTTGTTTGGCAATAGTGAGCAAAGTTGAAAGTGTCAAAACTGCATTGAACAGCGTGTGATACACGTCCGTACTGAACTTAAATGGGAGATTAGGAAGATCACGGATATCATTTGAAGCTATGTGATTTATGGGTGCGATACACAAGCATTTGTCTTCACTCAAGGCTGTGATGCCTGATCTCTTCCACAAAGATTAAATACACAACATACTGTGCTGACCTGAAATGTTTTGTTTTCTCCACAGATCTGCTCATATGATGTCATGTCTCAACCAGAGTATACTCCCGTGCAATAATATCTATTGCACTATGCATATGTTATTCACCTTGTAGGACATATAGGTGTTCGCAAGCGGCTGATATAACATGCCGGTCCAGAAAAGAGGGCAGGACTCTTCGGATTCTGAAGTGTATTTGATTGGATAAGAATTTTGATGAAAGGCTGAAGTGTTGCGTGATGTCATGGGATTTCTAGATATTTTTTGAGCACACGTACAGGACCACTCGTTTTGAATGCGTATATCCTCCATTGGCATATTTGGTCAGTGCTTAAGAGCATAGTTTATTTTTAGTAAAAGGAAAAAACTTTTCTGATTTCAGTGGCTCTTCAAGCTATAGAGGAAACAACAGCTAAAGTGAAAATAAACCCTTACATCAGGTTGGGTAATTTCTGGCTCAGTGTTGGTTTTAATGGCTTCTTCGTTCCCCTTCTGCTCCTCATCGATCCTAAAGCAACGAGAAATTCTGGTAAAATAATCTGGGCCGGTAAATGAAAGGTTGTGGGTTCAAACACATAAGAACCATTTATCTCAGCGCACTTGATCATGGCATAGAAACAAGGTTTTTACTTTTGTAAACATGACAATTCATGTTGGATGGTTGCGCCAACCCAAATAGTTTGCTTACAAGACAATGTGTTTTCTATCCATTTTCAGGTCCACAAAACTCTGTTGTTGTATAAATGAAACTCACTGTTGTTCTACATTCTCTTCTGCATCCTCAGGTTCAATGTCCATACAGATATCCCCTAGAAAGAAAAACAAACATACAAGGTTTTATTTGTCCACTCAGGTGGAGAAATTGTTGGATAATTATATGCGAGGTTGTAAAAAAAGCTGGTTCAATGGGATGTTGGCATTACTTACAACCAGTGTTGGGGAAGTTACTTTTAAAAGTAACTAGTTACAACATTGAGTTACTTTCCACAAAGAGTATAAAAAAGTAACTAAATGTTGCTTGTGTAAAGTAACAAAGTACTTTTGCGTTACTTTTTCTCACCTAACTGTTGCTCATGATTCTGCAGACTTAGCTGTTCTTGAGTGTTTGACACTTATGCATTTAACAAACCTATTACACACACCTTTATTTTCTTTAAAAAACACATTTCAAATATTGCCTGACCAGAAGTCCTACACCTCAGAGTTCTGCCTACTGTTGAAACTTCTAACTTCGGTGTCACTCTCCATTTTTATTGTGTTTTGACAGTGCGGCTAGTGTCACAAGATGGCGACGGTGAGCATGGGATGGCAGAGTATTTTCCAGTCATTTAACACCATGCGGCAAAAGGTGGATTTTTGGCAAATATGTGTGTGGTTTTTTTTTTATTTAAAAAAGTAAAATAAAACTTCTAACAGTGACCATGCCCTTTTAAATCTGCAGATCTGTCTATGCATGCAGCACCACAAACAGTAGAACACAGCTTGCGTTTACAGTCACGAGGCATGAGACCATTGATTTTGCGGTGGTCTGTCATCACTTGTAATTTCGCAATCTGAAAGTTGACCTGCAAATCCCGGGCATGTTTGGAAGATAATTGATTGCGGTTGAGAATGAAAGTTATCCATTGAGCATGACCAGCATTTGGTCCATGGTGGCGAGTGCGGCAACACTGTAGCACCAGATCTGAGCTCTGGCCTCCCATCACTGGGTCAAGGGTTGCCAGATTTGTGAAACAAAAATGAAGATTTAACACTGTAGAAATTGCAAAACTGCCTATATCTGCAGAGCGACTGTTTCTGCGCAAGCATGAGCAATCAGGTCTACACTACTTTTATTTTAGAATTTCACTTCTAAGACTTTCAAGTAACTTGAGCATTGATATGTAAATTTATAAAGTAATGGTGTATATTACTATAAGTAAACTGATTATGTAATCCACGTTACTTGTAACGGGTTACCCCCAAGACTACTTACAACAGGCTTAAAACAATTTGTCGGTCACTCACCACTGACGGAGCTGCTGCAGGTTGAATTTCCCTGTCTGATTTTCTTCTTTAGGAAAGAGCGTCGGGATGCCCTACGAAGAGCTTCCTGTGTCATGCTCTGCCTGAGGCCCACCAGTGAGCGCCGTACCACAAGCGACCGACGGACTGATCTCCGGGTTGAGCTCAGAGGTGTGCCCTGGCACTCAGAGGCTGCAATGGGGATTTTATTGGCAGATCGATTTGGAGACAGACCAGAATTTAGCAATGACTCTGCACTCAAACGTTCGGAAGAGGGAATCTTCACCACGGCTTCAGCCACCAGCAGGTGATCCTGGCAAGAACCATCGGCTTCCCTCACATCTGGAACGTTCTCTACCACTTCAATCTCTTCGGGCTCCTTGGCTTTGGGGGCAGCTTTGTTGCGAGTGATGCGTTTGACAGGTTCGCTCTCGGCCGCCGCGGTAGCCTTGTTGCGTCGGGTGCGGCGAGCAGGCTCCTCCAAGCAGCTGTCGGAGGTTTGTGGGGTAACCAGCTCGGAGATTGTGTTTAGGGTCAGCTGGACAGAGGAGCGACGGACATTGCTACGTTTGCCCTTGGAGAAACTGGAAGGGAAATGGAACATGAGGTACTGAAATGTATATGAAAATACCTACTCTAAATGGCACAGAGATGTAACTCCCCATCAAAAATAATAGTATAGCAAATTGAAACTGGTCCATGATAAAGTGAAAATACAACAGAAGAAACCTCACCGTCTCTTGCTGCGAGACTCATTGAGTTCCATCGACACTCGTTTTCTACGGTTTGTCTTCTTCTGTGATGGAGTTTTGGGCATGAGCTCTGGCTCTGTGCTGAAGTCACTGCACCACAAAACATCACAAAAACAACAGTGTTGCATTAAATGACACAATACAGAAGTGCAGAAGCGCGTCACAGGCTCCCCGCCCTCTACGGTCTCACCTGGAAAACATGCGGTAGGCTTCCTGCTCGATCTCCCCCAGCCAAACCATGTGGACATTATCAATTTCATCGGTAAACTCCTGCAGTTTGCCACAAAAAACCTGCATGAGGGATCGAGTGGCCTCCGGTAAAGAACTCATGATGGCGTCCCTGTGAACAATGTCAATTGAGTGTTTTGAAAATGAACCCAGACAGCATTATAACAACAGCAGGACATAAACAAGACGATGCCCCCCAAACACAATGCAATGACGTTTCGCAAAATTGAAAATGATTGCCTTCACGAAATGCACACAATCATTTAAGAGCAAATAGCTTGCAAGATTTACTGGATTTGAGTCAAACAAAGGGGAAGACCATATAAGGTGTGCATCCAGATATTTTTAAGGTTGTGCCATCGGTCTCCAGATCAACAAATATTGTCTCGAAAACGGCCTTTTAATTCTTATATTTACACATACATGCGCGAGCTTATAAAAAAACGTAAACTTCATACTCATCTCAGTTCAAACGGACATGCCTATGCGCGTGCGCACTAAAATAAGAATTACAACTAAACGAATATTTATAACGCACGAACGTGGCTACTCAAATTATTTAACGTTATACGAAAATTAATAACAAAGCAAATGTTGTTTTTTTTCCCGAAAGATAAGTAACGTTAGCTATAGCTAGCATTAAACATTTTTAAAGCAAAACTTCACCTACCTCTTCAGTCTTTATAAAAGATTTTGGCGCAAAATGACTATAAACTAGATCAGTAACTAGTTTAAAAACCCTTTCCACTAATTTCCTAAACCATTAGACAATAAATTCACGTTATCCGTCCAGTACGACAACGTCTTGTTTTCCAACCACCCGCTCAAAACGTTTTAAAGAGTTTAAATTGTGCTCTGCCCAATCACAAGCGGTCATCAGCAAAATGTAGGCGGGATCAGAAATTCCGTTTGCAAATGCAAACCAGAGAGCTCGAGAGCTCTGCTACAAATGTCTGTCATAGCAAATTTGTCCAATCATCATCGAGTGCTTCGGCAACACTTGGTTTTGATTAGAGGATACATATGTCTGTCAATCGTTTCAAATCGACCAATGGACGATGAGGACGTTTTAAAGCTCCACCCTTTCCCTCCTGTTCCGCCTATGTCGTTCCGTGTGGAAACTCGGGTCGAAGATAACAAGCTCCGTATTTAAAGACATTCACACATTTAAGCACCAAAACAGAGTTAAACAAGCTTAAATAAAAACATAAAAATTCTCAAATGTCCTATTAATCCTTGATGTAGTACGACGATAATGAAATATGAGTAATTTAGCGATCGCACTGTTGCCATGGTAACTGAAGCAACTAGCTTGCTAGCATCGACATCGTAAACGGCTCAGCGTTCTGAGGAAACCAGATGCGTCCTCCTCAATACTAAATATTATTTTGAAATTGTTCTTCTTTTTCATTAAAAATAACTCTGGTGAACAGACGATCTACATTAAAACGAAAATGTAACGTTTGGTGAGTTTATATCGACGTCGTTGCGTTTGGTTGAGATTAACGTGTCAAAATGAGCTGATCAGTGTGAGATTATAGGCTTTTGTAAATATAAATAAATCTGCATTCTTTATATTTAAAAACAGTGTTTTAAACGTTATACGATAATATTAAAGTTTCTCTTTCTTATCGAGTATCTCGTTTAGTATGTATAGAATCTAAGAAATTAACCATAGCAGTTTAATGACATTCTTGAATTGTAGTATCATGAAGTAGAATGTCAATATTATGGTTTATAAAGGACTCTTAGAGTACCGTAGTGTTATCATATGATACCACTACAGTTCTTTCAGAAGGAGAGCCAGGCTAGATGTCTGTATAATAAACAGTAAATATAAATAATATAGGTTTTATAGGTCATATGATCAAACAGAATTAGCACAAGGAGCTCTGGCTCAACATGTATGCAACAGGTTGCCTCTGTGTCATTATTAAATAACTCTAATCCTCTTTGCAGGATTTGTTTTTAGAGGATGAATGAGACGTGTGAGGTGATCAGTACCTGAACCTCAGGTAGACTCCGATCGGCTGAGGGAAATGCGACGTGGCCATGAAGAAAATATTTAACTTCAAGAAAAAGAAGGGTTCTCCTAGCCAGTCTGAGACAGGGAGCGTGCTTTCAGCCAGCTATGATGTGAAGGAGAAAGACCTCGGAAAGGTACATAAGGCTGCGTGCAGTGGAGATGTGGCCAAACTCAGACAGCTGGCCAAAAAGAACGATTTAAACCAGCTGGACAAAGAAAACAGGTAATGCTTGATATATAAGAAACATTTAACTTGTCTTAAAATCACATTCACATAATCCTCTTTGACTGCAGAACTGCCCTTCACATCGCTTGTGCCTGCGGACACATAGCTGTGGTTCAGTTCTTAGTGGACAACAAAGTGAAACTAAACTTATGTGACAATCAGAACCGCTCCGCCTTAATGAAGGTACTGTCTGTTTGTTCTTAGTAGGTATGAGATTTTTTTTGCATTATTGTTCACTGGTTATGTTTTTTTCGGTGCTTGGAAGGCGGTTCAGTGTGAGCATGACCGCTGCGTGTCTTTGCTCCTGGAACATGAAGCTGACCCAAACCTGGTGGACATCAATGGAAACACAGCAATGCACCTGGCCGCCCGCATCCCTTCCCTACCGGTGGCCATGCAGCTGTTGGAACAAGCGGCCAACATCAACGCCCAGAACAAGGTAAAAATTAGGCATGGAAACCACATTAGGTTTCTTTTAGTCAGGGCCAAATAGCAGTATGCATTTATAGACGTGAAAGAATTGTATTGCTCACTGAAAGCTAACGTGTTTTCTTTTGTTTGATGGACAGGATGGAAACACTCCATTGATGCTGGCAGTGATGGACAATCACGCGGACATGGCGGAGCTTCTTCTGAAAGAAGGAACAGATGTCAATGTGAAGAACCAAGAGCAGCGGTAAGACATCGAAAAATCTATTTATCTACATTTCAAATGTATGTTTTTGTGTGGTTAGGTCAAAACAAAACTCTTATCATAACATTCAATGTCTTCTTTGCTCAGGTCTGTGTTGATGATAGCAGCATGCAATGGTCAGATCAGCATGGTGCGTTTGCTCCTCCAGTACGATGCTGACATCACAGCGAAGGACAATAGAGGATGGTCGTCTGATGATTATGCTGTCATGAACGGACACCACGCGTAAGTTTGATCGCTTAAACAGAAATGTTTGAAGCTTTCATTCACTGGAGCTTATATCCGTAATCGTCTTGTTGGCTGTAGCTGTTCTCATCTGATTATTGAGCACGGAACCAAGAGAAAATCTCTGCAGTCTCCTTCCCATTTTACTGCCGGTATAAAGAGAGGAACGTCCATGCTGGGCAGCCCAGGCAGTGTTGGGGCTGGTTTGAATTTGGGAGGACCAGCTCTGGATAAAGATGGTAAGAATTTTTGAGTTTACCCATGTAGCTGTTGATGATATCAGTTTATTTTAGTCTCGTCCAGGCTCACAAGTATGTATGGTATTACATGTCAGTGTCACAGTAGTCTGCAGTATAACCTGGAGTGTTTTGAATAGTTGTGTTTCCATTGTTATATCACACTCATCATAGCTGCAGGATGCAGTGTTGCAGGTGCGGGGAAAGGTGTGTATGTAGATTAAACACAACATGATGAGAAAAAAAAAATGGGGGTTAATTTTGCTCTCCCTTTACCAGAGAAAAAGCATCTGTAGTTAGATTTCTATCTTTTACGTTCAAACAACAAAACTTTTCAGGCAGTCTTTTTGGTCATGTATTTAGCAGCGCATGCAGTATATATATATATGACACAATCTGAGTTAATCTGTCTTGCATTTCTCGCTTCAGATACAGAGGAAATTTCCCGCACTGACTCTATTAGTAGGTAAGATAAAGTGTATTGATCTGTCAGACAGTAGTGATAACAGCTCTAGAGATTACAACAGCAAATGCTTTAATGTATCAAACCTTGTTTTTTTAATTGAAGGGCATCAAAAAGTGGAGCTGCAGTCTCGTGGCCTTCATCAGATGATGATCAGGAGTTAGACTTTAGCCCAAAGGTATTTCTCAGTTCTGTCGTAAGCATACATGCTAAACACTTTGAATACATGTGATTATAATTTATGTCATATTTTTTCACAGAAACCAAAAGTAAACCTGAAGAAACTCATTCCTGCCTCCAAAAAAGAGAAGATCGAGGGTAAATCTAAGCTTCTGTGATGATGTTTTGGGGTCGTGGTTGTGCAGTGTTTTGAAGGCCCTGTCTTGTAGCATAGTTCCTTAAATACAAGTCAGTCCACCTCGTGAGGTGAACGGCTCTTTAACCTACAAGGCATATTGAGTTTTGGCTTATAATGTCTTTGCCTGTAGACATAGCGAATCAAGATCCAGACAAATCCTGGAGCGGATCAGAGTCAGAGAGTGAGGGGAAAGCTGCAAAATATCCACCGCTGCCCCGACCCCTCCCTTCCCGCAGCACATCCGCCCAACTCCCCGTAGCACCCTCACCTGCTTCTTTACCTCACCCATCCCAGATGAGCATTGGCCCCTTCAGCAACACTTATAAGGTAACGCTTACTGTGTCTTTGTCTGGAACAGGTTCTAACTCTTCTCCTCTTTTTTCCTTTTTCCGAACATTCCACTAATTTCATCCTGATGGGGCAGGTGGGCACAGCGAGTTGCCCTCTGGTAGCAATCTAGATATGGATGGCAGTGAAAGTCCAGAGGAGGAATCTGAGGAGGATGGCGAAGATGAGGATGAAGATGATGATTGTGAAGAGGAGGAAGAAGATGATGAAGAAGACAGTGAAGATGATGATGAAAATGAAGATCAAGAAGATGATGATATTTCTGAGCACGAAGATGAAGAAGAGGGTGAAGATGAGGAAGAAGATGCTGTCCCTTGTAGGACAATAGATGTTC
Organism: Triplophysa dalaica; assembly: GCF_015846415.1. NCBI lineage: Eukaryota > Metazoa > Chordata > Actinopteri > Cypriniformes > Nemacheilidae > Triplophysa > Triplophysa dalaica. The sequence goes on along the minus strand of NC_079565.1, from coordinate 1,774,150 downwards.
TTAAATTAACTCCAGAGGCACTCTGTGCATCAGATCTTGATCAAATTAAAAATATGACTGATGGAAACGAAACGAACGCCTTGAAAGACAGAGAACATGCAGAGCAAGAGACTTCAGCAGATATTTCTCAGAACCAAGAAGCTTCGCTTTATGAAGGTTCAATTCCAGGGCTTCTTCATTTAGGAGATGACTGCCTCGTGTCAGCTGTCAGGGTTGAGGCGAGATTCTCTGATGAGGATGAAAATGAGAATGCCAACGACAGTCCAAAACCTGCAAAGTTCAACATGTCCTTACAGAGAAATCTGAGTCATGAAGGTGATGAAGATGATTGGGATGATGACGAAGATAAAGACCTGATGAGAATTGAAGGGATGGCTTCACAAACCCAAACATTTGAACAGCAACCCAACGAAAATGATGACGTTCCACTCAAATGTGTGGCAGATCTTAAAGTAAGTACTCCTGAATGCCACGACATTCCTACTACAACATCTAAGGTTACATATACTGCAGAGGACGACGATAATTGGGATGATGTGGAAGAAGAGGGTGAAGTTGAAACCAAGAAGCCACCAAACTTGGCAACGGCACTGCTGGCACTGCTGGCACTCAAGAAACCGGAGAGCCCGGAGATCTCCTGGGGGTCTGGCTCAGAGAAAAGTGATGTAGATAAACCATTGGACATTAAAGAGTTTTGCCCTTTGCTAGGACCTGCTGAGCTCATTACCACACATGAAGAATCTGTCCACACAGATCAGAATGATGACAGTGAAGCCATACCCGTGTCAATGATTGTTGGTTGTGAAGATCAGAGCGATGAAGATCAAAGCATAAATGACAGGAGTCAGGATGAGGATGTTAGTAAAGAATCAGACAGTCGGGTGAATCAAATGCAGTATGATTTTGCGAGTGGCACGGTCAGAGTTTCCGAAATGGGTCAAAACTCAGACGTCAGTGACAACGATTCGTTGTCGCTAGAAGATGAATGCCAACCACAGACCAACACAGAGATGATCTTAAACTCTAATCCATACAGTCCGTTACCATCAGAGGATTTGAATCAACCGCCAAACGCATTTAAATCTGGATATCATGACTTTCCTCAAAGTAAAAACACAGATTACTTTGTCCAAGGTGACATTTCTGTGGAGTTTACTGAAGGACCAGCTCCACAAGAAATTCCCCACACAGTCATAGATGACGTCGATCTCACTTCTGATTCCGATGGAGAAGACGTGGAGCAGAACTGTGTTCATGAATCTGTAACGGAAGAGAGAATTGTAAAGCGAAGGTCCCTGCAGGTACTCTGGAGATGATGATTAGAATAGCCAGAGCTCAAATGTGTTGATGTGTGGTTTGTTGCTTTAGCTTTTAGACGTGGTAGCTGTGTAGCTAATAAGGCGTCTTTGACATCTGTCCTGGCGCATTCCACTCTTGCTTTCCTTAATGTTAAATGTTGTTTTACGTATGTAACCAAAACAAACCCTGATTGTTCTCCAGCTCGCTCTGCTTGCTTTAACAACATTGTTGAGTTTGTATTGTTTTGATTTCTTTAAACAGGAGGAATCATTCACAGATGATGAAGAGGAGGATGACGAAGAAGAAGAAGGGGAGGAGGACGCAGAAGAAGAAAAGGATGAGAAGAAAGAACTGGAGGACCTGTGTAATAATCCTCAAAACGGTGAAGCCACCAAAGAAAAACCAAGAGGTAACTTTACCTTACCTATTTGACAATTTAGGATATTGCAGTGATGTAATGTTATATTTATCATAGCTGTGTGATTTCATATCTTCTTCTTGTTTTTTTTCCAGATTTCCTTTCAGAGTTGGGTCTTGAGAAGGACGACGAACACAACGACTCTCCCTGGGACTCAGAGGTATATGATAGGTTAAAACAGAGCTGGTTGTAATCACACTCACAATGAAGACAGGCATCTTAACCGATGGTTATCAAGATGACCCTAGTGGTTGATTATGGAACTGCAGGGAGTGATGTTAGGTTGTGATGGCAAAGTATGACAAATTATTCTATGGGTGATGACATTTTTTAATCATGTTATGTAATTTCTTTCATTTCAGTCGGCTTCTGAGAGCCCAACAAAGAAGCATCCTCCTGCCAAACCACACCGATCCATGTCCGATGTGTGTGAGGAGAACCCTGAAGGTGTGTAAACCCATCCAGATTAGATTTTCTTTTCTGTTTTTACTTTATTATTGGATTTTAATATGCAATTATAACTTTTCCTCTGTTGCCTTCTGCAACCATTTCATGCTTAAAAATATATGCAGAAAATATTGACATTGTCCATGGCTTTGCGTAATGAAAGTTTTGACTGTACATGCTGCGTCGAGAAATGCACGGCGTGGGTTATTTTTAGAGTTGCATTTCATTATCTTATTAAATTTCTTTGTAGACTTCTTATACGTTCCCTCCTTTGTAAAGCGAGGGAGGAATGTTAATTTATTTGGAAGTGTAGACCAGTCAGGAGGCTGCAAGACTGTGGGTAGGCATTCTGCATCATGGTTGGCTGTTGTCATTCTGGATTGCTCATTACCCATAATCCCCTGTAGCATCTCTGTTACAGCCGTCGCAATAACATCCTGTTCTTGCATTCTCAGATTTCACATGTTGTCATCTGCGTTCGTGGCATGTTGCAAGGAGACTTTAAATTTTGATGATGCTCCGCTAATACTTGCTAACGGGGGAGATGGTCCATTACATGTTAACAAGATAAACAACTAACACCTAACTGTTGCAGAAAAAGATTTGTATGCATTTGTTCGCTCTCACGCCCCCTCATAGGCATTAAAGCGACCTCCATTCCTGCATGTGCATGCCTGCACATCTGTTTCATGGAGACCTGTGTTAAAATTCATGCTACTTGTTAAAGTAAAGTTTTGTAAAACATTGTGTCCTGATGCATTTCAGATGTTAGAAATGAAGAAGATGATGAGGAAGAAAAGGAGTTGGAAATACCGGTAAGCGTCTTTTCAAGTAGATTTAAGTAAACATGACCAATCACAAATTAGAATTCAAACATAGGTAAGTGAGAGGACCAATCACAATTCAGGATACGATAGTGATGTCATTTCTGTCTGTTTGATTTTGAATGTTGCATATTCCATCAGAAATTAGATATAGATATATTTTTAATGGAAATAAGAAATGTAATTTCTTCGTATACAGACATTTAAGTTTAATATGAAATTAATTTACTCTTTGCAGCCTAAAGTGATAAAAAGGGCGCCAGTGTCTGTTCTCAACAAGGTGATGGAGAGGAAAGAAGCTGCTAAGAAAACAGGTAAATACAGATTTTGCATTATAATATAGTGTAAGATTTCAGTTTTCTCATTTAAAACCCATCTTTCCTTTTACAGATCTAATTGAAGAACTGGGTTTGGGGGATGCTGATGATCTTGAAGGTGCTTTTCATGTCTCTGCTTTTCTCTGACTTTCTTGAATCGGTCTAACCATTTTACTGTCTGATGTGCTTGTGTTCTTGTGTTTGTCTCATTTAAAGCACATCGCCCTTCAGGTTAGATATTAAAGCACTCGTGTACCTGTTTATAGTTCTGCTGATGCCTAGCATTTAGCACACATGCTCCGTCATTCTGTTGCTTCTGTAAATAAATTAGTTGCTTGCTAGCGCGGACATGGAATTATGCTCTTTAAGAGAGCTGCTATATGTAAATTGTCTTTATTATATATATTTTTATGAAGCAATCTTTTAGTGCAGAATCTCGCTGCTTCTTACAGATGCTTCAGACTGGGACTCTGCCAGCACTGCCAGTAAGGCCAGTAAGAATTTTCCCGTATTTAAGCTGGAGGAGGAACCTGTATGCGAAGACCCGCCAGTCGACGAGAAACCCATTATCCCCCAGGAGCAGGAGGAGGACATAAGAGAACTTAAAGACACGCATCTGGAGAGATTAAAACCCTCAACCACACCGCCTCTACCCAGCCCACGATCTCTCAACACAGACGCCAGTTCGAAGCCAAGCGTACTGCCACGCCTCCGCCTGGACTCAAATCAAAGGCCGGAGAGTGAAGGTACATGTTGAACACAAGATGTCAATTTCTGAATATAAGAAGGTGTTTGAAATGAATGTACATCATAAATACTAATAAATTAACCTGATGTGATGAATACTATGTAGAATCTGACTGGGATACAGACGCCTCCAGTCCAGCCAAGATAACAAATCCACCGCCAAACATCACACAGTCTGACACAGGTAAATTTCATCTGCTTGCCAGAGTGACTTTCAGGATAGTGCACATCTGTATTAATGTACTTTATATTAAGGTATAATGGAAGTTTTCGCTTTAGCTCTTCGGCAGGAACACAACGCAGCAGATGATGAAAGTGACAGCAACTTAGACGCTAGCGAACACGAAGATCAGGTAGGTAGACTGAACTCCACCTCTTGTCAAGATGATTCATTAAAGGTTGGGTTCAGCTTTAGCTTCAGGGCTCTTTAAGGATTTGCCTTGTCTTTCATGTTATTACATGCTCAGGTTATGACCTATTTTTCATTTGCCATCCTGGTTTGCGAGATTAATTCATGCTGTGAGACATTTAAGGGCCCATGTTAGGATTTTAAATATTTTGGTTTCGCTCATGATGCTTTTTGTGCTACTGTACCTTTGACACCCTGCATATTTGAACACAAAATTAGGCATAATGTGAGCCCTTTATAGGATGTTTTTTCTATTTTTCTTTACTGTGTTCTAATTTGAAGTATGAGAGATCTCTGTGAATAAACTGTTGTGTAAAACATTCATGTCAAGTTCCATCTGAAGTCCTTGAGAGATGTGTTTGGTGTTTCATTGTTGGTTGTATCTTTTGTCCAATTGTGCAAACGAAGGCCAGAAAGACTTTACCAGCATCTTCTGTAGATGTATGTAGCCCGTATAACCGGGATCCCTCTCGAGCCTCTCCCGAGGAGGAGGAGAGGATGAACGCTAGTGACCCTCCCTGGGAAGAACGATACGAGAAGATCTGGGTGGAGAGTGAAAAGAAGGAGACCAAATCCCAATATAAAAATGTGACTGCTGAACTGAAAGAGAGGTTTGGAGAACTGGAGACTGGTGATCTTTTGGAGAAAGACGAGGAAGACGGAAAAGAAGCTAAGGGAGACGAAGAGGTGGACACTACAGAAGAAGAGGAAGCTGATGTTGAAGATTCCAGTGAGGAAGAGGACGAGCCAATAGTGCGTCCCACCGCTCGGTCGAGAAGTGCCATACTTTTGCCAATTCTTGAGCAAAGGGAGTCTGGCCTGGAAGACTCACAGTATGAAGAACCTGCGGAAGGTGTCCAGCGAGCCGTGAGTGATGAGATCAGTGACGACCTTCATCAGGACAACCTTTCCAGTGATCAGCATCATCCTACCATCAGCCGAGACAACCGAGTGGACTGTTCCTCTTATGATGATGATGGAGATTTGTCTGCAGGAAGTGGAACCAAAGCAAAAGCCAAAAAGAGTCCATCAAAATCAGAAAACATTGATGAAAAAGCAGATGAATGCCTCAGAACCCAATCTCTAGATGCTGTTGAGCCAGACGTCCCACCTAACATTCAGAACATGCCCTCTTCTGACTCTGATGAGGTTGAGGAGGGCCTGCGGAAGTCCAGATATGAGGTAGGACACCAGAGCGGGACGAGTCTCCAGTAGTTTGTGAAAAGAATAAAGTCTTTATTTTCCTTTGCCTTAAGTGTGTGCTCCAAGGACAAACTCCTCTTGTTTTACTGACCGGCTCCTGACTGTTTCCTGCCTATGTCAGTAATGATTTGAACTGTGTTTTCAAATCATTAACATTTTCATGTCTTTAAAGACCCCTTGAAAGGGTTTGTTGAGCGCAAGGTTTTTCTAAAAAAAAGGTCTAGGAGCGTAAAGGGATAGTTTTGATTTTATTCCCCCTCACGTCATTCAAAAACTTTATGACTTTCTTTCTTCCGCAGAACACAAAAGAAGATATTTTGAAGAACATTGGTAACTACACAACTAAACAGACGTTTCTCAAAATATCTCCTTTAGTTTTCCACAGAAGAAGAGTCACATACAAACGATTATTTATTTTTGTTTCAACTTTCTAACAGACAAAGACCACAAGCCTCAAAACCTTTACGTTTCATGGGGTCTTTCATTTGTCCATCTGTCTTGACCTCAACAGCATTTTTACTGTGTGTTACAATATTAAATATTCATCAGTTTATGTTTTGTGCTGGTGTCAAATGATCCCCTTGAGACGGCACACGGGCGTCAGTCCGCACCTCATCTGTCACGCGTCTGAAGATCTCCTCACTTTCCTGAAGATCTGTCACACTCCTGTTAGTCTGTGTTTTCATCATGTGTCTCAACAGAGAAGCTTCTTTACAAACATTTCTGAGTGAAACTTCTCTGTTGATGTCGGCTTGAAGTGTTTCTTGTCATCTGAGCTTCTTTTTTACAAGAAAAGAAGACATGTTGTGTTTGTGTTTGGAGTTTGTCTTTTGTAGGTGATGTTTTTTTTTCATTGTTACTATGTTTGGCATGACCATCTAACTCTTTTAACCGTACATTCATACACATCTCCAAGAACTTATTTAAAATCTAAACTTTTTTTAAATTTCAGAAATGCATTATATAAAGGATACTGTATATACATGTTTATATATATTATATGTGTTAAGCACATAGCATATCTTTTAACCCTTTCTTTTAATATCTTGTATTTTAGGTTGGTAAGGAGAAGGCGGATGATATGAGAGGAGGACATCAGAACGTTGGTTTGTGGGATAATGGAGGATCCAGAGAACCAGATGAAATTGATCGAGGAAAAGGAAAGAAAACCGACACCAACTCTGGCAACCCAAAACCTCAGGACAGAACCACTGGTGACAGAAAACAGGGTAGTGTTTCACCAAGACACCTGACAAGAAGTTCAAGAAGGTAAATATGTTCATAGAAAACCATATTTTTAATACACTTTCAGTTTAGGACACAAAAGAAGATATTGTGAAGAACGTTGGCAATGTTGAACCCCATGGAGTTCCATTTTATAGACACAAACCACTGAGACATTTCTCAAAATATCTTCTATACAAGAACGAGTTATAAACAGGTTTTGTTCCTTTTAAAGCTTTTAGCAAACGACCACAGCTGATAGATGTTTTGTGGAAACCCTATAAACAAAGTTTGCAGTTTGTACACAGTATATTCAGGTACCTTTGTTTTGTAATGTTACCTTTTTCATTTCAAAGTCATGATGAGATTTATGCCCTCCAGCAGTAACAGGGCTCCATCACATGATGAGGAAAAGGAGGAAAAGAGAATGTTAGATAGCCCAGCGAGAAACCTCCGTGTAGCTCCCCCCGCTCAGGCCGACCCCTCCCGACCTACGAGCCACCGTAACGGAGACCTTGATTCTGTCTTTGATGATAGTACTTTAAGTGAGCTGTCAGAGGAGGACAGGAGGTATACATGCAGTATTTATTATATAAATAACTATACGTTTGAATTGATTTGTTATGTAATGCAACTATATAAACTGTCATTTAAAATATACAACTATACAAAACATATAAATGACGTTGATGTGACTAAATATATTTCACAGAATTCCTCACAAGCACTAAAGATTGTGTGTGAGTGGAGGTATCATCTCAGTTGTTATAAAGAATACTGCATTATATCCTCAAGTGCATTTGGAGCACCAAACGTGCTCTCCATGAGACCGGTCTTGTCTGGTTTTGGTAATGACCATGTTTGTTCTTCTCTCTTTTGACAGATCGCCATCTCAAAGGCGTAGGAAAGAGCAGGTGAGCTTCATTCACTCAAGCGCTGTATGCCTCCTCTGAAACGTGTCAATGTTGATTCAGAGTTGTTCCTGACACAGACTGCTGGAGAGCTGGAGATGGCCGATGACTTTGAAGATCTCACCCAGTCTTCAGACACAGCCACTGAGGATCTGGAGACGCCAGCATCTGGATACCGTAATGCCTCTCTGCTCTTCAAACAGCTGGACTCGAGCTATCTGGGTGAGTCCGTCTCCGAAAATCATAAATGAGAAGTCTTCCGTGACAGCAATGATGTTCACCTGAGAGCACAGATCTGGTTGTGAATCTCGTATTTTTGGTGCAGATTCAGTGAGCGTTGTGAAACTACAGAACATGTTTCACGAGTATGAGCGCACCATCCAGAGAGAGCGAGACAGACACGGCCGCCAGGCGGAAAAGACGTTACAGCTGGAGCAAGAACGCAGTGAGCTCAGGATTCTACTGGATGAGATGAGAAATGGCAAATCCAGCCTGGAACATCTCAAACTGGAGCTGGAGACCGACATGAACAATCTCAAGTGAGCTCAGCTGCATACCCACAATTCCATTTTTTTATTTGACGATGTATCAATGGATCCGATTTACTCTGTGTCCGGTGTATCAACATCTCTCTCATAACGGCTCTCTTTCCTGAAGGTTCCTGCTGAGACAAGAGCAGGAAAAACATCAGAGCGCCCTGATGCTTTACAATAAAACCCGCGAGCAGCTCCAGAGGAAGGAGGAGCAGCAGCGTGACGAAGCCGAGGAGCGACACAAAGCCGAGCTGAAGGTCCGGAGTCTGGAACTGGAGATCAGAGCTTTGAAAAACAGCATCAAACAGGTGACCAATCATCTGTTTAAACCAGCCACCATCTCGATCTAGTCCAGAGGCGTTCCTTAAGTTGAATGAAGTCATGTTCATTATGCTGATGTGTTATGTGTTTAGCTGGAGGAGGACAGAGAGGAGACTCAGCGTCTCCTGTCTCATGAACGCAGCGCTCGCACCCTGCAGGAGGAGTTACTCAATAACCACCTGCGCAAGCAGCAGGACATCGAGGAGGAAAACCTCCGAAACCTCAACAAGAGTAATGAGGTACGGCTTTAATAATAGCCACTGCTGGTTTAAAGTGAACTTGATGTTTCTAATGGTCTTAAAGACAAACATTTACTGGTCTTTTCATATAAGGTAGTATTATACAAGCATTTTTGCATTTCTGGGTCCCACTGATCTTCCCTGTACTTGAGAAACCTTTCTGCTAGCGGTTTATGACCTGTTACACGTTTCTTTTAAACAAATGTAATAATGTGCTCAGGCCGTGTCCCAACTGACCGAGGCTTCGGACCGTGAGCGTGAGCTGCTGCAGCAGAACCGAACCCTTCAGGACGATCTGAACGGCGCTCGGTCCGAGCTGGACCGCTGTCAGTCCAACAGCCGGCAGGAAGAGTCTCGGCTGGCCGAGGAGAGAGACGCCCTGCGCGAGAGATTGGAGGATGCTCGTAGGGACCAGAAAATGAGCGAGGAGGCTTTAGCCCAGACCGTTTTCCAGTATAACGGTCAGCTGAGCGCTCTCAAGGCCGAATGCTCAGTGATCAGCGCCAAACTGGAGCACGAGAGACAAACTAGGCAGCAGCTGGAGGTAGAGGCTGAGGCGAGCAGGGCCCGACTGCAGGGGGCGCTGCAGGAGGCTGAAAGATGTCAGGTCATAGTCCAGAACCTTTCGTTTGTTTACTTTGAACCCCAAAAAGGAAAAATTGGAGCATGGTGATTATATCTTTTTTGGTACCTAACCGATCTCATTGTGTTTTTGTTAAATCTATCAGGCCTCACGCACAGACGCAGAGCGCACACTCCAGCGAGACCGCGAGGAACACCAGCGTGCTCAGGAGAAAAACATCTTCGGGTCCAACGCCCAGCGAGACACCATCCAATCCCTCTCCCAGAAACTCAGCAAAGCAGAGGCGCGTGCCAACAGCCTGGAGAACGAGTGTCATCGCAGCTCTCTGGCCATCACTGAGAAGGGCGTGCTGCTGGAGGCGCTGGCTCGAGAGAGAGACCAGGCCCAGACCAAACTCAAAGAACTGGAGGCGGCGTTACTGAGCGAACGCGAGCAGGCCAGTCGCGCAGCGGCCAAACAGGAAGCTGTGCAGGAGAGGCTTGCCCAGACTCAGAGCGAGAGCGCCCTGCTGCGTCAGAAGCTGGAGGAGGCGTTCAACAAGGGATCGGCGAAAGACAAGGTCGTGACGGACGTCCAGCACAACTTCACCGAGATGCTGAATCAGTTACGGGCGGATGGAGAGGAGAGAGTTCATCTGGTGGAGGAGAGAAGCAAAGATCTGGCCAGAACAAATGGAGAGCTGCGAGAACAGAACTATAAACTAGAGCAGGAGAAGAGCGAGAGAGAGGTCATTTCCTGTTTAAAAATAAACGTTTATTCACACGTATGTGGTCGTAAACCGTTGTGTGACTCTTTCTTCAGTGGAACACAAAAGAAAATATTTGGAGAAATGGTTTGTGTTTATACAATGGAAGTAAATGGGGATTAGTGTTGTTTGGTGACCAACGTTCTTCAAAAAATCTTCATTTGTGTTCTGCAGGAAAAAACTATTTTTTTAAATCATAAATAAACGTTTTAATTCTAATCAGGCGTCTCTAAGACAACTCCAGCAAGATCTAGCCGACAGTCTGAAGAAGCTCTCCATGTGCGAGGCCTCGCTGGAGGTCAACACGCGGTACCGCAACGACCTGGAAGAGGAGAAGACGCGCACCCTGAAAGAACTGGACAGACTAAAGGGGAAGGTACCTGTCAATCAAATGATGCTTCCTTCCTGAAATCCATCCAATCACGGAAAATACTGCATGTTACACAGGTGGCTTGATGTTGTGTTGTGTCTCAGCTTCAGGAGACCGAAGATCTTCACGTCCAGGCTGAGAGACGCGTCAGTCACTTGAAAAACACTTTAGACGAGAAAGAGCGTGAGGTGTATAACACCTCCCAGAAACTAGAGGAGGTGCTGGCTGCGTCTGCCAGCAAAGAGCAAACGGTTAAACAGCTGGAGGAGGCCATGCAGAGGTACGGTTAACTAGTAAATTAATTGAATCAAAACATGTATGTGACTCTTTCTTCTGTGGGACGCAAAAGACGATATTTGGAGAAATGGGTTCAGTGTTGTTTGTTTACCGACATCCTTCAAAATATCTTCTTTTGTGTTCTCACACAGGTTTAAAATGACAGGACGGTGAATAAAGGACAACATTTTTGGGGTGAAGTATCTCTTTAATGAATTTCTAACATCATTTCAGGTTGGAGATTGAGAACGCCAGACTGGAGGCCGCAGTGAAACAGCAGACCGGCCGTGTGGAGGTTCTGCAGAAGAGTGCTCAGGAGGGAGCTGCGGTGAGTTCTGACAGATATCAGTCAATAACAGCTCATGGTTTTAGCTTTGTGCTGTACACATGTCCTCATTTAACCCGTGATGACACAGACTTGGACTTGTAGAAAAATTTTGGTTGTTACATTGCAAAGAGAGAGAGTGTGTAAAGAGGAGGTGACATGGTTAATGTAAACTGATGGTAAAGTCCCTGTTTTCACAGCTGTCAGATTTCTCACCTGGAGACGGGGTTGGTATCAAACATCTAGCTTTGATTTTAGTCCCTTTCATTCGTTTGAGCTTGATCTTTCTCTCGATGGATAGTTTTTCTGGGCCTGATGTTCTTGCAGCCTAAAACAAAATGACTCAATTGATCTTACTGCTTTCAGTAGTTTTTCTCTAGTCGTTCGTTGAATATTTGTTCTCTTTTGGTGGCGGTCTTTCTGCAGGTCAGAGATCATTTTCATTAAATTCCTTTGCTCTGAAATCAATCCTCAGTCTTCTCTTTTGGCGTTGGTTTGATTTTGAAAGCTTAATATGCATGAAGGGTTTTGTTAAGAAAGTGGTGATTTAATGTATTTCTCCCAAGAATCTTCAAGACGACTACAGATGTTTGTGTTTGTGTGTTCAGGTCAGAAATCGCTTGGAGGATCTCGTGACAAACCTACAGAGCAGTAAGATGACACTAGAAGATCAGCTCAACCGTGAGGTAACCATCAGTCAGACAATGTAAAAACACAAGCACATGACAGAAAGGTGAAGATGAGAACAAAAATAGTTTGTTCTTAAATAATCACAAATGCAGTCCTCTGCTCAGGTGCAAAAGCAGAGTCTGATGTCCCACAATGCCCAGGACTCACATGCTCTGTGGGAGGAGGAGCTAAAGAGCCGCTCACGGCTGGGACTCCGCTCTCCGAGCTGGAAAAGGAGAAAGGAGAACTGACCAATCAGGTGCCTGGAAAAGGAAATCATCCAATCAGAACAAAACATTCAGTCAAGATTTGAGTATAAAAAACAAGCTTGTCGAATTGCTTACGTGATGTTTTTCTTATCCTTTCAAATGCCTTCAGGTGGAACTCGAGAAGAAGAAAGGCAAGAAGCTGGCCGATCAGAAGAAGTCAGTGGACACCCGCCTGGAGCAGGAGATGCAGAGAAACACCGAGCTTCAGAAAGAAATGTACAGGTGACCCTTTAACCTTTCACCCCTGCAGCTGTAGACGTGTTTGAGTACATAGAGGACGCACGGAGCTGTACACATCTTCGCGACACCTGTAGTGTGCTTCGCTTTTTAAATAGAACCTTCTTCGGTGGTAAGTTGTGTTCTTGGGTCAATTTAAAGAGACAGTTCACCCCAAAATTGACTAGCATAGTGATCTGTTCTGTACAAAAATGAGAAAGAAGAAAAAGAAGAGTGAGTACATAATGATAGATTATTATTTTTGGGGTGAACTGTCCGTTTTGTTAATTTCTTAGGTACATTCAGCACATATCCTATTTGTTTGAAGTCAAACATGAAATAGCTTTTCCCAGGAAGAGCAAAATATTTCATTTAAATAAGAAAAAAATATGTATAATAAGATGCATTTAAATAATATTTATATTTTATCTTATGAGAAAAAATATGTAATAATTGAATTTATATGTAATGTTTACATTCAATAAAATACATTTATAATTAATTACTTGCATTTAATTTTTAATATTTAAGGACAAAATAATTTGAAAAGAAAACCTTTATTTATATGTGGAATAATGTGCATTACGGAGGACCAGGAATCTGTCACTTTGATTTCATGTTGACTTCAACTCAATTTTGTCTTTTGTGCTGCTCTAGTGCTGTTAAATCAGCATTCTGAACCCTGATTGGTCAAAGCTAAAATTCAAATGATGAACCAATAATAAATCAACACATAAAGAAAAGTGTCAGAAAGGCGTGTAGAATGTCTCTCAGTTCATCATGTGTGTATGTCAGGTTGAAGACTCTAGTGAAGAGCGCAAAGAAACAGCTGCGGGAACAGGGCGCAGGACATCTGGACTCTCCTCTGGGCAGCTTCAGAGGAGACGTGAGTCACAGGCTGGAGGCGGAGTCTGCGGTCAGTAGAATGAAGACTAAGGTACAGCATCACGTCATGCAGAGCACATCATGCATTGAGTGTTAGCGTCGAAAGATCGCTCTCTATTCTCCTCACAGGTGGACGAGCTTCAGTCTCAGTACCAGCAGGAGGCGTCACGCTCCTCTCGAGTGGAGGAGGCCAACAGACAGCTGAAGGAAAAGCTGGCTTCCGCGAAGACTCTGAGCCGGAGCCACGATCAGCTGGAGCGCAGTAACAGGCAGCTGGAGGAAGAGGTGGCCGTTCTGCGCAGACAGCTGCAGGCCAGCGTGATGGACCAAAGTCAGGCCGAACAGTACCGCAGGGAGACGGAGGAAAGAGCCCGGCAGGAGATCAGACACAAGCTGGAGGAGGTCAACCTCTTCCTGCAGGTACACACAATGTGAGATTGTTTTTAATCACATTTTCGTCAAGTTTGATCTCATCTTGATTTTGTTTCCATCAGACGCAGGCCGCGTCTCAGGAGGCTCTGGAGCAGATGAAAGCCGCTAACGAAGCTAGTCAGCGTGCCCACCTGGAACAGCGTATTCGGGATCTGGAGGCAGATCTGAGCCGCACACGCAGCGTACAGCAGGACAGCTCGATGCAGAGAGACTCCAGCCGCACCGAGCTAGAGCGCTACAAACAACTGTACACAGAAGAGCTGCGGCTCAGGAAGAGTTTCTCCTCTAAACTAGAGAGGTGAGGGGCGTGGCCTCACGCTTGCTACCAACATATCTCGTTGTTTTCGAGATGACGTCGTTTTTCAAGTTATATGCTACATACACATTTTCTAAACATATTCTGCAGGTCGAATGAGAGGCTGGCAGAGGCTAACGCTAAACTCCAGAGCGAGAGACAGCGCAGTAAATCTCTGCTCACAGGCAGTTTCGTCAACGGCGGATTAGGAGGTCCTGCTCTGGATGTGGCGTACGGGTCATCTCTAGGACCGCTGAACAGAAGTTTGGGTCTGGGAACCTCTCTGCTGGGTACGGTAGGAGAAGCCCACAGCAACAGCGTAGAGGCCTACCTGGCAAAGGTGAGCGATGAGCCTGTCCATCACATACAGTATCATTCATTTCATTCTCATGTCCACCAACAATAACAACCGTTTTAAACCTAAACTAATTACTAATAAATGGTGCGGGGGTTGGCTTTAAAGATTTGGGGGTTTCATATGATAGGAGACAGATTTACCGAACTCGGTGTTTGAGTAATTTATTTATTCAGAAAAAGGCACAATGAACAGGTTTCCCAGCGCGGCGTGCACAAGTTAGAAAGAGGTTGATGGACTCACTCTTTCATGTCTCCAGTAAACTTCTTTGCTCTCCTTCAGAAGCGTAATGATTAATCTAGTGGTGTGTTTTGTTCACGGCTGCTTTCTGGACTCCCCTGCCTCTTATTTCTTCAGCTTCTTGCTCAAAAGTCTGTTTCTCACCTGTCCTCTCTTCAACCTGATACCTGAGCAGGTGTGTAGCTGTGTGCTGATGCCTGATTTACAGAACACACACATTTCACACGCACACTCTTACTTTCTGCTCCTGCTTTCATGTCTTTTTCTAGGGTACACAACAGTAAGCTTTAGATAAAAGTCTCAGGCGTATGCATCAAATTTTTGTATGAAAATGCTTCGTTTTTTTGGAAGTTGAACGCAATGAAATGAACGAGGATTGGAGGCGTACAGTATTTACTGTGTTTTGTTGCATGCTGCACATTTTAATAGGTCTGATTTTGGTTTGAAAGACAATGTCATGGCAGTTCGTAACTATTATACGAGCTGCCAAATTCTTTGTCAATTCTTAAAGGGTTAGTTTGCACAAAAATGAAAATTCTGTCATCATTTACTTAACCTCAGGTTGTTTTAAACCTGTATAAATGTCTTGTCAAACACAAAGAAGGATATTTGTAAGAATGATAGCAATATTCAGTTCTGTGTCATCATCTACTACAATAGTAGGAATAACTTTTTTTTGCGTGGAACACAAAGTGAGATATTTTGAAGAATTTAGGAACACAAACAGTTCTGGGGCACCTTTGACTACCATTAAATTTTACCTACTATGGCAGTCATTGATGCCACAGAATTGAAAATTGCTTACATTCTTCCAAATATCTTTCTCTTTGTTCTACAGAATTTAAAATTACAAAATGTTTACAGCCATGAAATGACACTAGGCTGAGTAAACGATGACAATATTTTCATTTAAGGGTGAACTATCCCTTTAAATCTCATTCAATAGATTGAGCATACTAGAAAAAGTAGTAATATAGTAAAGGCTCTTTCTATAATCATATGTAAACACGGCAATAAAGTCAGCAGTTTGTAATATAATTAAACTAAGATCAAATAAATGAAACGTGGCACATTCATCTGATGTTGGTTGTTTCCATTACAGATGCAAAAAGAGCTTGAGAAAAACATATCAAAGGAGTTGGACTACAGGTGAGTCATCCTTTCAAATGATTCTGGATGAACGTACTAAAAATCATTTGTATATTCATTGAAAGTTCACTCTCTTTCAGTTCCAGGAGAGTTTGAGGGAGGTTCTGTCCGTATGTCACCCGTGGGCTCGGCATCGGGCTCTCAGAATCTCAATCTGACCCTGGAACAGCCGGACCCTGTGAGCAAGGCCACTCAACAGTACCTGGAGGTGCTTAAGAAGAACTACATGATCTGATCCAGGGTCAGTCAAGACAATGTGAACCCTATAAACACTAACATGATCATTCTGACACGGAGAAGTGCTTCTTAAAGTGCCAGCAATCTGTTTAAAAACATCATGTCTATGTAAGTTTACTCCTGCTGATGTCTTGAAGGTTTTTTTATAGCGGTTGAATTTGAATGAAATATTTGGACGTTGCGCACAATGTGATTTTCTCCACACTGCTCTGTATTTGTTCTGCTGGTCGGGACTCGTGCAGTTTATGAAAAAATTTAGCAAGACAAACATATTTTGGTGAAGTCTAACGGAGTTAAAATGAGTGAAAAGATTTCTGTGTGATGGGAAAACTGTCAGAACGCTGGTGAAGTTTAAACATTATTGCTGCAGAAACATTTATGTCAACGACCCAAAAGGGTCAAAGTGTCAACGCTTCAGATTTGATTTTATATGACTAAGTGTAAAGTGACGATGCACTTTGTGCCTCAGGAGCAAACGGGCCGTGATTTAAAATGATTTAGTCACTGTGCGGTCATCACTGAGGTCTACAGGTGACGTGCTGATGTAAGTGTTGTGTTTTGATGCTGTTACAGGCGAGTTCTGTTGTATTATAAGTGGATTTTAGTTTACAGTGTATATATTTTGGCTGTTTTTTTAGTCAATGCATATTATAAAGTGTTACATTTGTACTGTTTATATTATTGCAAAGTTATAACGATGGTACGTTTGACACTATTGTGCAATACTGTATATTCAACTTGTTTTTAGTTCAAATGACAAAACTCTGATTTGGAGATGATATTGTTTGCGGAAACAGATGCTATACTTGAATGAAACGGAAATAGACAATGATCTGCTACTGCTGAGCTCAGGATATATTTTGACATTAGACTGAATCTCATGAAGGTACGGC
Source organism: Triplophysa dalaica (assembly GCF_015846415.1). Lineage (NCBI taxonomy): Eukaryota > Metazoa > Chordata > Actinopteri > Cypriniformes > Nemacheilidae > Triplophysa > Triplophysa dalaica. The sequence continues at coordinate 1,757,319 of NC_079565.1, read as the reverse complement.
CAGGTTATTTTTCACCTCGAGATTAAAGGGAATACATATTTTTCGTGAAGAGAATGAGAAAAAGTATATTTTAGTAACACTAAAATAAAGGGGTTTGATGGTGCAGTATCACCAGAATATCTTCTCTGTTTCACCTGTGTGCTTCAGTTTTTTTTTTTTTGCATTTAAACATGTGTAATCCAAACATTTCAGTATTTCTCCAATCAGTCTAGAATAATGAATTTCTTGCAAAACAATAAAAAAAACAATCAACCTTTATTTATCTCATAAAGGCAAATAAACACAATTCTGTCTTCTGCGTGCAAGTATGTACATTCAGACACCGAATGTCTGAGAAGCAGATGTCTTGTCAAGGATGTCGTCTTTGTAAACTAGTCCTTTTAGCTTCAGGATTTCAGTTCATTTTCCAGTTTGAAGATTTTTGCTTTTAGGGTCTTCAGCTCATTCTGGACTCTGACCGTGCGTTTGTTGCTCTGTCGCACTTCCTGTAGCATCGCCATATTCTTATCAGGACTCGCGCTGAGCGTCAGCTAGTGAAAGCAAACACAAAATGATACAAACAAGTCATCTCTCATGACAAATAACAACAGAAAACAACGCAGAGAAATGATATAAATGAAATGACTCACTTTGAAAAGTAGTTTCTCCACATCTTTGACTTTCTGCCTCAGGTGTTTGATGTCAGTCTTAAACCCCTCCACCTCCAGGGCACGTCTCTTCTCCAGAGCTTCATACCGTTGAGTCATCAGCTGAAGACGCTTGGCCATCTTATCAGATCGCTCCTTAACGCACACAAAAATCACATGATCATTTAACATTAATGAATGTAAATGAACACTATTGATAAAAGACTTTGTTTGTTTGTGTACCTTAAATATCTCTCGACCAACATCTCCCTCTTCTCTGATCTGGGAGAGGTCAGTCTCTAGCGTCACACACTGCTCTCGGTACATGTCGGCTAGTTTATGAGCCTGTTTCAGCTCCTCCTGCAAAGCCTACAGGGAAAAACAACAAGCGCTAAACCAAATTTTTCCCTTTAAACATCATTTCTTACAATTGACATCAATCTCTAGTCTACATGACAATTTAAAACTCTTCCAGGCTTTTATGTCATGTCAAACTTGGAACACGTGTTTGACATGTGACCCCAAAACCCAACAGATTGTGAAGTCTGACCCTGATCTCTTCTCGGCGAGTCTGGCTGGTCTCTCTGCCGGGCTGTGTGAGAAACGGAGGCTCTGTGGATGGAGGCCGCTGCTCGGGATGACTGTGGCTCTCTCTGAGTCTCTCCTGACACGAGTCCAGCTCACGCAGCAGACGGTCCTTCTCAACCATCCAGCCCTTCTCGTGAGCTCGACTCTCAAACTTCAGCTGCAGAAAGTCTTTGGTGCTCTCGTACAGAAGATTCTGTGTGCGCTGGAGTCTGACGGGACAGAGCGACAACATGAGGGTCTCAGCTAGGCCACATCAGAAAAATGGAAGGATGGATTATTAAACGTACTTGTCTGTGAGGGCTGTGATTCCGTCCTGGTCACGCTTCTGCTGTACCTGTCTCTCCTCCAGATGAATGCGTCTGTCCTCCAGCAGCGCCTCCACCTGCTCTTTAGCCAACCGAGTCTGCTCTTCCATCTGAGCCTGCAGCGCCTCCACCTGGACACATATGAGATCAACATCCATAAACATTTCAGTCAATTCCTTGATTTATGTATTTAACAGACCAGATGTACATATCGAGGATACACACACCTGCAGCAGTAACGTCTGGTTGTCTTGCTTGTGTTGCTCTAAACTTCTAGCATCTTTAAATGATCTACTGCTTCCTGTAGTATATCCCATAAGCACATGCAACTTGATTAACTTGTGTGACCTAGAATACTCAAAGTTTGAGAAGAATAGAGAGGAGTATCCAACCTTTTGCTGATCCAAGCTTTGAAGGTTTTGCCACCTTCGAATCCTCCAGTGATCTCGGCTGGATCTTCTTCTGAGGAATAGTCACCTAAGAACCAGAAGACAAACAAAACCCATCAAGAGCAGCTTCACACGCACCTGAAGTGTGATGAAAACATCAATGTTTTAAACCTCGTGTGGAGGTTCGCGGAGAAAATAGGTGATCTCGCCCGGATCCGGACCCACGAGCGCTAAAAGATGCTGGATCTTCTTCCGGTCCTCCAGCTCTCTGTGATGATAAATAAACACTTTAAACTTCAGTACGTGTTTATATCTGAACTCGCTTGAGGATGATGGTGGACATCGGACCTGATTTTCAGCCGGTCGTTCTCTGCGTACAGACGGAGCGCTTGCTCTCTCTCCTGGAAGAGATACACCTGCATATCACTGAGAGCTTTCTGGAGCTCCGCGATCTCCTCCTCACGCTGACGCACTTCCCACTGCAACTTGTGCTGCAGAAATACGCACGCATTATTAAATTGTGAGCTCAACATATTGTCAGCATTATATAAATATTATGAATGAATTATCAAACAACACAAAACATCATTGTTTTTTCATCTGCAATGTCCCACCTGCTCCTCAGCGCTGCCTCTGTATTTCTCCAGCATCTGCAGCAGGTCTTCATGTTCTCCATCAAACTGAGCCACCTTTTGTCTGTAGAACTCCAGCAGCTCACGAGACGGCCGCAGGTACGCCAGACGCTCAGAGATGGAGGGCAGAGGAGACTCACGACTGACACCAACACAGAGACGGGACGGGGTGTTTGCACATGAGCCATACTAATACCATGACATTATTTGAATAACCTTGGAATATGGTGTGAAAGCTATGTAATCAAATAAATAAATATGATAATTATTCTGCACTGTTTTAGAAGTAACATTGTTTCTGTAAGAGTATTCCACAATGATCTTACATAACTTGTGACACAATTGAAGTGAGTCAAATTGTTTTATTGTAGTTATGCTTTAGGTTTTACAAAGAAACGAGTTCAGAATAGTACAAAAAGTATATGATGCCATATTAATAATATGAATTTAATAATCTAGTATATAGCACAATGTAAACATGTACCTTTCTCTTTTATTCTCCTTTGTGGGCGGAGACTGCATCTTTAGTTTCAGTCTAAAATGAAAAAACAGAATTTAATGTGCTGCAATGCACGAGTAAATAAAATAAAAAACTAAATAAAAGCAAATGACCATTTTCTTAAACTTCAGTTCTGAATATATTTCATTAACTAATAAACTCTGTCTGAAGTAAAGAAGCTGCTTTAAAAATATAATGTTGTCATGTGTTAAGGTGTTTTGACACTCTTCAGATCATATGTGTTCAGTTTGACACGTTTGTGGTTGCCATGTAAACCGCGACGCTTTGCGGTCATTAATGAATACGAACAAAGCACAACCGCGGTTTATTAAAGCACATTTACTTTACATATTTAACATCACAGTTAATAGCTCTAGAACCACTTGTACATCAAAATAGAAATATTCACCTAAAATGATTCAATCACATTAAAATTAACAACTTCGTGGTTGTTTGTTAATCTTGTTAACATGCTCACTCGTCCTTTCAAAGGATTAGCTCGCGCTCACACATTTAACTAATATTTAACTATAAAATCATAATTATTTGCAATGCTTTTTGTAACAAAATATATTTAGTTTGTTAAAACATATGTTATTTATATGGTTACCTGCAGGCGTTCGTCCACATCAGTTTAAAAACACGCCGCCGGTTAGAAACCGGAAGTCTCTCCGGGCCCGTGCGAGTATTATAACATCATTGCTGCGCAGAATATGCGCAGAAATGCGCAAACGTATCCCCTGCCCCCGCGGACAGCGTCACTGACATCTCTAAACATTGCTGTATTGAAACACCCCCCCCACATAGGAGTTGATTCAGACACGAGCCACTCAAGGGTCTCCTGCGTCCTGCGTGGCCCGTATCGCTAGAAAAACATGTTAGGTGGCTGCTGATAGCATGTGAGATTATGGTTAGCAGTAGGAGGGGTTATGCTCAGGTCAAAGTAGAACCACTGTGTCGGTTTTTATCTTTTTTTACTTTTCGAAGATGGCGGGGGTGCTTTCTCAGTTGAATATGTTTAAGCTCGGTTGCAGATGCGTGAAATTGAGCAGGAAAACGACGACTCCTGCGCAGACGATGCGCCGCTACAGCACAGTGAGTTGACGTTTATTAATAATATTGACCAATTAACCATTTTAAATTAAACATAAGAGAAATGAACAAACATCCTAGCCATAAAGAAGAGTAGTAAAACTAGTTTTCTTTATAAGGTTAGGTTGTATTTTCAGTCTAGACAGACCCTGAATGTGTCCTAAAACTTAGTGAGCTACCTACATAGGTAGCAGTATTAGTGCGCGAGACAGTACCGTCAAAAAAGTGCAATAACGTTATATGCCCCAAATACTGACACACTTGAACTTTCACCTGCATTTGTATTTGCAATATAATGTTAACCCATAAGTTTCACTTTCCTTTTGCGAGAACATAGTCTAGAAGGGCGTGCTATTTAAATCATGAATGAACCACTTTGTCACCTGGGATGATGTGGCATTGTTGTGAAACATCTCAACTGGTTTGTAAAAGAATGTAGGTTCAACCCATCACCATTGTCAACGTTAACCTCAGGTCATCTTGTGTCGAGTCGACTCTTTTTGTCTACTGACTACTGACTTGTCACGTGTGTTCACAGTACCGTGGCTTGTTCGGGCTTCTCTTCGACATCGATGGAGTGTTGGTACGTGGCCGGACCCCCATCCCTGCTGCGAAGCAGTGTTTCAGGAATCTGGTGGATGGAAACGGAAACTTCAAGGTGCCCGTGGTGTTTGTGACGAACGCGGGGAACTCCATGAGACAGTCCAAAGCACAGGAGCTTTCTCACCTTCTGGAGGTGGAGGTGAGTCTCAACATACATTGACACTTGTGAGGTGGTCTTTGCTCTTATATCAGTTCAAAACCGAGGAGCTGTGGTCACAGGAAGGGCTTTTGATGTCGACAGGTGTCACCGGAGCAGGTGATGCTGTCGCACAGTCCCCTGCGGGCTTTCACTCAGTTTCACGACATGTGCGTCCTGGTGTCCGGACAGGGACCCGTTGTGGACGTCGCACACAAGTATCCTTTTCTCCTGCGATTCCTTTACGGTTGAATGTGATGGATTGCCATGGTAACGCATCAGGTGTGCGAAGCCTGAGCAATATTTTGACCTTTTGGACTTTTTATTTATATTGAAGGAATGTGTGCCAAATATAGACAAGGGCCCTTCTGGGCCAATAGGCACCCTAGCAACCGCATTGCGAGCGACACCCTTGGCATTGAAGATGCATATAACTTATTATACAACCTGAAAATACGTGTTCTCACATCCGTCTAGTTTGTTCTTGACTAAATAAACTCCAGTGTAGGTTTTAAGAACGTCGTGACCATTGACATGCTACGGGAGGCGTATCCTCTCCTGGACATGGTGGATCACAATCGCAGACCCAAAGAGATGGTGAGTAGAGACAAGTTGTGTTCACTTAGGGCTTTGTCCAGATCCTTAAAACGATCTCTTCTGCATTATTTCACAGATCCCTCCGTCCAAGGATTTACCACCAATTGAAGGTAAGTTTCAATCCTCTGATTTCTTTCTAACGCGGGTTTGTCTTTCTAATCCGTATAACGCCTTCATGTTACAGCCGTCGTGCTGTTCGGTGAGCCTATCAGATGGGAGACCAACTTACAACTGATTACCGATGTGCTCTTGTCCAATGGGAGGCCAGGAAACCCTGTGACATCACTGCATTACCCGCACATACCTGTACTGGCCTGCAACATGGATCTGCTGTGGATGGCCGAGGCGAAGAACCCGAGGTTAGCGTTTAACTTTAAACAACCTTTTTTTTGACCTCCCATACACGGATGTTAATAAACGTACTATTTGAATTGAAGCAAATAATGAGGACTGATATTTCTGATCATCAGATTCGGTCACGGCATGTTTCTCGTCTGTCTGGAGAACATCTATAAGAAGATAACCGGCTGTGAGCTGAAATACGAAGCTCTTATTGGGAAACCCAGTGTTGTGACTTATAACTACGCCGAGCTTCTCATCAGACAACAGGCGGAGAATCTGGGCTGGACCCAACCTGTAGAAAGACTTTATGCCATTGGGTGAGTCTTTATTAAGAGTGTCATCGGTAACGCTCATGGGAAGTGTTTTTCTTGGGTCTGTCGATGTATATGCGAGAAGTTTCAAACAATATTTTGCATTAAATAAGACCCTAATTATTCCAAAGTTTTGCTCCACTTACAACCGTGTTTCTCTCATAGTGACAACCCGATGTCAGACATATACGGGGGAAACCTCTATGACCGCTACCTCAAAGCCATAAATCACACCCGCGCCCAAGCACAAGCACACGCCGGAGACATCCCGTATGAAGTGTTCGACGATGCCAAGCGTTCTGGAGAGGTGTTGGTCGGAGGATCGTTCGAGCATCGTTTGCCCGAGGGCTGCAGCTCCATCCTGGTCTGCACGGGTGTTTACAACCACGATCAGCAGGACTTATCCTCAGACCCCGAGCAGATGGTCACGGAACAGCAGATTTTCCACGGTCACCGGGACTTCCACTTTGACCCCAGCCTCACGCAACCGTCCTTCCTGGTCCAGGACGTTCGGGAAGGTGTGGAGCGGGTTTTTGAGTTAGAAGGTTGGCCTCTGGAATAGGTCCCCTGTGAGGTGACGTGTCAAAACGAAATATAATTGATGTGCCTGTAAACATGAGAAGCGTCAGAGTTTGCTGTTCGCTTTCCCATTTATCTGAAATGAAACGGTTTTCCTTACAAAATGAATTTTTGTATAACTTTTGATCTTGACATCAAATCTGTAATTTAGTCTTTCAATTCAAATTGAGTTTTTAATCGTATGTATTTATGTTTATAGCAATGCTAACAATTCAATAATTTTTATGCAAAATTGCCATCTAATTCTCAAATTAAATTTTAGAAATATTTTCTGATTGTTTATTTCAAATTAAAATTCAAAACAAAAAGTTTGGGTCGGTGGTTAGTAAACCTGCTTATGACATACAGCTTTGACTCTTCTAGTGTTGACAATCTCAGATGCGAGATGCGATATTAGACTCCGTCCCAAATGATGCCTTCAGATGCCGCAGACTGATTCACATGTGACATTTGTTCAGGGCTGAATCTTGGGTTAAATTAACCTAGAAATAATGAACCTGTCTTCGGTTTGTCCCATGATTAATCGTGATTAATCGCATCCAGAATAAAAGTTTGTGTTTACATAATAATAATAATATATGTGCACTGTACATATACATTTTGTATTTATAAGTACATAA